>NC_044986.1:53029358-53385458 GCF_008728515.1 Papio anubis | reverse complement strand
TGAAATCACCACACTTACTTTTTGAAGAGTCCTTAACAATCTTTTTTCTTCACCTTGAATTCAAAGATACTACAATGAAAGCAGCAATATTACAAACTCTCCTACATGAGTTTGTGTTCTTGAGAGCCAACTGGTGACACCGTGATGAAACATAGCACTAATACTTGATTAAAGTGACTTCTCTCCTTGCCCCAGTGCTCAGTGATATGTTACACCTGGCAATATATTATTAAGCCCCATTGTCTCGCTGATGCACTGGACAGAATGTCACTAACGCATCCTTCCCTGAGTAATATATTTCTCCTTCACAAGTTTGGGAAAATCTTATAATGCACATTCAAAACCAGCCTATGTGTCTATTTAAAGAATAAAATCAACTTAGAAAAATCTTAATATTTCAAAGATTGAAATGTGTATATTATGGCTGGAAGCCCAGGCAATTCAAACTCATGAATAATGCATTTTGGGTGTATTGTGCATTTATGAAAAGAGGAGTCTTCCTCCTGAGGAAAGAACCAGAAGTAAAAGGCAGACACACTGAATGATGGCTTACAAAATGAGGTGTGACTATGGGCCTGGAGATTTATGCAAAAAGCTCCTACAAAGTTTTTTTTTTCTTTTTAAGACCACTATAAGGTTATAGAATCACTAAAAAATATAAACAATAGGCCAAATGGCTGTGGTTTCAAACCCATATATTTAAATGTCTGACTATCCACATTACAGGAAAGGCAAAGACAAGTGAGTTTCAGAGATCAAAACTTCCTGAGATGAAAAGATGCAGATAATAGGTAATATTTGTTGGCACGTTACAGAAAATTGTGTTAGTTCTACATCAGAGAACTTGCCAAAAAGTAAACTAAAATGATAATTAAAATTTTCATCTTCATCAGCTCTCCCAGTCCTTAGAAAAGAAGGTTAGTGACTCATTAAATCTTTGTTTAATTAAATTTAAGGTATTGAGAGTCACAGGGCAGGATGAAAAGGTCTTCCTGTTCCCCAATTCAAATCAGATATTTCCATGAGAACCAGTATATAAATTAAGATTGCCTGCAAATGGTGGGAGAGACATGACATGCAGAAATGTGAAGCTCAGGGGCTGCCATGCGTAGAGCGAGAGCATATAGGGAGAATCTGACCTATGTGTCCTAGATCTGGTAAGTAAAGAGATTGATGCCTAGTTATTGTTATTGTTTGCAAAACATGAAGGGTCAAGCATGGTTGAAACAGCCCAAAACAGCGAGGAAAGCAGAGAGACCAGCAAAGGAAGTCTCATACATTTCCAGAGACTGGCTAGGACAGCATGTCTATGTTTTTCTATGGGTTCAATGGATACTACTGACAGCACTTGACTTGATAGCTAGGGCTGAGTCTTTTTGAGAGACCACATCCAGTAGTGTTCTTGTGAGGGCTCAGTGATTAATAAAAATGAAAACAAAATCAATGTTGTGTGGTGTATTATTTAAAGAGCAGGAGTATAGGGATGGCCTTGAACAGTTTTCCTCCAGTGGTATTTTCTA
This sequence comes from Papio anubis, assembly GCF_008728515.1. NCBI lineage: Eukaryota > Metazoa > Chordata > Mammalia > Primates > Cercopithecidae > Papio > Papio anubis. The sequence continues at coordinate 53,383,938 of NC_044986.1, read as the reverse complement.
CATGTAAATGAAATGTTGGGCAAGGAAAAAAGAAAGATTGGATGATAGGAAAGGCATAGATTTTTTATACCATAGCCATCAGAGAAATAATGAAAATTAATGCAAAGTTAAAATTAGGAATTTCATTGCTATCTCTCTTTTAGGGAGAATATTGAAGTAGAGGTATGAAGGGGTGATGTGGTCATGTCCTAGCATCTTTATCTGGCATAAAGTTTCAATGCAGGGTGCCAAGTGCATATATTCTTGTGAAACAGAAAGATTTATAAAATTTCTCCTCTTGCTATATATAGCTATGTACATGAGAAAAATAAAATAAAAATAAAAATTAATTAATTTAATAAAAATAAAAATGATTACCCAAAACTAAGTATGTCACCAGAAGCAGACACCATAAAGGAAAAAATATTTTCCCATATTAAAGAAAGATTTGGGCAGGGCCCAGTGGCTCATGCCTGTAATCCCAGCCCTCTGGGAGGCCAAGGCAGGTGGATCTCTTGATATATGTATATATATGTACATATATGTGTATATACACACACACACACACATCATGTTTTTTTAACATATTTTAAAGTCAATTTCAAATATCTATTCTATTAGTCAAATAACACAACTGTAATTTAACCAGTCAGGTTTATTAATGCAACACAGTGAGGGAGACTCACTATAGGAACCCACAGGGCAACTCATAGGATGTTGGAAAGCCCTAATATTAAGTGAATCTTTGTAGCCTTGAAGTAAATGGAGCTTTTCTATGGATTGAATGCTGGCCAGAAGTGAGGAAAATTTCATAACTGGGAATCTTAATAATTTTTATCTAGAAGGCAGGAAGAAATAAGGACAAACCTGCAGTTGGTAACGACTCAGTAATCATCTTAGCTGGGAGAGAGAAGTGTTTGATATTTTCTAATTTAATGATGACCTTGTTTGTCTATGCTCGGATGAGATAATGAAATGGTCTTTTTTGTTTCTTTCTCTCACATCATCATAGACACATGATGACAGAGTGACTTTGTCTGATGTAGGTGTTTTGAGATTATTTATGTTCCATGGGAGGACACTACAATTTAGTTGTGAATGCCAGCCCAGTTTCTAACAACATCTAGACTAATCTTTAGTGTCAGGTCAGTTTCCAGATGTCAGGGGATACTTTTTTCTTTCTCAGTACACATTCCTAAATGTGAAGCTAGTGGTCCGGATATCTCAAGCCAATTTCTAACTGTTGTTTTAATGAAGCAGTGATCAGACTATTAGAGTATGAATCTTCAACAAAGACACTCAGATTGAGTAAAAGCAATTTGGACCCACCCTGATTTGTTGCATCTATAATGGAAATGCAGAATGAATTAAACAATGGCAACAATTCAGATGTATCTAATTCTCTAGAACTGATTCGTTGTGTGCACTGGCATGTGCAACGTGTACCATTTGTGCCTACTTCCTGCATACCAACACCTCCTATATAAGGAAATTTGGAGATGAGGAGACGTTGTTGTAAGGGTTTTCTAGGGTAAACAAACAAGCACACATGTACGTCCTTTTGTTCTCTTGTGAACTTCCACTTTTATTTCACTGCTTCCTCTGTAGATGGCTGTATACAAAAGAGATCCTGTCATGTGTGATCATCATTGGTAGTTAAAAATCAGAAAGTCATCATTTTCCCTCTAACTTTCAGAAATGACCCTTGCCTGCCTATTCTCTGTAACTGTTGTCTCCTCTGGAGTTTTCAAATACCCACTGACTTAAATCAGACATTATATATTATTTTATGAGAGTACTACACACAGAACATCTTTTAAAATACCTTAATCTGATTAGTTGTCAAGACACATCTATAAACCGAAATTCATTTTTATCTGATATTTGTGTGGAAAACTGTAACACCTGACCAAAATTTAGAAATGGCTTGAAATTGTAGATGCAGGGATAGAATTGTGGAGGGAGAGTGGAAGCATGGAGGTAGTACACCAAAAAGAAAATCAAGATATGAGAATGTACAGGAGCTGTATATTTTCTGCCTTTAGCTTGCCCTGATAAAATGCATGTTTTTTTACATGAAAAACACTTAACCAATATTCAATAAAGTAGGATATCGTTATTAGACACCTTAGAGTTCTGTTTTAATGCTTGAATTATTTTCAATCTTCTCTTTCGTAATGGTATAAAATGAGAAACAGGGTACTCAGATTCCAACATAGAGTAGTGTTTATAGCATGCACTCTGGAACAAGAAACAAATGGGGGTTGATTCCCAAAATTCTGTAGTAACTGGGTACCTAGTATTTAGTATCTTTCTTAACATGTTTGTAATTTAGTGTCTTCGTTTGTAAAATAAGAATGATTTTAGCATCTATTTTATAGCATTCTTATGAATATTTAATGATATAATTTCTGTAAAGCATATAAAAGAGTACATGGGACATAGAAACACCATATGAGTGTGCATTGCATAGTTCAATTGAACCTTGAGAATTTTTTTAATGCGTTCTCTTTTTATGAATCGACAGCCAAGGTTGGAGCTAAAAGTGCATAAGCCCTAGTCTTCCTTCTCTTTGTACCAAATTATATAGTACTGTTTGGTAATGATCTTCCTCCACAAGGTAGCCAGCAACATCCTGTCCTTGAGTTTCTTCTCCTCCCACAGAGACATTTCCACTTTTAGCCTGTTCATCAGAAATGCGAAGTACAGAAGATCTTACAGGCTAGATCAGAATTTGAACATGGAGGAGAAGTCCCCATGTCTCCTATTTTCATAACAAACATATAGGAACCAAATAAGAGTAATTAAACTTTCAGTTGCATTTCTGTACAAATTTGACTTATTCATTCTAGACTTCTATTGTATTATCATTAAATACATCAACAGTAACATACGGAACCTCCCCTAGAAATAGGGGTTATTAGTGATTGGAACTTTACCTATTCATAATAGAAAATAAAGATATACACCAGATAGCACCTGTAAACTGTAGACTCATTTGATATCTTCCATGCTGAAGAGACTAAAGATGATTATAGCATTATAAAAAAATATATCAATTCAGAGCCCAAACACAACATAGAATCCATACAAAATATTTATTAAAATACCTCATACAGTGAGAAAAACCCAGAATCACATTAAAAAAAATCTTTCCCCAAACAGAAAGTTGAGAGACCAAAAATGACCTGGACATATCCAACTTGGCAAGTAGATGAGTTTATTACATATTATATATGAGAAACTCCTGGATGCTAGCAGGAGGGCTTTTAAAAAAATTATTTATTTATTTAGAGACAGAGTCTCACTCTGTCACCCAGGCTGGAGTGCAGTGGCACAATCTCGGCTCGCTACAAGCTCCACCTCCTGGGTTCAAGAGATTCTCCTGCCTCAGCCTCCCGAGTAGCTGGGACTACAGGTACCCGCCACCACACCCAGCTAATTTTTTGTATTTTTAGTAGAGATGGGGTTTCACCATGTTAGCCAGGATGGTCTCGATCTCCTGACCTCGTGATCCACCTGCCTCAGCCTCCCAAAGTGCTGAGACTGCAGGCGTGAGCCACCACACCCAGCCATTAGGAGGGCTTTACATATCCCTGCTGCCCCTTGTCTCTAAACTACTTTCATGCTTATTTTCTGGCTCTTTGCCTACTGTGCTTAAGCGATGAGACTGTTTTCCTAGTAAGTTCTCAGACACTTTCTGGGATGTTTAGGTTCTCAGGAACACCTGCTCCTTTGCTGAACCCCATAGCCTTGGCTCACTGCCCAGCCTTCAAGGTTCAGGTGGTGAGCATATTCCTTTGTCTAGCTAGAGGACTTGTCACAGTATGCCTCTCTTTTTCATCAGTTGTTGCCTATGTTCTAAGAACAGGGACAATTTATCTTATATCATATGGAGCTTATCTCTCTATATCCAGTACCTATACCCACACACAAATCCCCCTTCCATCTTATTGATGAAAAGAAAAAAAAAATGGAGAAAAGTTAAAATCTATTGACATCAAGATTTCTCTAGGTGTAGTGGATGACCTGGTGTGCCACACAAAGCCCCCTTTTGGAATAAGCTATACAGTGTCCCACATTTTGAACATGATGACTGCTAACAGCAATTCTTTCCTTAGAAATTTGCGTCTATAAGAGAGAGATTTTTTTTTTTTTTTTTAAAGTTCATGCTATCTCCCCAGTAGCAGCCTGCATTCAGTAACTGGTTCATTCGGGAGTACAAACTCTGTTCCCTTTGACACAATGTGGTTTAACTGAACTGTCACGCTAGCTTCCATGATCTCTCTGGGATCCACTACGGTGTCTGTTACCACTGCATTGCAATTCACATTCTTCTGCCAAATCCTACCAGCTTCCTCCCCTTAAGATGGTTGTTTCTGAGAGCACCACCCAATGAACTTCTACATGAAAATCTGTCTCACATTGTCTTTCCAGGGAGCTAAACTAAAACACTAAATTACAAATATTTGGAGATGAAAAAGACCTAGTTTTTGCCTTCACACAACTCAGATTCTGGCATTTCCAAATGCCTATTTGCCACATTTTTATTCCTATATTTAATTTTTCCCAATAAAGAATTGATAAGTGTCTACTGTGTGCCAGCACTCTATTACTCAGGGCCTCTTTCCAAACTGTGACCGGAATTGGTGAGTTCCTGGTCTCGCTGACTTAAACAAAGAAGCCACAGACCCTCCTGGTGAGTGTTACAGTCCTTAAAGTTGGTAGTTCAGAGTTTATTCCTTCAGACGTTCAGATGTGTCCACAGTTTTTTCCTTTTGGTGGGTTCAGAATCTTGCTAACTTCAGGAGTGAAGCTGCAGACTTCCCTGGTGAGTATTACAGCTCATGATAGCAGCGTGAACCCAAAAAATGAACAGTAGCAAAATCGACCGCAAAAAGCAAAATAACAAACTTTCCTCAGAGTTGAAAACAACCTGAACAGGTTATTGCAGGTTAGCTGGGCAGTCTGCTTTTATTCCCTTATCTGGCCCCACCCACATCCTCCTGGTTGGTCCATTTTACAGAGGGCTGATTGGTCCATTTTACAGAGAGCTCATTGGTCCATTTTACAGAGAGCTGATTGACCCATTTGGACAGGGTGCTGACTGGTGCATTTACAATCCCTGAGCTAGACACAGAGTGCTGATTGGTGCATTTACAATCCTCTAGCTAGATATAAAAGTTCTCCAAGTCCCCACTAGATTAGCCAGATACGGGAGTATCCATTGGTGTGATTTACAAACCTTGAGCTAGACACAGAGTGCTGATTGGTGTGTTTACAATCCTTTAACTAGACACAGAGTGCTAGACAGAAAAGTTCTCCAAGTCCCCACTAGGTTAGCTAGATACAGAGTATCAATTGGTGTGTTTACAAACCTTGAACTAGACACAGGGTGCTGACTGGTGTATTTACAGTCCCTTAGCTAGACATAAAAATTCTCCAAGTCCCCACTAGACTCAGGAGCCCAGCTGGCTTCACCTAGTGGATCCCACACCAAGGCCAGGCAGAGCTGCCTGCCAGTCTCACGCCTCGCACCAGCACTCCTCAGGCCCTGGGCGGCTGATGGGACGGGACGCACATGGGAGCCCATGGTAGGGGGTGGGGTTCGGGCATGTTGGGCTGCAGGTCCTGAACCCTGCCCCACAGGGAGGCAGCTGAGGCCTCACGAGAATTCCAGCCTTGTGCATGTGGGCCGGCAGGGCTGGGGTACCCGGCGCAACCTCCGCAGCTGCTGGTCCAGGTGCTAAACCCCTCACTGCCCTGGGCCGGCAGCGCCGGCAGGCTGCTCCGAGTGTGGGGCCCCCCGAGCCTGCGCTGGGATGTCGGGGCAGGCCAGGAGTGGTTTTGGTAAAGGCAACATTCAGGTGGGACAAAGGGGATGTAAAGGTCTCACTTTGGGCCACAGTTCCAGGCTTGAGGGTGAAGCCCTTGCCAGGGACCCCGCCCTTTTCTACCTAAAATTTATCTGCCTCCTGTCTCTATCAATAACACTAGCATACTGTATATAATGACTACTATATCTGGAGTCCTAAACATTTATGCACCTAAATTTGAATGTTTTCTGTCATATTTACATTAAATAAAAGTCACATTGTGTTGTATACTGTGCAAATAAAACTTTGCAGTGCTTTAAATAGCACAAAGAGTTAAGGAAATTAATTTGTCACAGAGCTTACTTTAGTGTATGCCACCAAATAAAAACAATGGAGTGTATCATATTTTTACTTTGAAGAGAGTATTTCTGTGCTCAACTTCACATGTTCTATATACCAACTTGCAGATACCTGCTATGAAGCTGTAGGAAACATTCAATAAATAATTGAAGTGGCCTGGTGCGGTGGCTCGCGTCTGTAAACCCAGCATTTTGAGAGGGCGAGGCGGGCGGATCACGAGGTCAGGAGATGGAAACCATCCTGGCTAACATGGTGAAACCCCGTCTCTACTAAAAATACAAAAAATTGGCCGGGCGTGGTGGCGGGCGCCTGTAGTCCCAGCTACTCTGGAAGCTGAGGCAGGAGACTGGCGTGAACCTGGGAGATGGAGCTTGCAGTGAGCCGAGATCGTGCCACTGCACTCCAGCCTGGGTGACAGAGTGAGACTCCATCTCAAAAAAAAAAGAAAAAAAAAATCGAAGTAGATATCCCTTTAAATATTATTTAATTGACACATAAAATTTTAATTGAACTAAAATATATAATTAATTTAATTGATATAATTGACGTTTATATTAAAGTGGCTAGTTTTACAATTACTAAATGACACATACTAAAAAGTAGCAATAACTAATTCTTAGAGTATTCAAGTAAATAGGAAGGCTTAACATTTTAATTCTATATTCTACAATGCAGTTACATAAAGAGGTGTACTCTGCAATAGAATAATTGAAGTCAAAACAGAAAAGTGAATTAAATACAGTATCGCACTTAGCCTAATATTGTTCAGTTCTAAACCCCAAGTCAATTATTTATTACTAACATTAAAAAGTCACCTATCCTGCAAAAATCATGCTGTTAATTCAAATCGTACTGCTTTAGTATTTTGGGGTTTTATTAATTTTTAAGTTTTGGGGCATTCATAGTTGTAAAATCAACTAAAAATAATTATAAGTAATCTACATTCATAAATGATAAAGTTGATTTATCATTACCGAAGTCAAAAGAATAATTTGAATTATATACACATGTATGAGTGTGTGTGTATATATATATGTGGGTGTGTGTGTATATATAAAATTCAGGTGTGAAAGAAAACATTTACTGCAAATATTGTTGTTATAAATGCATTTGCAGAGCTTCTACATATAGAAAATTTTAATGTACCTTATATTTCCTTATTTGTTTCAGAGTCACTTTGTGAGAGTTGTTGTTTTCTGTCACTAAAATTCCTGCTATAGCCCTGAAACAGTGATGAAGTTGGTAAAATTAAATGTATACGTGCTTCCTATGTACAAAAGTGTTATTGGTGAAAATATCTTTCAAGTTATTTTGAAAACAGAATACATGGTGAACATCTCTGTGGAAAATGCAGAATATCAACCCTTATGCACACATCCATTTGGCAAACTCCAGAGTTTATTGAATGGAAAATACTATTTATAAAAGGAAAAGAAAGTGTCTTATTTTCCTGTTTAGGTTGGTTGTTATTCATATCTATTACTTTTGTGGCTTTTAAGTTAGTGATTTTCATCAGCTTTGTGATAGGAGAGACCAGTAAATAAGACAAACATGACTTCTGGGAATTATATCACTTAGTAACCATTAAACTAGTCACAGCTCTTAACAAAAATGCCCAGCTGTTAAGCCAAGATAGCTTCTGTCTAGTTTGTCATTGATAGTGATATATTTTCCCTTGCTGAGTGAATGTTTCTTCCATCAGATTTCAGAATTCTAAGTGATAACATTAGCATAACTTACAATAAAATAATTATGTATGATTAACTGCAAGGAATAGTTATTTCAAAGAAAACATTTTTTAGTCAACAAATGCTCCCAAGAGATTTTCTTTTAATACGTGACATTTCAATTTGTTACTGCGTGGTTGAAATAAAGTTCACTACTCTCTGTTAATATAGTTCACATCCATAATTTCATTTTGGTATGTTTATGAAGCATATAGATTCATGTAAGCAATAGTTTTCCTCAGAGACCTAACACTGTAAAGGCTCCTGTTGCTCTTGGTTATGTCCTAAGCAATAAGTTATTCATCCAGATAATCACAAAGCACTTAGCTCATAATCCTGTAAAAAATGTTTTATAGCTAATACCCCAATGATATAATAATCATTTATATTTTTGACATGGTTGTAACGACAAATTAAAGCCTTATCTGAAATGCTTCTTTCCCATTAATTTATATGGCTGAGTAGGGCAATATGGATGAAGGTTTTTCAAATGTATCTCAGGAGAATTTATAGATACTCTCAAATAGCATATCTCTTAACTTTAGTGGAATGGAAATCAGATAGATGATATTGATAAGCTATCTTCAGGTGGATGTGTTAAGAATTGGTTTTAGGGACTAATGTAGACCAGATAAAAGAAAGAAAAAATTGGATAAGGTGCAACAAGGATGTTTAATTTCAAAAGGGAGGATGGGATATATCCCAAAAGAAGGTTTAAACAGGAAGCTAAGATGGCACCAACAAAGCTGCTTACCATTTCTAGACACAGAAAGAGGATATACTGACCTATTATCATTGCTCTCTAACCACCAAAGTATAATACTGCATAATGTGTAGGATTGTTTCTATATTTTAGCTTTTGGATAGTGAAATATAAGACAAAAAGTGTGTGATAAGAACCAAGGGAATCATGAAGATTTTAATGTTTTTTCAAACGATGTAAAGTCACCAGGAAAACATGCAACCCAACCTCATCTGACCTTAGTTTCTAATGAGATTAATGGAATTACCCCTTGCACTTTTTGACTAGAGGAGAAATTAGTGAATCTCCACTAGAAGAGGAAGACATTATCTGCACATGCTACTTTTTTTATACAACATGATTATTTTAAAAGATGAAAACAGCACAGTTAACAATCATGACCTAACTGCAGGGCAGGATATATAATTTGTGAGGCCCAGTGCAAGACACAAGTATGCGGATCTATGTTAAAAATAACTAAGAATTTCAAGATTACGACAGCAGAGTATTAAACAAAGTGTGAACCCAGTTTAAGCATACTCTCCCCATTCTACTGTAAAGATCATACACACATAAAATCAACATATGTTAATAAATTCCAAAAAGTAAAATCATCCAAAGTATACTCTACTCTATAACCACTATGGAATTAAAATAGAAAACACCAGCATATAACTAAAACATCTTCAACCATTTGGAAATTAAAACATGTATTTCTAAATAACTAATAGAATAAAGAAGGCAGCACAGAAGAAAATATAAATCATGTTTAATTAAATGATAATATTATGTGGTGTGTCAAAACTTGCAGGTCAGTCTGGGTGTGGTGGCTTAAACCTGTAATTCCAGCACTGTGGGAAACCAAGACAGGAGGATTACTTGAACGCAGGAGTTCTAGACCAGCCTAGGCAACATGGCAAAACCCCATCTCTACAAAATATACCAAAATTATATAGGTGTGGTGGGTGCCTCTAGTCACAGCTACACAGGAGGCTAAAATGGGAGGATCGCTTGAGCCTGGGAGGTCAAGGTTGCAGTGAACCATGATCGAGGCATTGCACTCCAGCCTGGGCAGCAAAATGAGACACTACTCCCACCACCCCTTAAATAAAAACCTTGCAGGATGCAACTAAATCATAGTTAACATAAGAATATGTAACTTTGTATTAAAGTATCATATGTATACACACACACACACACATATACACACACACACATATATATATTAAACATTAAATCATTAACTTTCAGCACATATATATGTGTGTGTGTGTGTGTGTGTGTGTGTGTGTGTGTGTATATATGCTGAAAGTTAATGATTTGATGTTATAATTTCAGAATCTAGGCTGGGTGCAGTGGCACATACCTGTAATCTTAACACTTGAGAAGCTGAGGCAAGAACATTGCTTGAGCCCAGGAGTTCAAGACCAGTGTGAGTAACACAGCAAGACCCTACTTCTACAAAAAAAAAAAAAAATTACAATAATTAGCCATGTGTGATGACATCTGCCTGTATTCCCAGCTACTTGGGAGGCTGAGGTAGGAGGACTGCTGGAGTCCAAGAGTTCTAGGATGCAGTGAAGTATGATTGCACTACTGCATTCCAGCCTGAGCAACAGAGACCCTGTCTCTAAGAAAAACAAACAAAAAAGTAATGTAGATAGCAAATCAACCTCTTAAAATAACAGAACAATAATAAGGAGCAGAAATAATTAAAGACAAACATTAAATAGGTTACACTAGACAAGTTCTAAGTTTATTATTATTTTCCAATTAAAATTGGTAAAACTGTAATAAGAATGATCGATAGATAAGAAATGAAAATTAGATTTATCAGAAGTGAACACATCATTATAGATCCTAAATATACTTTTAAAATTAAGAGTAATTTTCTGCCAATAAACTTGAATAGATAAATAAGTATGGCAAATATCTTTGGAAAGAAAAACTTACCAAAATTTACAGATGGTAACATAAAAAATCTAAATAATTCAACATACATTAAAGAAGGTTAATGTTATAAAAGTTTTTTCTACAAAGCAAATTGTAGTTACATATTATTTCACTGATTAAATCTAATACGCATGTAAGTAAATATAACACCAACATTATATAAGAAAAATTTTTAAAAATCATAATATAACAAGGTTATTTATGAAATCAAAAATCACACTTAATCTCTCAGTAACTGAAAATATATTTAACCTATGTTAGTATTTTTTACTATAAAAAGTAAATCCCTTTTTCACTATTAAAAGTAAAGCTTTTTTTTTTTTTTTTTTTACTGTAAAGAGTGAATCTATACAGAATGAAACACATCACAATCTAATGAGATTTATTTCAAGAATAGACTGGTACTAATGTTAAAAATTCAATCAATAATCAATATAATATACAGCATTAACAGACAATAAAAGAAAGTTATATAATTATGTTGTCAATTGTAGAAAAGGCACTTGATAAAATTCAGTGTTCCTTATTTATTTATTCATTTATTTATTTACTTATTTATTTTGAAACAGAATTTCACTCTTGTTGTCCATGCTGGAGTGCAGCAGTCTTGACCTCAGGTGATCCACCCACCTCGGCTTCCCAAAGTGCTGGGATTATAGGTATGAACCACCACACCCAGTCATCCCCAATTTATTTTTAAGAACTCTTTGAAACCAGAAAGAGAAAGAAACTTTCTATCTGATAAAATGAGTAACTGTAAATAATCTACAGTGAACAAGACACTTAGTAGTGAACAATTGAAGATGTTCTTCTGAAATAAGGTAAGGTGAGATAAAGGTACTTACTATCATTATTTTTAAAAAATATTTACTATAAGTGCTAGCTGGAGCAATAAGGAAAGAAAATGAAATGCTGTAAGAAAGGCCCTGAATCTGTAGAACCCATTGGGAAGTATGGACATTTTAACAACGTTCATTCTTCCATTCCATTAACATGGAATATTTTTCTATTTGTTTCTCTAATTTTTTACCAATGTTTTATAGTTTTTAATGTACAGATTTTTCACATCCTTGCTTAAATTTGCTCAAGTATTTTTGATGATATTATTAATGGTGTTGTTTTTTAAAATCATTTTTCAGATAGTGTGTTGTTAGTGCATAGAAATTCTACCAGTTTTTGTTGTTAATTTTGTAACCTAAAACTTCACTAAATTTATCAGTTGTAACAGGTTTTTTTTTTGTTTGTTTATTTGTTTGTTTGTTTTCCAGTGGAGTTTTTAGAGTTTTACATATAAGATCAATGCAATTGTTATCCAAATTCCAAAGTCATTTTTTTCAGAAAAATGGAAAAAAAATAATTCCAACTTTTGTATGGAACCACGAAATACTACAAAGAGCCAAAATAATCTTGAATAAAAAGGATAAAGCTTAAGGCATCACATTCCTTGATTTCAAAATATATTATAAAGCTATTATAATCAAAATAACATGGCATTGGCATAAAATCGACCACCGGTATAGAATAGAAAACCCATACATAAACCCACGTATTTATGGTGAATTGATTTTTGACAAAGTTGACAGAAGAACATACAATGGGGGAAAGGACAGTCTCTTTAATCAATGGTGTTGGGAAAGCTGTATATCCACATGCAGAAAAATGAAATTGGTATCTTATCTCATACCCTAAACAAAAATCAACTCAAAATGGATGAAAGACATAAATTTAAGACCTGATACTGTGAAACTACAAGAAAAAAAAAAAAATAGGGGAAAATCTCTGCAACATTGGTCAACAGTAGAATTTTGTTTTCTTAGCCCAGGAATACATCCCCTCTCCAGTTCTCTATCAAAGTCTAGTCCATAGGAAATCTGATTGTGTCATTATCCTGCAGAAGGTCATGCTACTCCACCAGCCTTTTGGCATTATTCTACATGCATCTATATGCCAAAGAGTGGTAGCAACAATATATTCTTTTTTCATGATACATTCATGCTACACTGGGGAGGGTAGGCCACTTCTGGTGGCAATTGTGCATAGGTTAGGTGTAAATGTTATGATAATGATTCTCTAAAACACACCAGCAGTTTCTGTGACATTTTTGTCATACTTTGGAGATTAGTGGGACAGTTTTGGGTCAGCCATTCTATTTGGGACTGAGGTTCTTCTTTCTCCATCATTTCCTAAGACAAAGGGCATTGTTCTTACCTTCATAATTGAAGTTGGCCACTTTCAAGAGACTTGGAAATAAAACTCCTGGCTAGGTAGCTACATGTTCACATAACATTCTCTTTCCAGTGGAAGAAAGATACAATAGATTTAATGGACAATGAGCTGCCTGTCACAACTAGAAAGGTCACAAGATAAAGTATTATTGCTTCCTAAGTTATAAATAGAAATTGGATTTCAACTTTTTAGCCAACTACAATTAATTGGTGGCAGTTACCCAGATATTACTGTTGGAAGAAAAAAAGTGATCTGAATTGATAAAAATGCCTACAAGGACAGTAGTGTATCTGTGAGGTTGGAGGAAATGTAGGAAAACAGTTTTCATTTGTCATCAGTGTTATGAGGATGAGATGGGAGTAATAGAGGAAAAAATCCCAGCAAAATAGATTAAGATATATAATCATAGTATACATGTCGAATGCTTACTTATTGTCTGGTAATATGTAGAATACTTTAAATACATCATCTGTTTCACTCTGACCTTGTAAGTGAAGTATTATTTTCCCCATCTTATCCATGAGAAAGTTGAGATTCAGAGAGCTTAATTTACATGGCAAAAGTTATAACTAGTTCATTAGTCTATTCTCATACTGCTATGAAGAAATACCTGAGACTGAGTAATTTATAGAGAAAAGAGGTTTAATTGACTCACAGTTCCACATTGCCCGGGAGAACTCAGGAAACTTAAAATCATGATGGAAGTCAAAGAAGCAGACACCTTTATCACAGGGTGGCAGGACGGAGTGAGTGCAAGCAGAGGAAATGCCAAATGCTTATAAAACCATCAGCTCTCATGAGACTCACTCATTATCACAAAAACAACATGAGAGAAACCACTGCCATGATCTGATTACCTCCACCTGGTCCCGCCCTTAACACATGGGGATTATTACAGTTCAATGTGAGAATTGGGTGGGGTTACAGAACCAAACCACATTATTTCACCACTGGCCCTACCTAAATCTCTTGTCCTCACTTTTCAAAACACAATTATGCCCTTCCAACAATCCCCCAAAGTCTTAACTCATTCCGGGATTAACCCAAAAGTCCAAATCCAACATCTCATCTAAGACAAAGCAAGTCCCTTCCACCTATGAGCCTGTAAAATCAAAAGCAGGTTAGTTACTTCCTAGATACAATGGGGGTACAAGCTTTGGGTATATTCATCCATTCCAAATGGGAAAAAAATAGCCAAAACAAAGGGACTACAGGTCCCATGCAAGTCTGAAATCCATAGGGCACTCATTAAACCTTAGAGTTCCAAAATGATCTCCTTTGACTCCATGTCTCACATCCATAGGAGTTGGGCTCTCATGACCTTGGGCAGCTCCACCACCATGGTTTTGCAGGATACAACCCCCCTCCAGGTTATTTTCATGGGTTGACATTGAGAGTCTACAGCTTCAGGCTCACAGTGCAAGTTGTCAGTGGATCTTACATTCTGGGGTCTGGAGAATGGTGACCCTTTTCTCACAGCTCTACTAGGCAGTGCTCCAGTAGAGACTCTGTTTGGGGGTTTCAACCTGGCATTTCCCTTCTGCACTGCCCTAGCAGAGATCTCCATAGGGGATCCACCTCTGTAGCAAACTTTTGCCTGGACATCCAGGCATTTCCATTCATCCTCTGAAATCTAGGCAGAGGGTCCCCAACCTCAATCCTTGATGTCTGAGTACCTGCAGGACCTACACCATGTGAAAGCTGCCAAGTCTTGGTGCTTGAACCCTCTGAAGCAATAGCCTGAGCTGTACCTTGATCCCTTTAAGCCACGACTAGAGCTGAAGGAGTTGGGACTCATAGAACTATGTGCCAAGGTTACAGTAAGATATTTTCCCACATCTTCCTGTCTTCTGAGCCTTCAAGTTTCTAGGAAATTCCAAACTTTCCCACATTTTCCTGTCTTCTTCTGAGCCCTCTAAATTCTTCCAACCTCTGCCCATAACCAGTTCCAAAGTGGCTTGCACATTTTTGGGTATCTTTATTAGCAGTGCCTCACTACCTTGGTATAAATTTAGTGTTTTAGTCCATTCTCACACACCAGGGGTATCCTGGACCCGGCTCACAAAACCATTTTCCCTCTTAGGCCTCTGGGTCTGTGATGGGAGGGGCTGCCATAAAGGTCTCTGACATACTCTAAAGACATTTTTTTCATTGTCTTGGTGATTAACATTTGGTTCCTTATTATTTATGCAAATTTCTACAGTGGGCTTGAATTTATTTCCAGAAAATGTAAGGTTTTTCTTTTCTATCACATAGTCATGAAGCAAATTTTCCATACTTTTATGCTCTGCTTCCTCTTGAATGCTTTGCTAGTTAGAAATTTCTTCCACCAGATACCCTAAATCACTTTCTCAAGGTCAAAGTTCCACAGATCTCTTAAAGTAGGGCAAAGTGCCTCCAGTCTCTTTGCTAAAGTATAGCAAGAATGACCTTTACTCCAGTTCCTAACAAGTTCTTCATCTCCATCTGAGACTACCTCAGCCTAGACTTCATTGTCCACATCACTATCACCATTTTGGTCAAAGTCATTTAACAAATTTCTCGGAAGTTACAAACTTTCCCACATCTTCCTGTCTTCTGAGCCTTCAAGTTTCTAGGAAATTCCAAACTTTCCCACATTTTCCTGTCTTCTGAGCCCTCTAAATTCTTCCAACCTCTGCCCATAACCAGTTCCAAAGTGGCTTGCACATTTTTGGGTATCTTTATAAGCAGTGCCCCACTACCTTGATATAAATTTACTGTGTTAGTCCATTCTCACACTGCTATGAATAAATACTCCAGACTGGGTAATTTATAAAGGAAAGAGATTTATTTGACTCAGAGTTCTGCATTGCTGGAGGGGCTTCAAGAAATGTACAATTATGGTAGAAGGCAAAGGAGATGCAGGCACTTTCTTCACAGGGTGGCAGGACAGAGACAGAGTGAGTGCCAACAAAGGAAATGCCAGACACTTCTAAAACCATCAGATCTCACGAGACTCACTTATCATGAAAACAGCATGGGAGAAACTGCCTCTATAGTCCAATTACCTCAACCTGGTCCCACCTTTGAAACATTCGGATTATTTCAATTCAAGATGAGATTTGGGTGGGGATGCAGAGCCAAACCATACCAACTAGTAAGAGTCTTATGCTGCAATGGACTGGATATTTGTATCTCCTTAAAATTCGTATGTTGAAATCCTGCCCACTAACGTGATGGTGTTTGGAGGTGGGACTGTTGGGAGGTGATTAGTTCGCTAATGTGGAGCCCTCATGAATGGAATTAGTGCCCTTATAAAAAGAGAAATGAGACCTAGCTTGCTCTCTCTGCTCTCTACCAATTGAGGAAACAATGAGATGATAACTATCTGCAAGGCAGGAACAGTGCCCTCACTAGACACTAGATCTACTAGAAGCTTGATGTAACATTTCCCAGCCTCCAGAACTGTGAGAATAAATATTTATTATTTAAGCCACCCAGTCTGTGGTATTTTGCTGTAGCAGTCCAAGCTGACTAATACAAGTTCAGTCTTTTTGTCTCCAAATCCACCGAAATCAACTACTACCCCTGACACCACCTCCAGAAATTTGATGCCCTGAGATAGTCTTGACAAGGAGTAATAAACTAAAGGGTGTGACATATTTGTATTAGGTACCCCAAATGTCAACTTATACTTAGTAGATTATTATCTATTATTTTCACCACAGACATGTTTATGCAAATTAACTTTCCATATCCTCAGTGGTCCCTTCTTGTTCTTTCTCTCACATAGCTTAAAAATCTACATGCAGTGTTAAGTGAATATAGACATATCTATTTTACCACCTGTGACAAGAAGGGGCTTCCTTTGTTTCCTCATATCCTTCTCAAAATGGACTTTCCCTTCCCACCACCATCACAACACACACACACACACACACACACGCACACACACACTCACTAGCATCTTGAGGGCTAACTCAGATTAGAATTAAAAAAGAGTGGGCCAGGTGCAGCTGATCACACCTGTAATCCCAGCATTCTGAGAGGCTGAGCTGAACAGGTCACCTGAGCTCAGGAGTTCGAGACTGGCCTGGCCAACATGGCAAAACCCTGTCTCTACAAAAACACAAAAATTAGCCTGGCATGGTGCAGCATACCTGTAGTCCCAGCTTCTTTGGAGGCTGAGGCAGGAGAATTGCTTGAGCCGGGGAGGCGAAGGTTTCAGAAGCCGTGATCTCATTGCTGCACTCCAGCCTGGGTGACAGTGAGACCTTGTCTCAAAAATAAATTAAATTAAATTAAATTAAATTAAGGAACTACCAAAAATTTTAACAAAAAATGTATTTTTTTCATCATAGAGATAATTTATTCTATAGATAGAGCCATGAATGATGCTGCTGTCTTTATCCTTTCCTCCCAGTTTTGGGGTCAGAATCACATGAAGACACATCTAAACCCATTAAAATCTCAGTTTCATTAACAGAAAAATCTCTGCAAGTCTTGGCCAGAAACCTAGAGGGGGAAAAAAAAGGATTACTGGAATCACTTGCCTGGGAAAATCAGAAGGGCCAATATCAAAAGACCAAGACAACCAGGAGGTCAAGAAAGAGAAGAAAGAGGGACTATGGATGAAGGGACACTGCATATCTGAAGTGGAATGTGTAAAGCCTGATGGAGTCTTAGTCCACTCAGACTGCTGTAATAAAACACCATAGAGTGGATAACTTAGATAATAAGCATTTATTTCTCACAGTTCTGGAGGTTGGAAAATCCAAGATCAAAGTTCTGGCAGTTCTGCTGCTCATTGTGGGCCAGCTTCGTGGTCGCAGATTCCTGCCTTCTCTTTGTATCTTCACATAGCAGAAGGCACAGAGAAAACAAACTCTGGTGTCTATTCTTGTAAGAACACTAATCTCATTCATGAGGATCATCCTTATAAGCTAATAATTCTCAAAGTCCCCACTTCCAAATACCATCACACTGGGGAATAGGCTTCAACACAAAATGTAAGAGGTTACCTTCATTCATTTCATAGCAGAGTCCTTACAGTAACATCTGAAGGACATTTTTGGTGTCTCAATCTATACCTATCTCTTATGGGTTGAATTTATCCCCCCCAAAAAGGTATGTTGAAGTACCCATTGCAACAGAATGTGACTTTGTTTGCAAATCGAGTTGTTGTAGATGTAATTAATTATGATGAAATTAGGGTGGGCCCTTAATACAATAGTCCTGGTGTTATTACAAGAAGACAAGAGATGGAGAAATATAGACACATACAAGGAAAATACCATGTAATAACAGAGGCAGAGACAGAAGTGTTGCAATTCAAGGAATCCTAAGACTCGCCACCAAGACCCTGGAAATTATTGAGGCAAGGAAGGATTTTTCCCTACAGGTTGCTTTGGGCATATGGCTCTGCTGACATTTTGATTTCAGACCTCTAGCTTCTACAACTAAAAGACAATAAATTTCTGTTGTTTTAAGCTATTTGTTTTATGTTATGGCAGCCCTGGGAACCAATACACCACCAATATGGATAACTATCTAATATTAAGATTTTGGAAAAGGAACAGATTGGGCGGACCTTAGATGCTGGTAAAAGGACATAATAAATCTGCACGTGTAACCCTGAATCTAAAATAAAAGTTAAAATATTTTTAAAAAGTGTCTGCTGAGAGACAAAATTTAAGGCAGGAAGACTGAGAATGCCTTAGTGTAATGTTTTTAATATTGGAAGACGGAGGAAGAAATGGAATCTCTCTTGGACACCAACAGCGTCCCAGGATTATTATGTTAGATGCTTTTGCATACATTATCTCATTTAGTTTTTGGAATTATCCTACATTTTACACATTTTAACATTTTAAATGTCTAAAATGTAGAATAATTTGCTCCTAAATTATAGAAGAAACCCAAGAAGGAGTAGTATGCAGCTTTAAAATTTACAAAGCTAATTAGAAAAAACAAAAATTGAATTTTTTTTTTTGTTTATTACTGATGTTGTTTGGGTTGTATTGTCTTTGTGTTTAATGTTTTCCAAAACCTATTATTAAATTGATTCAGCTAGATAACATTTAAATACATGTCTTTAGATACAAAATGAATCAAGTTTATGACAACAAAACTAGGGAATTTTATAGGGATATTTAAGAAACCCAAACAAAGTAATTTTCATTATATGCAAAAAGAAGATAGAGTGATTTCTAGCTATAGGTTGAAAAAAACTTAAGAAGTTCTAATATGTTGTTTATTTGAATATTTGCAAATCCTTGCTGAAAATGGATTTTTTTTGCCATAAAATTCTTACTGGAGCTGTGTACAGGACTTTAAAAGAACCATAAAATAAAGAGCATGACTCATAACATGAAAAACACTGAACCAAATGTTTATGATTTATGCTTTTTAAATAAACTCTGAGTTTCTACACTAATTCAAAATGGGCATTTTGATAGCTATTTTCTCAAGCAGCGTGGTATTTTGCCAGCAAAGATTGGTTTGCCCCATCATCCAGTCTGGTTATTCTTGACTTAACTCTTTACCACATTTAAATCTGAAGATGTAATAATGTGTTTCAAACTTGAGATCTCTCAGAAAAATACTCATTATTTATTGTTAATATGGTAAAAAGTAGTACTTGGATCTAAGAAAATGTTAAATGTATTTCAAAAAACTCTAAAAATGAGAGCTTTAATAAATGAATTTTATAAATGTTGATATTAATGTGGATATATAGATTCAAATTATCTGGTTTTCTTTAAGAATTTTCTTTATGAATTACCCAGTCTCAGTTATTTCTTCATAGCAGCATGAGAATAGACTAATAAAGTTGCTGAAATAAGAACTTGTAGAGTTCATTTTAAACTTTGGGATATTAAATAAATCTGTCTGAAACATCTAATGCAATATATCTATTTTCTAGTTAGATGGTGTCACTGAGAAATACAATCAGAACACATTGACTTGATATTAAAATTTAAAGTGATCTCTCTTTGGTTGCCCACAACCATAACTACTTTCTTAGATAATATTTGTACAAGACTTAAAATTTCACATGGCTTTACCTAAATTATCACAATTAATATTCACAGAAAATGGCAATAAATGCAGAACAGATGCTAATATTTCCCTTTTACAAATGAGGAAAAAGCTGCTGTTTACAATGTTTATGTTGTCTTATAGTGAGGTTACAGTTTATCCAAGTTTTCTGATTTCTGACTACATGGATTCCTTTCTTTTGCAAGATATTCCAAAAATAAAAATACAGAAAGCTTTGTGAGTTAAAGAAATGATAGAAATATTAAGAAGATATATCCTTGTAATTTTAAAAAGTGACTCTGAAAAGCATTGGATCCACTGGTTAGTGCTAATAAAATAAATCTGCTTGAAAGAGTCAGTGGCAAATGCAATTCTCAATTTGCTTTTATATACATTTGATAATACAACTTTAAAAGATAAATCATTTTCTCTCCTCAAATGAAAACTGCAGGGTCTGGAGAGTGTTGTGTGTTGTAAGCAAGATAACTGACTAGGCACACCTAGACTCATCCTTTTCATGGAAAAGGACCAAGGCAATGAATGATAAATTTGACTGGAGTATTTGAGCAAGAGCATTTGAGTGCACCAAGAAAGTGGCGAGATCCCTGTGGAGAGTGAAAGCTCACAATGACAGCATAGAGAAGGGAGTGAGGTATCCTTCCTCAGATGCCTTGTTTTTCCTGCCTGGATCAGCCTGGAGCCAGAAGGGATTTATTCTTGAGAGGAAAATGTAATCAGAAGACCCCCCAATAGCATTCATCAACACTGCAGGTACTTGCAGCCCCTACTACAGGAAAATCCCATCGTTTTTACAAGTTCTGAGCACAGTTTGGGGAGTTACCTGGAATTGATATGACTCCTTTCCTCTTGATCAGGAGCACAGGTGTGTACTCTTTACCTCTTCATGACCCAGGCTGCTGTATCACAGCACCATATTAAAATTAGAGCCAATGCTGGAGTTCCCCCATTCTAGGGGCCATTAACCACTGTGCCTTTTCAGCCTTGAAACTCTGCTGTCATTCCCCAAGTCTGAATGAGTAGCTGCAATACCACAATTCTGACTGCCCAGAGTCTGGGCCCAGGAAACCCTGTGACTCCAGTCCTGCACAGTAGGGATACCAACTCCAAGTCAGGAGAATCACTATGTACCCACACTCCCAGCTGGAAAAAATGGCCCGGGGACCCACACTTGAGTCAGCTGTGCAGCCACATGCCCACACCTCTAGACAGAGACATATCTCAGTCAAACTGCCCCAAGTGTGCATACTCCTAAGCCAGCCAAGCAGCCATGACCACATGACCCTTGTCAGAGAACCAGTCAGGTGGATCTTCCCCTGGAAAACCTGCCTGCAAACCAGCCAAGCAGCCCATATACCAATTCCCCTTGCTGCAAATCCAGACCAGCAGACCTGTCTCTGTCAGAGAGACCCCCAAGCCAGACAGGCAGTCATGGGCTTGCACACCTGGCCAAAGGAACAGTGCAGGATCCACTCCTGTGGTCCTCCTCCTGAGCTGATTAAGCAGCCATAGCATGTATGGATATGGCATGTATTTCACCCCGGTGAAAGAAACAGTATGACATTCCTGACCCCAGTAGCCAGTCCCCAATCTAGCCTACTGACTGCTTGTATATGTGTTGCTGACATGAGAAACAACTCAGTGAGACAACCCCCAGCAAAACTGCACTTCTGCTACTACAAACTTCTGCAGTCTAGGCTACTGAGAAACTCACAAATATTGCTAAAATAGATTATGGATGAATTTACTACACAGAGACTATACTACTGCATCCACCCAGAGCCAAAGCCAGTGAACCCACCCAATTGACACCACAAGACGCATTTATATAAATAAATCTTCTCCTATGAAAACTACTTCATAAGATTGGAAGAGGCCACTGTGTTACTAGATGCCCAAATATCAACATAGAGGCAAAAGAAGCATAACATTTCAAGGAAACATGATAAATCCAAAGAAACACTGTAATTCTACAGTAACAGTCTTCCCCAAAAAGGAAATATACAAAATGCTTAAAAGAAATTCAAAATAATAATCTTAAGGAAACTCAGTAAGATAGAAGATAATAGCGATAGACAATTCAACAAAATTATAAAGAAAAAGTCATGATCTTAGTGAAAACTTTGACAAAGAGATATTTAAAAAAAGAAGCAAACAGAAATCCTAGACCTGAAGAATTCAGTAAATGAAATAAAAAATTCAATTGAGAGCTTTATAAACAGACTAGACTAAGCAAAGGAAAGAATATGTACACTTGAAGACAGGTCTTTTGAAATAACAGTAAATTGACAGGAAGAGACACACTTCAATACAATAATAGCTGGGAACTTTAACACGCCACTCTCAGCATTGGACAGATCATCTAGGCAGAAAATGTACAAAACCACTCCCAAAACATTAAATTCAAACTACACCATGGGCCAAATGAACCTAACAGATATTGCAGAACATTTCACCCAGCAGCTAAAAATTCGAAGATACACATACTTTTCATCAGCATATGGTCCAGGACTGCCTATATGTTAGTCCACAAAACAAGTCTAAATTTGTTTTAACTGAAATCAGATCAAGCACATTTTCTTACCCCATGGAATAAAACTGGAAATGAATAATAAGAGAAACTTTTGAACTGTACAAATACATATAAATTAAACAACATGCTTCTGAACAACCAATGAAGAAATTAAAAAGGAAAGAAGGAAAAAAAAAATATGTTGAAACAAACGAAAACACAAACAACAAACCAAAACTTGTTGTATACAAGAAAAGTAGCATTAAGAGGCAAGTTTATAGCAAAAAATGCTTACATAAAAAATGTAAATAATTTCAAATAAACAACCAAAGGACACGACTGAAAGAACTATCAACCAAACCCCAAATTAGCAGAAAAGGAGAAACTATAAAAAATTAGAACAGAAGTAAATAAAATAGAGACTAAAAAAATACAAAAGATAAAAAATAAAAATTATATTTTGGAAAGATAAACTTGAGCAAACTAACAATGAGTAAAGAGATTGAATCAGTAATAAAAATTGTCCCAAAAAACAAACAAAAGCCCAAGACTGGATAGCTTTATTGCTACATTCTGCCAAACATTAAAATAAAAATTAATGCAAAATTTTATCAAACTACTTGAAAAACTTGAAGGGAAGATGGTGCTTTCCAACTCATTCAATGAGGTCAGCATAGCCCAGATACTAAAACAAGGTAAGGAAACAAACAAAAAAGAAAATTACAGATCAAAAACCCTTATGAACATAGACACAAAATCATCAACAAAATACTATCATATCTAATCCAACAGTACATCAAAAAAAGAGTATACACCATGATAAAGTGAGATTTATTCCAGGAATATAAGGATGATTGAACATACACAAATAATAAATGTGATACCTCACATCAACAGAATGAAAGATAAGTTTATGTAATTATAGGAATAGATGCATGAAAATAATTTGATAAAATTCAACAATGCCTCACGATTAAAAAAAAAAAAAAAAAAAAAAAAAAACTCTCAACAAGTTAGGAATAGAAGAAAAGTACCTCAATGCAATATAAGCCATATATGAAACACCCAAAGCTAGCATTATACTGAAAGATGAAAAGCTGAAAAAAACTGGAATAATACACGGATACTCCCTCACACTACTCTTATTCAACATACTACTGAAAGTTTTAGCCAGAACAATTAGAAAAAAGAAAGAAGTAAATGGCATTCAAGTTGAAAGGAAGGAAGGCAAGTTGTCTCAGTCTGCAGATTATATGATCTTATATATAGAAAACTCTTGAAGACTCCATTAAAAAACTCTTAAACTGATAAATTCAGTAAAGTTGCAGAATAAAAATAATCAACATACAAAAATCAGTAACATTGCTTATATGCCAATAATAAACGAGCTAAAAAGAAATCACGAAAGCAATCCCATTTACAATACTATTAAAAATCTAGGAATGAATTTATCTAAGGAGATGAAATATCTCTACAAGGAAATCTATTAAACACTGAGGAAGGAAATTGAACAGGACAAAAAAAAAAAAAAAAAAGGAAACGTGTCCCATGTTAATGGACTGGAAGAATTAATATTGTTAAAACAACCATATTACCCAAAAAGATCTATAGATTCAATGCATTCTCAGTCAAAATATCAATGACATTCTCAATAGAAATTGACAAAACATTACAAAATTTGTATGGAACCAAAAATGACTCTGAATAGCCAAAGCAATCCCAAACAAAAATAACAAGGCTAGAAGCATCACACTACCAGATTTCAAAATATACTACAAAGCTGTAGTGACTAATATAGCATGGTGCTTACCTTAAAATTGATACACAGACTAATGGAACAGAATAGAGAAACCATAAATAAACCCATGTATTTACAGCCAACTAATTTTTCACAGAGGAGACAAGAACCTGCATTGAGGAAATGGCAGTCTCTTCAATAAATGGTGTTGGGGAAACTGAATATTTCTATGCAGAAAAGTGAAACTAGATCCCTGTTTCTCACCATACACAAAAACCAAATCAAAGTAACTTAAAGATTTAAATTTAGGACCCAAAACTCTAATTCTACTAGAAGAAAACTGGAAAAACATTTTAGAAAATTGATCTGGGAAATGATTTTATCATAGATAAGACCTCAAAAGCAGCAGCAATAAAACAAAAACAAACAATTGTGATTATAAACCGATAATGTTCTGCACATAAAAAATCTACCACCACAGTGTAAAGACAACCTATAGAATGGAAGGAGATATTGTCACACTAATATTCTGACCAGGGATTAATATCCAGAATATACAGGGAACTCAAACAATTCAACAGAAAAACAGATAAATTTTATTTTAAAAATTTGCCAATGTTGATAAAAATAGACTTTTTTTTTTTTTTAAAGAAGACACACAAATTGTCAAACAAAAATTTTTTTTAAATACTCAACATCACTAGTCATTAGGGAAATGCAGTGAGATATCATTTCATCCCAGCAATAATGGCTCTTATCTAAAAGATAAAATATAACAAGTGATGGAGATAATGTGATGAAAAGGGATCTCTTTTACCATGTCGCTGGGGATGTAAATTAGTACTGTTATTATGGAAAACAGTAGGGGGGCTGTCCTGAAGAAAGTACCAACAGAACTACCATATGATCCAGTAATCCTACTACTAGGTATGTATCTAAAGAAAAGGAAATCAGTATATTGAAGAGATATCAGTACTCCTTGTTAATAGCAATAGTATTTACAATAGTCAATATACCGAATCAACCTAAGTGTCCATTAATAGATAATGCGCAAAGAAAATTTTGCATATATTCAATATAAAATATTATTCATCCATTGAGAAGAATGGCAACCTGTCATTTGCAGCAACATGGGTAAGCTTAGAGGATATTATATCAAGTGAAATAAGTCGGGCACAGAAAGATAAGTTAATCTCATAAAAGTAGAGAATGGAATAGTAGCTAGTAAAAGCTAGAAAATGGAGGCAGATCTTTTTTTTTTTTTTTTTTTTTTTTTTTTTGAGACGGAGTCTCGCTCTGTCGCCCAGGCTGGAGTGCAGTGGCCGGATCTCAGCTCACTGCAAGCTCCGCCTCCCGGGTTCCCGCCATTCTCCTGCCTCAGCCTCCCGAGTAGCTGGGACTACAGGCGCCGCCACCTCGCCCGGCTAATTTTTTGTGTTTTTAGTAGAGACGGGGTTTCGCCGTGTTAGCCAGGATGGTCTCGATCTCCTGATCTCGTGATCCGCCCGTCTCGGCCTCCCAAAGTGCTGGGATTACAGGCAGATCTTAAATGACACAAAATTATAGTAACATAGGAAGAATAAATTCTAGTGTTCTATAGCACCGTTTTATGGCTAAAGTTAAATAATTTATAGTATATTTTTAAATAGCTAGAAGAGAAGATTTTAAATGTCCCCAACACAAATAAATGATAAAGATTTGAAGTAATGGATATGATTTGATCATTACCCTAATTTGATCATTACATACTGTATACATGAAGCAAAATATCACACTATCCTGATAAGTATGTACAACTGTTACCTGTCAATTAAAAATTAAAAAAAAAAAACAACGAAAACTGCAAATTCTATAGGTTGCTAATAAAGAAGAAGAAAATTATAAAGTTTATTGCAAAATATTTGGAAAAGGGTTTTGATCTCTGTCTCTATTGTTGCTACTGTTAATTCCACATTCTTCTTGTTTTAGAATAGTGTGTGCATAGTTTCATCATGACAGATGCACATTCATTCTAGGAGTGCTTACCTCAGCATAGGAACCCCTGCCCAACTTATAAACTTTGGGTGACAAGATAAACTATCTACAAAGAAACTATTTGATTTTTGGCTAGTTTTCCCACCAAGTCGGCGTCTTACAGGTTAAGATTCATCTTTTCATTGCAAGAAATAACTTTCAATTTTCATGAATCATAATTGTGTTTCACTCCGTCTTCAGGTACTTCTTCCTTGTTCATTATTGCATTCTAAAAGGAGTCGTATTTCTAAGTTACAACTGACCCGCAGAAGGACTCCTCTTTACTTCTGCTCTTCCTGCTCTTTGGGAAGATACAAAGATGACAATTTTGTATCAGACTTGCACAGTATGGCTCAAAATTGTAAGCAAGTGATTACAATTGTAAGCAAGTGATTACAAGTGCTCGCTGACTAGTATTCAAATGGATAGGTGGCCACAAGGATAGCCCAAACTAGAGAGAGAGTAAAAGGTAGCACTACACCCATTAAACCAGACATGGAAAATATTTTCTTTGCAATTTCCATTTAAGATAAATTGTCTGGTGCCGGATGTGGTGGCTCACGCCTGTAATTCCAGCACTTTGGGAGGCCGAGGCGGGCGGATCACAAGGTCCGAAGATCAAGACCATCCTGGCTAACACGGTGAAACCCCGTCTCTACCAAAAATACAAAAAATAGCGGGGTGTGGTGGCGGGCGCCTGTATTCCCAGCTACTCGGGAGGCCGAGGCAGGAGAATGGCGTGAACCTGGGAGACTGAGCTTGCAGTGAGTCGAGATGGCGCCACTGCACTCCAGCCTGGGCGACAGAGTGAGACCCTGTCTCAAAAAAAAAAAAAAAAAAAAAAGAGAGATTAATTTTCTGTATGCCTGCAGATAGCCAGGGTTTAGGAGGAGAGTATGCATTTGCTAAGGCTGAAAGTAACTGCCGAGGTTGATTATGTAACTTGGTGTTATGCAGCATATTTTGTCACTTGTATTGTTGAAGATTGAATATTTATGAAGATTTATGAAACTATCAGGAGGGAACCAAACACACGACACACAGAATTTCACTTGGAAGATCACCATCAGACAAGTTTATAGCTTTTTCCAAAATATTTGTTTTGGATCTTATTCAACACTTACTTTATTCTTTCATGCTTTTTCTCTGAGAGTATTCTTACCCAGGGGGCAAAACTCAGTCCTTCTAGCTTTCTTCTTTTAAAAATGTTATTTTTATACAGGTTATCTAAAATAAATTCTTCAAGAAATCTGCATTTTAGGGATTATGGGTACTTTATTCCTACTTAGAATTGATTTAATTTAAGAATGACAGATTTCTCCCCTGAAAAACATTTTGATGACATATGCAACCACCCAATATAAATAATGTTTATCATAGGTAAGTGGGACATTTAAAATTTTTTTCTGCTTTATTTACTCTAAATATTGTTTCAATAGCATACAATAATTGCAAACTTAGAAATACATATTATTTTACTTCAAATCAAAAAGGAATAATATCTTAACTTACTTATTTAATTAATTTTGATGTTTGACATACTCCATGCGGAATCTATCATGATAAATACATGATTTTTAGCAGGCTGACTACATAATCTTTGTGACTAGAGAAAGAATCAACTTTGATCCTCTGCCTCAATTAGGACTCTATTGAAATGGTACTGAACGGTTGAGAAAGAAACATAAAAGTAATATTCTTTACTCCCAAAGACAGATGCTTGAGCCAGGCTGCATTTCTAAGTGTGTAGCTCCAACCATAAAATCATTTTCTCCATCCATGTAAACTATAATGGATTTACCTTTATCACCATTGTTAAGGAAATTATTTTGTTTCTCCCCCCTCTAGTTCTTTTAAGCTCCTTTTCGGGTAACTCTTTCAAGCTTTTCAAACTACTCTGTTTGACAGTCAGTGAGGTTATAAACATAAAACCAGTATTGGTATTCATTCACATTTTCTAGATTAGTATTTGTAAATGTAGTGTAGAATTTCACTTCAGCAGATGAATCATCTGAGGTGCCTATTAAAAATGAAGGTTTCCAGACCCACTAACTAAGCCTCTAGGCTTTAGAACAGGGGGATCTGCATTTTTAAACACATACTGCAGATAATCCTAGTATATATAAAGTTTAAAAAGCTCTTAGAGGCATGTAGAAAGTAAATGAAAAGAAGAGAATTTGTTTAATATTTCCATAAAATATAATGTACATAAGTAATCTCATATCATCAAGAATATTCAATCTTTGTTTTTCTTCTGTTCAGTTCTATAATACATTTCAAAAGAAAGTCCTTGGGCATTCAAAATAAATGCAAAGCCAACTCAGTTTTACTCTATTGCTTAACTTCGTGCCTTCTTTACAGGCTGTTTCAGTGAATTAAATATAAAAACACTTGGAAAAACTTTTGAGATTTCAATTATATCTTAGATGTATTAAGAATCTTTGAAAATAATATATATGAAGATTTTTTAAAAAAATAATTGAACAGATTTTTTTTGTTGAAAAAATTAACTGCCAACTCGCTCTATTTTTCTGAGAGTCAGTAATTAAAAGTTCAAGTGTTATCTTTCTTTTTTAAAACAGAAAATAACTTTGGAAGTTCTACTAATTAAATTTCACCTTAAACTTGTCAAAAATATTAAAGACATAGGTCAAATGTGTAGTAACTATAATTATCATGCCTGCCCTCCCCATTGTCAGTTAGGCAGGATTTTTTGTTGTTTTTTTTCTCTGCATTCTGAAGCAGACTGTAATTATTCTTGTCAATTTCAAACCCATTACTCTCTGGGAAACACTGCAATTTGATCCTCGACCAAATTGTCTTTCTACTTCTAAGTCAAGATCCTGAAATAGAATTTTTTTCTGACTCAGTCCAAACAGTGTATTGCTAAAGTCTTCTACCCATTTATCTAACCCAGAGATAGGAATTTACAGGCATCTCTTTGCCATGCAAATTAGAATAGAAAAAATAAAGAATTAGAATAAAGATTCTAATTCATTCTAATTCTGTTTTTGTTGGGCTATCACACCAGAACAGGTTGGGCACTTTTTGTGTGGTCAAGATTATTTGTAATTACCATTACCACCTGTGAGAATAGAGATTGAATATTAAATTGGGATAAATCATCATACTGAAAGTTAACAGATTCTGTCAATAACTAAATAATTACAAACCTTAGATAGTACAATGCAGCTGCTATTAGTTGGATACAAATTGGTGGATAAAATCTACTTAATTATTTCTTTGCTTTGATAATATTAGCATGAACTGCCTGTAGATATACTGATGATCATGAATGTGTGTTTGAAAAGTTATCTGTATTATTCAGGGGAATGAGCAAAATAACAGTTTGTCTCTTATAATTTTGAAATTAGCTTCTGCATTCTGAGAAAGATATGGAAAAACAAAACCAAAATAACCCTTCTTGTCTCAGATGATAAAAGAGTGGTGCATGCCCTGTCATGAACAAATAATCATTCTGACTTAGTAATTTAACGTGTCAAAAATTTAACATTTTATGACAAAACCTAAATAAAACAATTATTAAGTTTTTATCTTAAAATTTATAAGGAAACAAAATGAACATTTGTTTTTAAAAGAATATAATTACATATAATATTATAATAATGTCAAATAGCATAAAAATGTTAAGTGGCAAAGCAGCTCTGTAAGTTCTCTTTGGATATCTAAAGTCAGTTAGTTTTCCTTTCGCCTTTTGCTAAACTTCCCTGGCAAGACAGAAAGATGATAGGGACACATCTACAGGGATCATTTATAGTCTCTATGCTTTCAGTGTTATTGGAAACGTAAAGCAATCTACTTTTTAGAAATAAACCCCTGACATTAAATTATTTTTCTTATTCTATCCCTTATTCTGAATATTTCAGTTAGTTTTGGAATAACAGGTTATTCTTACTGTATTTTAGAAAATATATCTGCCTGCCTCAGCCTCCCAAAGTGCTGGGATTACAGGCATGAGCCACAGCACCTGGCCATTCTTCTTAATTTTAAAGGAAACTTGGGATTTAAATGTACGCCCTCAGAGGCAGATGAGGAAAGAGAAACGATGGAAAATAGAAAAATTGATGACCAACCAGTGATAATAGAAAAAGCACATGAAAATAGTATTAGATTTTATATACAGGGCCTATATCAGAGAGTCATGTAACTTACTAATGTGTGTTACCTTTACACGCTATATTTCCCAGAAGGAAAAGTAGAAAACATGATTAATTACAGGATCCAGTGTCCATAAAATAAAAGCATTTGCTCACAAGAAGCCAAACTATACTCGTATTGATGTCTGAAAGAACCCTTTCTCTAATGCCTTATAGGATGCTATGGAATGTATTGTGAATGACATGCTCACCACATATACAGAAGACAGAGTTGAAGGGCTATTTACCATAACAACCTTCACAGTATCTCTTTGTTAATACAACAAATCCTCTTTCCTTAAATCCAAATAAACACACTAGCTAAACAATCTCCTGAAAAACACAGTTATCATGGTCTTATATCAGGCAAGAATAGATTTTAAACTAACTGCAGAGAAACAGGGAGTGCATCCCATTTCAGATAATCCTTTTATTAGAATGTACTCCCTGACCTAAACTTGTTAAGCAATCAGAGTTTGAATTTAGAGTCTGTATTAAATAGATGGAATTATTATCTATTTCGGTTTGCCAATTAAAAATAGAATCACATCTTTTAACAATGTATTAGGCTGGAGGTGGACATGATATTTTACTATAAAAATTACAGCATTTTACAGAATGGACATCTTAAAAAGACATTAAAAATAGAAAAGCATTTGAATTGAGGACAGTGATACTTAAGCAAATTTGCAAAGCCTACTATGCATCAACAGATATTTTAACCATCATGTGTGACTCCAATCATGAGTGAAACTATTAAAACAAATGGGTAATACGTTGTGTGTTAATTATTTTGTTCTCTTTGTCCATCTCCATTGAAAATTATAACATATTTGAAACATGTAGCATATTAAAGCTTGGGTCACAAATAATAGTGTGGGAATATGCAGAAAAGAAGACATTCCTAAAAAAGAAAAGCAAGCCCCAAGAAGCTCTCTCTAGTGAAAATTATTAGAGTTCAGTAATTCTTGAAAACACTTAACGACATGTACACAAATCAAGATTGGAAACACTTCAAAGATCTCAAACAATAAAGTAGGTAAGATTATTGATAGCAAAAACATTGTTTTTGTATTATGTTAACATATTTCCTACCTCAAGTTAACAACTAGCTTCAATATTTAGTGTTAAAAGGTGTATTTTCTGCTTTGAATGATTCATCCTTATGCAACTAGAAGATGTAGAACAAAAATATTGTTTGGTGATGTATTTTGACATCTGGTTGATATTTTAACTGACTGCTGAGCTCAAAAATCATAAATGTCTATACAGACACTTCTTATGCTTATGCTTCTAGACCGAAATGCAACTCAAGTGGTCTAGCTGACAATTCTATGGAATCTGAGTTGCTCTCAATCTTTACCCTTTGGCTATGTCTGTATAGCACAAGGTAAAGGCAGATGTGGTAAATTGAAGCCAGAGATAACTAATCTGTATGTCCAGGGTCTAAACAATTAAATATCTTACTCCATGAAAATATATTGAGGTCATATCTTCATAATGGTAGATAAAGTAAGATAAAGAAATTTAGCTTTGCACCAAAATTTATCAGCAATATTTTTGGCATTTACTCATCTTCCATTATTGATTTTAACTTCCTCCTCCTCCTCCTCCTTTTTCTTCCTCTGTTTCTTCTTCTTTCTTTTTTCTTCTTTCTTCTTCTTCTTTTTTGTTCTGTGGTAGACAAACCTTAACATGGACTCAACCTCCTGGTATACATGCCCTTGTGTAATCCTCTCTCCTTGACTGTGACTTGCTTTAAAAGAATGGAATATAGTGAAGGCTACAAAATGTCACTTCTCTGAATAGGTCACATAAAATTCACATAACTTCCTTCTTGGTAGCAGAATCTCTCACTTGCTGTCTTTGAAGATGCAATTGCCATGTTGGGAGGCCCACAGGCCAAGAAACTGAAGGCAATCTCCAGCCAACAAGCAGCTAGAAAATAGGACCTTCAGTCTAAGGGCCCCAAAAGAACTGAATTCTGCCAGTAACCTTGTGTTCTTGAAAGCAAATCTTTCCATAGTCTAGCTTTCCATAGTCTAGCTTTCCATAGTCTAGATGCAGCCTTAGCTCATATAATGATTACAGTTTTGGGAGTGATTTTGAGTCAGATAACTTAGGTCAGCTGAGCCCTAATTCCTGAGCCACAGAAACTGAGGGATAATAAATGTGTATGTTGGTTTTAAAGTCTCTGAGTTTATAGTAATTTACTGTACAACAAAGGATAGCTAATTCAAGATCAAAAGAATATTTTCTGTAAATTAGCATATTTTCAATGAAAAAACAACTAACTCTTACTGGTGTATTTCTATTTTATGTTGCACTTTGTAGGAAAATTAAGTGATTGGTAACAAACAAAGAAAAACAAAGCCCCTGGAAACTCACATTAAAAAAAAATTCAACAGATAATTTCAATCAATACATAGGCTTAATGTGTTCAATAAGTAAGTATTTGATTTTTGACATAATCATTTCTAAGCTCTTTCTACCAATTTGTCCCTGATACAAGGCAAAGTACTTGGTATCAGACTTCTAGTATTTGCTAGTTATAGGCAGCTATTGTTAGAAAGAATGAAACATTTGTACATTAATTTGGACAACTACATTTTAGAAATTAATACTAAATATAACATGTGCAGAAAAGTTTACAAATAATTACTGTACAGCTCACCAAATTTTCACAAGGTGAACATCCATACATAATCAGTATTCAGATTAAGAAGCAGAACATTAGCAACAATGCAGAAGTTTCTTCCAAAAAGAGGAAGACCGTGGAAGTGAAGTGCCATTCTCAGCATATCATGTCAATGGTA
Source organism: Papio anubis (assembly GCF_008728515.1). Lineage (NCBI taxonomy): Eukaryota > Metazoa > Chordata > Mammalia > Primates > Cercopithecidae > Papio > Papio anubis. The sequence continues at coordinate 53,350,879 of NC_044986.1, read as the reverse complement.
CATTACTTATCACTGTTGATGTTGACTTGACCACCTGGCTGAGGTAATGTTTGTCAGACTTTTCCAATACAAAAGTTTTTCTTTTTCCCACATTTTCATACTGAACACTTGGAAGAAAGTAACTATATGTAGTCCACACTTAGAATGGCAAGTTTTGTTTCATCTATTGAAGGAGAAATATCTACAAAAATCTTTTAACATTCTTCTGTATGAGAAAATTATCTATTCTCTCCTATCTGTGTATTTGATCATTTATTTACATTTGTATGAAAGAAAGAAGAAATTTCTTTTGTGCTATGGGTTATATTAAACATTACATTATTTATTTTGTTACTCAGATTGTTTCAGCTTTGACAACTGAAATAGAGTTGGCGTCTATCTCTGACATATTCCCACTGATGTATTTTCTGAACCTTTTCTTACTTTTTCCTGAATGCTTTCTTACTTTTAGATACTAAAACATATTTCAGGCTTGTTTTCCATATTTTATTCCCAGTCTTAGAATCATCCATATCTCCCAAGAGCCTGCTTCCTTTTATTGGATAATTGTATTGGAAAATAAGATCTAGGTGCTAGACATGCTTATTGCTACTGTGGTGTTATTGCTTCTATGCCCTCCTAGCTGACAGAGCAAGGGATACAGTGTGCATGTCTACTAACTCACATATGCAAATCTATGCTATCTATATATGCCGGAATCTGTACCCATATTAAGGCATACATAATTCCTGTCGATGTTTACTGTATCTTTTAATATGAGCATTCTTTAATTTTTCTTTTTCCTCATTATATGGTAAACATGTTAATAGATTTTCTCATGTTGAACCAATCTTTCATTTTAGGGAATAAACCACAATTATAATGTTGTATTCCATTTATACAATATCAGATCGGGTTTTCCAATAATCTGTTTAGCATTTTTGCATTTATGTGCATAGAAGTTTTGTGTGTAATTTTTCTTTCTTGTGATATCCTGGTTAGGTTTTGGTTTGCAGGTCATGCTGGATCCATAAAGTGAAGTGGGAAAGGTTTTCTCTTTATGCTTCAGTGAAAACTTGAAGCTATTATTATTGTTGTTCCTTTGAAATACATTTTTTTGTTTAGCTGCTCTTATCTTTCTTATGTCTTTTGTGGTGAACTTTTTTCTATAACATGGCCTAGTGTGACTTTGTTTTGTTTAGGGTTTATAGGACTTCTTGGTCATTCTTTTCATTTGCTTTAGACAATTCTTGCAATTATGCCTTCATATTTTGCTTCTACTCTATTTTTTCACTTCTCTTTCTAGGACTCCAATTACATGTACAATAAATCCTTTCAATTTATTCTTTGCTCTATATGTCTCTTTTCTTTTCTTTCTGTATTTTTCTCCCCTTTTCTAAATTCTGTGCTCAGACTGGATATTTCCTCTTGTCTTCAAGTTTGCTAATTCTCTTCTCTGTTGTATCTAATATTCTGCTATTTATTTTGAGGTTCCTAATCTAAATTATTTTTATTTTTCAGTTTAAAATATTCAGCTGAATGTTCTTAGTGAATTCTTGTCATTTGGTGAAATTCTCTGTTTTGTCTATAATTTTCTCCATCTTCTCCTCTGTGATCTTATAAAACTTATCATTAACTGTTTTAAAACCCTTCTTTAGGAACTTCAATGTGTCTCAATCAATTTTGGATTTATTTCTGTTGTCAATTTGTCATTTGATTTCCTTAAAATAATTGAGCCTGTCTTTTGAAATACTTGGTGCTTTAAAACTTAAGCACTTGACATTGTATATGAAAAAGTGTATAATTAGAAAGCCTCTGGATAATTTCTTGTTTTTCCACAGATAAGCCAACTTTACTAGGCAGATGAAGAAGGCACCAATTATTTTAATCCATCAGGGACTGATCATACTCATGCTTGCTTTGCAGTTTGGGCAAGGTTCTGTATATATCTGATTAGTCTCTTCTACAGCAAATGATTCAAAATGAATAAATGTCTTTGATTCACATTTATCAGGCATAGAAATTCAAACTAATCCAGAATTAAAAAAAAAAAAAAACCCAAAAAACCTTTCAATTAAGTACCTCAAATTGAGTGGCTCAAACATATTTGCAACAGTAAAAAAGAAAAGTCAGAAGGAAGAAAAAGCTCATTAAGAGAGCATATATAAAATGGTGTGGACATTTAGAATGAGAATTTAGCTGTGCTGCCTTTAGCAAATTTGTTTGCCTCTCTGTGCCTCAGTTTCTGCATTCGTGCTGTAAAATAATGTTGCTGTGAAGATTGAAGGAGAAAGTGTATATAAATTGCTTACAAAAATGCCCAGCAAACAATATGTTCTCAGTAAAATTTATCGGTTCCTATGCTTATTACTATTACTTGTAATATCACTAATTTGGCATTATGTTTTTATCTGGGGAAATTGGATGAAGTTCTACAAGTTAGATGCTAAATTGAGCTTCACAGATAATTCTAATTTGTCCTATGATTTAGCCATATGATGAGAAAGGAGACCTTCTAATAAAGGAAAGTGTATGAAGATTCACTCAGATTAGAGAAATAAGTGTATATTATAGAAAATAACATGAAAACTGGGTTATATTTGTTAGGAGTAGTATGGTTCCCCCATGTTTGGTAGTGTACTTTCTTCTTTTTTTTTCTTTTTTTACTTCACTTTTTGGACCTATCAAGTCAGAACTGATATTGATAGCAAAATAAATAACAAAGTTCAAATCCTGACTATGTATCAACTCCATGATATGTTTCATATGTATGATCACTCACAATCATCACAGCCATCTCGTGATGTAGCATCTCTTTTTAAGCACCGTTTTACAGGTTGTGTGAAGGAAGAAAGTGAGGTGAATAGATGTTACCAAAGATCTTGTATACAAGAAAAAGCAAAGCCAGTTTTAGACCACAGAACATTGATTTTACAGTTTAAATGCTCACTTTATGCGTCTTCCTTAGTTGCCCTTGGTTTTCACTAAAGGCAATAAAGGAAGCAAAGAAAATTCTTCAAGATTTATTGTTTTGCCAAAAAACTGCCATTAACTTTTTACTTTCCCTCCTCTCATCCCACTCATGTAAAACTTCCTTTAAAATGCATGCTGTGGGTCCTTGCATAATCTTCAAATGTCAGACACTCATTCTCAGGTCTACATTTCCTACCAATTTCCTTTCTTAAACCATACCGATGTTTTTGGCAGACCAATGCATCTCTACAGTTTTGTTTTCCGAGATTAAACAACAACAACAACAGCAACAACAACAACAACAACACTACCAGATACCTCTTTGATACTGGAATTGAAAACTCAAGTTACAATTTTGTTTATATAAAGGTAGTGTGTGTGCGTGTGTTATTTATGTGTACTTGAGTGCCTATGTGTTTAACATATCTTTTGAATTCAAAGAAGAAAATAAAGACTTCAACAAAGATATAGAAAATTTATTCTTATTTGATAATGATTCTTTTAGCTACTTCTCATACACATGTGCCTGGTATTACATGATGTTCTTTTGCAAGAAATGGATCTTCAACATTATACTGTTGTTGTGAAATTGGGAGAAGAGTGTATCATTTGTGGAGAATGGTAGCAAAATGCAAGTTCATTTTGAAGTATACATGATACATGGTCAGATATTAAATCAAAATTGAATCACAGAACTTTTTCACTTGGTAAACTATATCATGTGATAAACAATTGGTTCACTAAGAGAAAGAGCCCACATCTGAGCTATAGAACTTTTATATACATCTTTTAAATGTGATTACTTCACACACTATTCAGTCCCAAGTTTAATTAGTTGCATGAGCTAAGGCATACCTATTTGATTTGTGGGTAACTATAAGAACTTTGCAGTTTTCTCTTATACAGTAACATATAAATTTATATTTTTATAATTATTTATGATATGAATATGGTTAGATTTGTGCCCCACCCAGATCTCATCTCATCTCAAATTATAATGCCCATAATCCCCACATGGCAAGGGAGGGACAAGGATTGGGTCATGAGGGTGATTTCCCTCATGCAGTTCTCATGTTAGTGAGTGAGTTCTCATGAGATCTGGTTGTTTTATAAGCATTTGGCCTTTCCCACACTCACACATCTCTCTCCTGCCACTATATGAAGAGGGTCCTGGCTTCCCCTTCACCTTCTGCCATGATTATAAGTTTTCTGAGACCTCCCCAGCCATGTGGAACTATGAGTCAGTTAAACCTCTTTGCTTTATAAATTACCCAGTCTCATGTATTTCTTTATAGCAGTGTGAAAATGGACGAATACGTAAATTGGTACCAAGGTACTGGGGCATTGCTATAAGATACCTGAGAACTGGAAGTGACTTTGGAACTGGGTAACAGGCAGAGGCTGGAAAAATTTGGAAAGCTCAGAAGAAGATAGGAAGGTGTGGGAAAGTTTGGAAATTTCTAGAGACTTGTTGAATGATTTTGGTCAAAACGGTGATAGTTATATGGACAATGAAATCCAGGCTGATGGAAATGAGGAATGTATTGGGAACTGGAACAAAGGTTACTCTTGCTATGTTTTAGCAAATAGACTGGTGGCATTTTGCCCCTGCCCTAGAGATCTGTGGAACTCTGAACTTGACAGAGATGTTCTGAAATTGGAACTTATGTTTAAAAAGAAAGGAGAGCATATAAGTTTGGAAAATTTACAGCCTGATGATGTGATGTAAAGAAAAACTCATTTCCTCGAGAAAAAAATTAAGCTGGCTACAGACATTTTCATAAGTAACGAGGAGCTGAATGTTAATAGCCAAGAAAATGAGGAAAATGTCTCCAGGGCATGTCAGAGGTCTTCACAGCAGCCCCTCACATCATAAGACTAGAGGCCTTGAAGGAAAAAATAGTTTCGTTGGCTGTGCCCAGGGACTTGCTGCTTTGTGCAGGCTCAAGACTTGGTGCCCTTTGTCCTAGCCATGGCAAAAATAAGTCAACATATAGTTCAGCCCATTTCCTCAGAGGGTGTAAGCCCCTAACCTTCATGGCTTATATGTAGTGTTGGGCCTCTGTTTGCACAGAAGTCAAGAACTGAGGTTTGGGAACTTCTGCCTAGATTTGAGAGGATGTATGGAGTTGTCTGGATATCTAGGCAGAAGTTTGCCACAGGAGTGAATCCTCATGGAGAACCTCTGTTAGGACAGTGTGGAAGGGAAATGTGGGATCAGACCCCCCAAACAAAATCTCCACTGGGGCACTACCTAGTAGAGCTGTGAGAAGAGGACCACCATCCTCTAGACCCCAGAATGGTAGATCCACTGACAGCCTGCACCGTCCACCTGGAAAAGTCACAGCCACTCAATTCCAGCCTGTGAAAGCAGCTAGGAGAAAGGCTATACGCTGCAAAGCCACTGGGGCATAGCTTCCCTAGACTGTTGTAGCCCACCGCTTGCATCAGCATGACCTGGATGTGAGACATGGAGTCAAAGGAGATTATTTTAGAGCTTTAAGATGTAATGACTGCCCTACTGGATTTTGGACTTGCATGGGGCCTGTAACCTTTTTGTTTTGGCTAATTTTTCCCACTTGGAACAGGTGTATATATCCAATGCCTGTACCTCCATTGTATCTTGGAAGGAACAAACTTATTTTTTTTATTTTACTGGCTCACAGGTGGAAAGGACTTGCCTTGTTTCAGATGAGACTTTGGAATGTAGACTTTTGGGTTAATGCCAATGTTAGTTAAGACTTTGGGAGACTGCTGGGAAGGCATGATTGAAATGTGAGGATTTCAAAACCATATCATCCCACCTATGGCCTCTTCCAATTCTCACATTCTCACATTTCAAAACACAGTCATGTGTTCCTACCCGAATCTCATCTTGAATTGTAATCTCCATAATCCCTACATATCAAGGGAGGGACCAGGAGCAAGGTGATTGGATCATTGGGGCAGTTCCCTCATACTTTCCTAATAATAGTGAGAGAGTTCTCACAATATCCAATGGTTTTATAAGGCAGTTTTCCCTGCTGTTGCTCGTTCTCCCTTGCCTGCCACCATGTAAGATGTGTCTTTTACCCTGCTACCATAATTGTAAGTTTCCTGAGGTTTCCCCAGCTATCTGGAACTGTGAGTCAATGAAACCTTTTCGCTTTAGAAATTACTCAGTCTCAGTCTGTGGTAGTTTTAGTATCTTTAAAGCAGTGTGAAACCAGACTAATGCAGATGTCTGTTTTATAAAGAAATTTAAAATATTATTTGAATCTGAAATATTTTGAAAACCTTTTCATGTCTTATTTTCTCTAATTTTTATATTATTTTTTGTCCATAATGTATGTTTCTTAAAGATAAACATTTTACAAATGTTTTGGCCTAATCTAAGACTGACAACTGATGTGTTCAAGTCATGATTATCGAGAGAGCCAGTGTGTGTGTGTATGTGTGTGTGTGTCTGCATACAATTTATCTCTTGACTCTCAAGGTAAATGAAATTAGAAATCCAAGAGAGAAATGGAAACTAAAGAAATTAAAAGCTCCTGCACCCATGAATTTCTATTACCTGGAAAACAATTTAATGTAAAATATTTAAGCCTTTCTTTTCCATTAGATAAAAAACAAATATACAACTAAATGTAACTTAGCATATATTGTTGTGTCACATTTAAGAATGGTTACTTATAAACTTTAGTGTAGCAAAAACAAACAAAAAAAGCAATAAGTAAAATATCCAACAAAAGAAATTTATTTGGCTTGGGTTATTACGAGGCACTCCTTAAGGAACAATGTTGCCATTGCAATAATATTTTCAAGTATATTTAGTGGCATGTAACTATGGACATGACATCTTAAAGATAAAACAGTTCATTTTAATAAAATGTGTAATTTTTGTGTATTTTTTTAGTAGATTTTTCTTTGTTTAGGGAGTGACCACTATGAAAATTAGTCACAGAGATATAAAAAAAGTTTCTAACCTCTGTTCAATGAAAATCTCTAGGTTAATGTCTACAAAAGGACCATTTTATTAAGAAAAATGTATATGTCAACTATCAAGATAATGCTATAAGTTTTTATATGCATGTACACACATACACATATGCAAGTTTTAAAACACATGGCTATATTAATTGGTGAAATTATAGACTAGGTTAATTTTCTATTTTTAGTTTATGAATGTTTTTGAAAAATTTAAAAATTAGGCTATACCATGTTGTATACTTAAAAATATACTTAAAATATTCATATGTAAGTTGATGTGAGTTCTAGAAAAAAAGGATGTATCTATACTTACTTAACCTATATGATATAAAATTTCATAAATTTATGCTCAACATAATTGAAACTGAGTAATAAAACATATTTTTTACTAGGAAAAGGAGAGTTTTAAAATTGTATTAGAAATTTTTGGAAATATATAAAACATCTACAAGTTCCTCAAGAGTATGTGTAAGACAAAACAATGTAGACCTGAATGAAAAAAAAACTTCCTCTGAAAAAAATCTTTCCTTCTGGTTATTTGTTCCCACATACTTCTTATTATTTCAGGAGGTATGACTTAGATGTACTTATAATACATGAGACAATTTAAGACCCTAGGCCCTTACATTCTTTGAACCTTATTTCTCACTTCTGAATACGTTAGAGAGTATTCTCATGAATAACTTTTTGTAGTACAAAACCACTTTTAATGGTTGAATGAGAGGATTTACAGAACATATCTGTTTTTTTTTTTTTTTTTTCTCTGCTGAATGAAATACAGGTAGTGTTTAATCACATATTTTAAACTTTCACTATTATTATGTGATAACTAAAGGTTTTAATGGCATATTTGTGGAATGTGACTAATAAAAAATTTGAGTGATAACATCTTGATGGTGTCAAAGAAAACCTAAGGGCCCCAAAGATAATCTTTCTATATAGGTTTGGCTTTTAAAAAATGGTGAAAGTATAAACCATCTGATATATGATGAATTTGCTCTAAGTAAGAATGCAAAGCATATTGTAATTACAATGTTCAACATGATAATAAAGTAACATTAAAAATGATAGCTATGATATTCAGGCATGAAGAGAATCAGATCTCATTTATACAACTATAAGTGAGAGTAATTTAGTGCAGCAACTTGAAACTCAAGGGCCTCTGGTTTACCTAATTTTATGTCTCCATTGCAAATTTAAAAATATTCTTTCTCTTAGTGAATTTTGACTTAGTTAAGTCCTAATTCATCTAATAAATGTTTAAATACAATATAAATTTAGAGTCAGATATTGATATGGTTTGGCTGTGTCCCCACCAAAATCTTATCTTGAATTGTAGTTCCCATAATCCCCATGTGTCATGGGAAGAACCCAATGAGATGTAGCTGAACCACGGGGAAAGTTATTCTCATGGCATTCTCATGATATTGAGCGAGTTCTCATGAGATCTCATGGTTTTATAAGGTGTTTCCCCCGTTTTGCTCATTCTTTTCTTTTCTGCTGCCATCTGAAGAAGAAAGTGTTTGCTTCCCCTTCTGCCATGCATGATTGTAAGTTTTTGATGCCTCCCCAGTCATGCTAAACTTTGAGTCAATTAAACCTCATTGCCTTATTAGTTACCCAGTCTCAAGTATGTCTTTATTAGCAGAATGAGAACAGACTAATATAAATATATAAATTCATTCTTTGTAATAAATTTTACTCTACATACTGGCATATTTAATACTAACTTAAAAATGTGTGACAAAACCTGTATTTGAGAAAGCTGTGAAAATGACAATAATGTTTATCTGATAAAATATAACAAGAAAATAAGAAAAGAAAAGGGAGACATTTGCTTGTACTCCTAATGCAGTGTCCCATTAATTAGAGACTGCAATTGACTTCACTACAGGTACCTTAGGTCCAAATAATAAAATAAGAATATAAATGATATAAAAGCACTTTTTAAATGTAGACTGAAAAATAAAAACCATTCATAAAAAATTATTAGAGCTGTCAATTCATAAAACAATAGGGTCAATCAAGTCATGAAAATCTGTTCAGCCTCAGTGATGATCAGAAGAGCATAATTTAAACAACATTGGGAAAAGAAAACTAAAAACTTCTGCACATTTTACTATCAGATTAAATTTAAAATGTTGATATTGTTAAGCACTGAGGAAAGTGTGAGGTGAAAAACCCTTTAGTGGCAAGGGTAGACTGCACTTGAAATGGTCTTTTTGAATGGAATTTCAGTAATAATTATAAAAATGTGAATTGTATATTTTCTTTGTATTGGTAATTGAATTTTATTTCTAATAACAGATCTCAAAACAATGCTTAAACCGAGTAGGGACTGGACTTTCTTCTGATAAGAAGTCTGGAGGCAGGCCGTCCATATTTGGTGTACATATACCAGGATTTCACTGGGAACCCAGCTGTCCTTTTATCTCTCATCTCAGCTATCTTGAGGACACTTTGACTTTTATGTGCAAATCCAATGAACCACATCTACCTCTGCCTTTTTTTCTAAAATACTTCACTTGAAGTCATACCCTGCAATCTGTACAAACATCTGTATATACTGGTTGGAAGTTCATTGAGGTCTGTAAATGAGAGCCTGAATTGCTAGTGAATTAGCAGTCTTTGCTATGGTGTTTGTTTGTTTGTTTGTTTTTGGAGTCTCACTCTGTTGCCAGGGCTGGAATGCAGTGACCGATCTGGGCTCACTGCAACCTCCACCTCCTGTGTTCAAGTGATTCTCCTGCCTCAGCCTCCCAAGTAGCTGGGATTACAGGTGCCTGCCACTACGTGGAGCTAATTTTTTGTATTTTTAGTAGAGATGGGGTTTCACCATGTTTGCCAGGCTGGTCTCGAACTCTTGACCTTGTGATTCGCTCACCCCGGCCTCCAAAAGTGGTGGGAATACAGGCGTGAGCCACTGCGCTCAGCCTGCTATGGTTTTCCTAGCAATTCCTCTCCTATGAAACAATCCTTGGTAGATGTGAAGATGTAACACCCGTTGCCTCTCAGGGAAGGACTTACTGCTCACATGGGGAGCATACATATCAGAGAGCCTCCTGTGTTCAGTTTCTCTAGCATGTCTAGACAAAGATGGAAGCTATGAATGGGTTAGTCTAACAGCATGGATTTCCACTTCCCAAATCCAGCCTAACTACCGATCTCTACCAATTGGGCTAACATTTTCTCAGACATGAACCACAGTCTCAGGCTCTTTCTACTTTTAAAACCTTCTCCTTTCTTCTCTTTTTTCTCAGCTGTCAGACCTGGATTTTAGAGTCAATATTTGCCTTATTCTCTTCTTCTGTCCTTTATCCTTCACAGATATTTTTCTCCAATATAACCCTTACATGAAAAATTCTGTCTTAGCATCTGCTTCTTGAGTGCCTGAACCAATTTAACAGTCAGTAAATTTTATTTCAACAATGTTTTTATTATTTCTCAAATTTCATTTAAAAATCCCCTTATTTCCATGGGAAAAAAATAAAGCACTACAAAAACAACAGAATCAGTGTATACACCAATGAAACCAATGTAACAACACTTGGGATGGTAGAAGAAAAGATAACAGTCACTCTTTTGCTACACTTAAATAATTTGGTGACATAAAATTACGAAACATTTCTGAGAGACTGCAAGGAGATAAGAGAATATTGAAAAGTAAAGCAGCAGAATTAAGACTTACTTATTCTCTGACATTTGTCCTGGTCTGCCATTTTTTGTTATTTAATAATTTTCAATGATTATTTTTCATTGTTTCTAATTAAACATTACTCTGCGTGTGATCTTTGATGAAAATAATAAATATTCAAAAGTTAATTCCAGTTCAAAACTGAAACGTGTGCATATATGTGGTAATACCTTTTTCAAATTACTGTTTTTGAGATGGTGGAAACATTTGGATAACTAGGATTTATTTTATCACAATTAATAGATAAATAAAAATAAATATATTAAATTTTACTGAGTAATTTTACATTTCAATTCATTAACACTATTTTCTCATTTGTGATTTCAAACATCTTTTAAATCTTATGCCAACTGCTTTAAATATGTTACAAGAAAACCCTTATTTTGTTTGTGCTGTATTTTATTTGTGACATTTGGTGCAAGAAGTATATCCTATGTTCTACATGCAAAACACAAAATTTATAAACTAAGAATATATATGTATATAATATGTAATTTGCCATTTTATACAGTGTGAATACTTTATATTCTGTAAAATATGTTATAAATAAGAAATATTACACGAAAAAGTGGGTTTGGTTCAAGCATCTGTCCCACTTATTTTAGACATATGTTACAGAAATGAAAATTTATCAGAAAACATTAATTTGTTTGAATTTCCATAATTTCATTTGTTTTTCAAAACAGTGGCTAAAATGTGAATAATACTTTACTACTATAAATTTCAACGTTAAGGCTAATCATTATTTTACTTTACCACAGAACTAAACTCGTGTTTCAACATTTCTTGTATGTGACCTGTTTTACATGGTTTTACCTTTTCTTTTACTGTGGCATGCACAAAGCATGCTCAAGAAATATGTTTTCTTCTGCAACTGAGATAGTAAAATTCACTTATCTTTAGTTATATTAATTGTTGGACAATGTTGATTAGATTGATAAATTTCTAGGTAAAAGTAAAACATAAAAATGTAAATATTGAAATATCAGATTTTTATCATGTCTATGCAGATTAAAACAAGAAATTAACCAGCAGTTTACGTACAAACATTAGACACATGGTGAGATTTTGCATGGTTTTTATGATACCCTTGAGAACCTTGCTAATATGGAGAATTCTCCACCATTTCAGAGTGAGTTCTTATCATTTAGAACCTCACTTTCAATGACGAACAACAGATGAGCTCACCAGTGTAGAATGATTCTGCAAAATAAGAAAATCTCCTATCAATTATGGGGTACGGAAAAGATAGATCCTAAATGCCAGTCTGCACAGAGACTGCATGATATGATAAAGTTTCTAGCACTTAGAAGCAAAAGTATATGAATTAGGTTGCCAGTTAAATTTGCTTGGGATCAACCTTTCTCATTGTATGAAATGTTTGTATGTCATTGGTCCTATTTTCTTTTAAAATTATGGCACTTTATTATCATCTTGAGGAGACAGATATCTGGCTGGCATACGTGTTTGTCTCCACATTTTGAAGAGTTGGAGGTGGATGGATTTTGCTGTTTGTAAAATTTCACAATTGAAAACACCTTGTTAACTATTTTTAAAAATAATGACCATTAAGAAGTGGAATAAGTTTCGCAATTTGTCATGAAAAACTTGTTTTTCAAAGCATCAAATTCATTTTCGTAGCTACTGTAAAACAAATGCTTACAGATTTTCTTTTCTAAGTTTACCAAATCATTCAGTTTCTTTTCTAAGTTTGCCAAACCACTCAGAAAGTGACTTGTACGTAGCTCACACATTTCTCTCATTTTCTTCTATTTGTGGGTCACAAATATAAGAAACCAATGAATTTTGATAAACGTAATATGGTATTTTTCTAAGATCAATTAATTTTTCAAGGATAGATTTTTTCAAGCATCATTGGGGCCTTTTAATTTCTATTCAATGAGACACAACTAAAATTACATTGGCACTAAGAAAAACAATCAAGATTGTAATGGGCTGTTTTATTTCCCTAGTAAATAATGGCTAAGATGACACTGTAATAGCTATTGTTCTTCACAAAATAATATTTGAAAGCATTCATATTTACAATGTTTGCCATTTTATGTGTTTCTTTAGCCTGCAAGATCATTCTAATTGAGTTGTAAAAAATATGAAGATATGACTTTATTACACCTCAAGTAATTACAGTGTTGTCTAATAAGCACTTTTGTCCTAATATTTCAAATTCCAGCTAAAAAAATTGACCGCTTTTATCTATTAATGGTTTGGTCAAATTATATAAATAAACATAATTAATTTTAGACCCCAAACAATACTGATTACTATGTGAGTCTGTTCTCAGGCTACTAATAAAGACATGTCCAATACTGGGTAATTTACACAGGGAAGATGTTTAGTTGACTCACGGTTTCACATGGCTGAGAAAGGCCTCACAATCATGGTGGAAGACAAAGGTGAAGCAAGACACGTCTTACCCGGCAGCAGGCAAGAGGGCGTGTGGAGGGGAACTGCTCTTTTATAAAAACATCAGAACTTGTGAGACTTATTCATTATCATGAGAACAGCAGGCGGAAAAAAATCCACCTCTATGATTCAATTACCTCCCACCAGGCTCTTCCCATTGTGTCTGGAATTGATGAGTTCTTGGTGTCGCTGACTTCAAGAACGAAGCTGGGAACTCTCCCGGTGAGTGTTACAGTTCTTAAAGATGGTGCGTCCAGAGTTTGTTCCTTCAGATGTTCAGACATGCCCAGAGTTTCTTCCTTCTGGTGGGTTCATGGTCTCGTTGGCTTCAGGAATGAAGCTGCACATCTTCTCAGTGAGTGTTACAGCTCTTAAAGGCAGCCCCTCTGGAGTTGTTGGTTCCTTCCAGTGGATTCCTGGTCTCGCTGGTCTCGAGCATGAAGCTGCAGACCTTTGCAGTGAGTGCTATCAGTTCATAAAGGCAGTGGGGACCCAAAGAGTGAGCAGCAGCAAGATTTATTGTAAAGAGAGGAAGAACAAAACTTACACAGTGTGGAAGGGGACCCCAGTGGGTTGCCAGGGCAGACAGGCAGCCTACTTTTATTGCCTTATCTTACCCCACCCACACCCTGCTGATTGGTCCATTTTACAGAGAGCTGATTGGTCTGTTTTGATGGGGTGCTGATTTGTGCATTTACAAATCTTTAGCTAGACGCAGAGTCCTGATTGGTGCGTTTACAAACCTTTAGCTAGATGCAGAGTGCTGATTGGTGCGTTTACAAACCTTTAGCTAGATGCAGAGTGCTGATTGGTGCGTTACAAACCTTTAGCTAAACACAAAAGTTCTCAAGGTCCCCACCCTTCCCAGAAACCCAGTCAGTTTTACTTCTCAGGGGCACTTCGGCGGGACTCTGTAGCACCCAGTCCGGGCATTCCAGCAGCCCAGAGGGAGCTCATCTCCGAATCGAGCCCAGCAGGTGCAGGCCAGCCACTCCCAGTGCGTGCAGGGCCCACCACCCCGAACTGCTTGCGCCTGCCAGCATGGCAGGAAGCCCCTGCTGCAGCCCCTGCGTCTCGCTCTACACCTTCCTGCGAGCAGAGGGAGCCCGCTCCGGCCTCAGCGGGCCCCAGAGAGGGGCCCTTATAGCGCAGTGGCAGGCTGGAGGGCTCCTCAAGCACGGCCAGAGCAGACGCAAGGCCGAGGAGGTGCTGAGAGTGAGCGAGGACTGCTGGCACGTTGTCACCTGTCACCATGAGATCTGGGGATTATTACAGTTAAAGGTGAGATTTGGGTGGGGACACAGAGCTAAAACATATCACATGCATAATGTAAAGTAACAATTATTCAAGTACTGTGTAATGTAAAGTAACAAACAAAATGTTCAAGATGATTATTTTCTAGTGGGAGATTTAAAGGAGGCAAAGCTTGTCAGAGAAAAATTCCCCACAAAAGTGTTAGGTTGAATTTTATGTCACTTCTCACTTCTCATCTGTAGAGCAGATTATAAGAATAAAAAAGTCTTATTCTTATATATACATGAGTTATTAAAATATTAAAGAATTTAATGTTAATTTAGATATTAGGAGCCAAAGAAAACTAGAGGTTGCCCTTTATTCATGCTTATCCATATATTTCTTTCTTTGTTCTTCTTCTTTTTATTATTATTTTTAAAGTCATGGCCTTGCTTTGTCACCCAGGCTGGAGTGCAGTGGTGCGATCCTAGCTCACTGTAACCTTAAACTCCTGGGCTTGAGTGATCCTCCTGCCTCAGCCTTCTAAACTGCTGGAATTATAGGTGTGAGTCACCATGCCTGGCCAAACTTCTTATATTTCTTATATAGTAATTTTTAAATAGAATAACATGTTGGGAGAGACTCAAACTTTCTAATAAATAAATACATCAGACATTTGAGTTCCTTGATATCTTTCTTTTTCTTTCCTGTCACTTAAAAATTTGTTGTGAGGTTAGCAATTTATACCTAACTTTGGAAAATAATATTTATTAGCTGTTGAATGTATGGACCTTGTCATCATGGAGACCTGATATTGACTCCCATTTTAGTGATTTTGTAGCTATAAGATTTGGGCAAGTTATGTAACCTCTTCATACCTCAGATTTTGCATATGTAATACCAACTTACCTCAGAAGATGAGAAATATAATTTATGCAAAGCATTTAACATGTTATCTAATGTATAATAAGTTCTCAATAAAATAAATATGTTCTCTAAAGGATTTGCATTTAAAAATAATTGATATTTACAATGTGAAAACAAATTTTAGAGACACACACCACTTTTGAAGGCTACTACAGCTCATTCATTACAATACATTAAATTTGTATCGTTTATATTGTTTGGATGAAATCTTTTTTCCATTTGGCCTGCTGGGCAAACAGCTAGCTCACAGCAGAGCTGAGGAATCCTTCCAGAGTAGAAACAAATCCTCTTCCTCCTGCACTGAGGCTCTGAGAAAACTCACATCCCACAGATAGAGGCTCTGGATCTGCTGTATTCACAGCTCTCAGAATGTTTTTCTATGCTACAGAAGGTGTCAGAGAAGGTGTGATATAGGAGTGTCAAGAGATTGCTTATCAACAGCAAAGAGTCATTACAGAAGGAAAATCACAAAGAAAGAATGAAAATGTGAGAATGGGAAATGGAGATTAAAATATGGGCTCTGGAAGCTTGAAAAGTTTAAGTCCACGTTTTACCACAAAACACCTGTATATTCTTGGGAAAGTTTTTGAGCTTTTTGTGTGTTAAGTTTTTCATCTAGTATGATCTCTTACTTCAGTGGGGCTAATAATATCTGTCATAGGAGGTTATAAAGGGGATGATTAACAGGTACGAAAATACAGTTAGATAGAAGGAATAAGATCTCCTGTTTGGTAGTACAATATGGCAACTGGAGTTAACAATAATTTATTGTATATCTCAAAATAACTAAGAGTAGAATTGGAATGTTCCTAACACAAACAAGTGATAAATTCTTGAGGTGATGGATACCCTTTGGCCTAATTTGACCATTACACATTGTATGCTTGTACAAAAATATCACACACACTCCATAAACATGTATGACAAGTGCGTATCCATAATAATTACAATTTTTAAAACTTTAAAAGTAAATTGTGTATATTAAATAAGATAAAACATTTTGGGGTACTTACTAAAGAGCTCAATCTACTGTAAAGTATTGAAATTCGCTAAAGAAGAAGGAGAAGAGGAAGAAAGAGGATAAGGAAGAAAAGGGGAAGAAAAAAAGTGGTAATAAGAACACTTTTGAATTGTATTCACTGAGAAAAAAAAGCAGAAAGAGGCCAGGAGCAGTGGCTCACGCCTGTAATTCCTGCACTTTGGGAGGCCAAGGCGGGTGGATCACAAGGTCAGGAGATCGAGACCATCCTGATTAACACGGTGAAACCCCACCTCTACAAAAAATACAAAAAATTAGCCGAGCGTGGTGGCGGGTGCCTGTAGTTCCAGCTACTCTGGAGGCTGAGGCAAGAGAATGGCATGAACCCAGGAGGCTGAGTTTGCAGTGAACTGAGCCGGGATGACAGACCAAGACTCCATCTCAAAAAAAAAAAAAAAGAAAAAAAAAAGAAAAAAAAAATTAACAGAGAAAGAAATGAAGAAAGAAAAGATGTATGAAATCTTAGCTTGCAAAAAACTAATACTAGCCGGAAATAAGGAGTATCAGTGAGAATATGCAGAATTGGAAACCTCATGCATTGCTGATGGGAATGTGAAATGGCACAAGTGTTTTGGAAACAATTGAGGAGTTCCTCAGAAAGTTACATATGAAGATACTATGTCACCCATCAATTTCATTCTGAGGTATATATGCAAGAAATTGAAAACCTATGTTAGCAAAAAAACTTTAATGTGAATATTCTTGGCAGAATTATTCATAATACCTAAAAAGTGGAATAGCACCAAATGTACATCAGTTAATAGATGGATAAACAAATATAGTCATATAGTAGAATATTACTCAGGCATAAAAAATTCAAGTTCTAACATGTGCTACAACATGGATGAGCTATGAAAACATTATGCATTAAATAAAAGAAGCCAAACCACAAGAGGCTGCATATTTTATAAATTCATTTATATGAAATGTCCAGAGTGGTCAAATCCACAGAGACAGAAAGTAGATTAGTGGTTGCCTCTGCAGCAGAAGGGAGGCTGTTAATGGGTATGGGAATGCTTTGGAGAGTATGAAATTGTTCTGGAATCGGGTAGTAGTGACAGTTGGACAACTTTGTGAATATACTAACAACCATTGAAGTATATACTTTAAAAGAATCGATTTTATACCTAAATAAAAATTATACTAGGAAAAATAAAACAGAAAAAGGCACAATCTGGCAAAGAAATAGTGTAGTATATATAGAGAGAATGTTTAAATTCCAAAATAAACAGTACATTCTCTTTTTATATAATACTGTGATTAAAATGTTATATGTTTTCTCTAAGGGCAGTATGTCTACTGAGTAGCAAAATATGCTTAATAAACCAGAATGAACATAGAATAAGGCAAGGTAGAATAAATAAAACAAAAACAAAGAAATAAAGCAAAACCAATATATTTAAAATTCATGTACTACATACTTAATTTATGGCAGTTATAATTTTTAATCAAAACACCATTTTTTCATATGAATATGAACTTGCTCTAAAAATAATGCCTTTAGATTTAAATATACAAATATATGTCTCAATTATAAAATCTATCCTCATGAGTTACTTTAAAAAATACAAGAGTAATGCCAACTACTCTTTAACAATGTCTCTGTTTTAAGGATTCTTCTTTATTATATTTGAATAAATTAATCTGAGTCTAGCAGGGAGCAAAGGTGACCTGATCCTCCCAGTTTCATATATAGCACCCTTCCAAGGCTCTCTTCTTTCCTTAGAAAATCATCCAAAGACACATTATAATTCATTGTGTCCTGTATACTCATTCATCTGCCTGGACTTGTAAATATCTCCATGATACCAACAGAAAGCAGCATAAAATATTGGTTTAACAACATGAATCGTACTATAATTTGTGAAGCGACTAAGACTTATAATTTAATGGAGATTATCAAGAACATCTTGGACAGAAAAAAAAGTTGATTAATAATGCTCTGACATAAAGAGCAGAAACTTTACTCATCTGCTTGATATCTTAGTCTTTTACAAACACCAAATGTAATTACTTTTATTAATATTTTAATAACACAATCATTGAGAATACTTGGTGTGAAATTTGTTAATTTGAGACTTTTAGGTGTTATCTGTGTTGGTTCTGATAAACTAAGTTGAAAAGTCCTAGAACAGAGTATTAACCAAAACCCATTCAAGTCAGTTAGACATTTGCACTGATTGGACAGTGCTGATCCGCAACCAACTAAAATTTGACCCTATGTAATTGTAACTAAAAACACCAAGTTGTTAGGTTACCTTAGAAATGTCTATCATAATTTAACAATATTCAAAAATAAAGAAAATGTGTGTGTGTGTATTTCTGCATGTGTGTGTGTGAGAGAGAGAATGTTGAAAATTGAGTATTTTCTAGTAGCTTTTTTTCACTGCTTTCTGAATTATTTATGCAGGCAGCAACCTATTTTCTGCATTAGCGCTTATTCCATCAATAGACATAAGTGAACAGTGAGCCAATCCATGTTCTCTCACCAGTTTGTGGATAAAGAGATTTAATTAAAATAAATACACTTAAAATAAATGTAAATTTTGTTTAAAATTTAGTGTGGGATTATTCTCCCATAACCAAATGGGCAAAATTTTCCTTCTGAAGTTAATATTTAAAGAGAATCTCAGGAAATGCTGAAAGTTTAAAATTTGGGATGCTAGGAATCTTTTCTAAATAAGATACATTTTATATACATTTTTTGTGTAGAAGAAAAATACATGCGCACATATACGTAATTCCATATTCAATTTCAAAGTATATGTGCTGCAGTATTTTTGTCTCTAACAGTTATTCTTTCAAATATAAGGGGCAAAATGACTGAAATCATCATTGGTCTTCAATGTGAATAATAACCTGTATTTGTCTCCATCTCTTACGTACAGATTTATTTTATAAGTCTACATAATAAAGATGATCTTATTCTCTCATTTATATCTATAGTCTTCAGAATAACCGATCTATATTGAGACTTTCAATGTTAATAAACTGCACTCTAATGAAAAGGCAATGTTAAATTGATATTCTCCTTAACAATTCCAGGTACATACAGTGGCATGAAATAATGGTAATACAAACAATGAAGAAACCACTCATTTAAACTTTCAAATATCAAAATATCTTTTACATGGCTTAGTCTCAATATAATCAATTTCCATTACCTTTTCTCACATGTTAATAAGTATAATGTAAAATTATACAGCTGAACTATAAGTATCTTTGACTCATTCTTCATGAAGCTTTTATGAGTCTTAATACCAATGCTATACAGACAATTGACTAAATATCTTAAATAATTCAACTTTTCACCTGGCCTTTTAGGTCATATTTGATTAAAGATAACTGTTTGAGAAGTGATGGAATATTTTTTTCTTTTTTTAAAGGAAGAAATATGTATCAAAGACATCCAATATTGAAATATTGAAGATATATCATTCTAAGAGCATACTGTTTAAAAAAGAATGGTTCAAAATTCTTCAAAACTATGACTAGAAAATGATTATTGCAAGTACTGATTACCTAACAACAACAGTTAAAAAAAAAAAAACACTGTAGATAAACCCTAGGCTTATAACTGATATCCTGTCTAACAGGCTATTAATGGTTCTATTTTAATATTAACATAATCTTTGAAATGCAGAGATTGGTATTTTGAAATAACTACTCAGAGGTTACTTCTAATAATATTGAACAAGTATGTTTTGGGAAGGGGGGTCTCTTCGACACAATCTTTTGCTCCTTCTGGGTTGTTCATATATTTATTTTCATATATTTTGTTCTTTTCCAGCCCCAGAATTCCCAGTTTTAACAATCTGAATTAATTAGCCTTATTTTTTATTCACTTCTCTCTTTATTTAACTTAAATTTCTTAGTCCACAGTTTTCACCCCATGTTCCATTTTTCCCTTTTTGGTCTTTTGCCTTTTTGTGTTTGTGTTGCATCTGTATGGCGGTCCCCAGCCCTGGATCCTTGAAGAAGACCATATGCTTCTCTGCACCACAAAAGCCTAACCAGGGCACGTTCAGCTTTCAATCATCTTAAAAATGTCCTCTAGAGCCCATCACTGCCATATGTTTGTGTTTATCTATTATTAGATACATATTTATTGTGAAATATTTCACATTGAATAATAGATGATAAAATATAGTGCAATATTTTACATACATTTTTTCAAAGTCATCAATTGTCAATATTTTGCTTGTGTTCTCCCTCTCTCTCTCTCTCTTTTCTTATATGTATCTTCCTGTGTGTGTATGTGTGTGTGCTGGAAAAAAAAGAGTTAGTTTTTTCCTTTACTTGCATCTACAGATAATGCTAAAAATAAAAATACTATACTGCATGACCAAATAATTGTATACTCATTGAAAACTTGTATTTGGAAAAATTAAAAAAAAAAAAGATGCTGTCCATTAAAAGCATAGCTCTTGTACACAGTAATTATAGAAAGAAGAAACTGGGTGAACAAATGAATGAAAAATAACTCTAATAAGAATAACAGTATATTTTGAGATAAGCATGTTACATTAGGTGAAGAGGAGAGCCTGATTTAAATTATTCCCCAGCCATTTGCGTGCTCATATACTATATTGAGTTCATTAGTAAAGATAGGGTTTTATATGCAGAGTGGTTTTTATTTTTTTTTTATAAATAACTGGCCCCCCCCACTTGTAATTTTGTCATGT
Source organism: Papio anubis (assembly GCF_008728515.1). Taxonomy (NCBI): domain Eukaryota; kingdom Metazoa; phylum Chordata; class Mammalia; order Primates; family Cercopithecidae; genus Papio; species Papio anubis. Next base: position 53,329,956 of record NC_044986.1, on the reverse strand, counting down.
GCATTCAATTTTGTTACCCTGATTACAATTATTAGACCTGATGGATTTGCTTGCTTTCATTATTCATTACCATAACCTCCAATTCTTTATTTTATTAAAACATTTTCACTCCCTAAACTTTAAATGCCCCCTAGACTATATTCCTTGAGATCAGGGATTTTTGTATGTTTTGTTGATGACATAATCCTAGCTCCTAGAACAATGTTATTACATATGAATTACTCAATAAATATTTGTTTAATGAATTAATGAGTAAAATGTAAAAGCTTTTTTTCTCTTGATGTCCTTGGAGAATTCCTGCCTGACTTTCAATATTTTATGTGTAAGCCTCCACTAAATCTTACCCAGAATTGGGCCTTTCTCCTGCTTAACTACCATGCTTTTTTGTGTGTCTGCGGTTTTGATCAATGTTATTAAATGTAGCTAGTTTCACTAAACTTTGAGGACTTTAAGGATGGATATTGTTTATTATTTGCTTTTACATTCCCGAAGTGTAGCATAGTGACAACTATATAATCAAGATTATATATTCATGGAATTAGTAATTAACAAACTGGTTATTTTCCTTATAACAATTTTTTGTTGTTAAATTTAAAGTAAACTACTAAAATTGGCAAGGTAAATGTCAAAAATTGGAATTTCACAAGATATATTTTTAGCAAAAATACATGCATTTTGATAGTCTTGTAAAATATTTTAGAAAGCAGAACATGCCTAAATTAAATTGAAATGTGATAAAAATATTAGAGAAAATATGTTTATAACAGCTTCATTACTGAAAAGATAGAATTTGGCTAGGTACTTAATTTACTAATAGGTGGCTGTACTTACCAAACCCATGGTAGTCTTTTCACAATTGTATATGTAAAAAGCGTATATTTCTCCAAGAGCAAAAAAGCTTGATGCAATATTTGTGTATTATATGAAATTGTTATGAAAATAGGTTTTCAAAAAATGTTTTGAAAATGTGTATGTATGCTGTAAGAAATGATTACAAACTTGGTGATTTAAACCAACTCAGATTTATCATCTCATTGCTTTAGGTAAGACATCTGACATACAACTCACTTGGTTAAAAGGAAGATGTTATTGACAGGGCTATATTCTTTTCTGGAGACTCTTAGGAAAATGTATTTTCTTGCCTGTTTCAGCTTTTAGAGACTAGCCACATTACTTGCCTATCAACCCACAATCTTCAAAGTCAGCAACAATCCATTTCTATGACCATTTTTCCTTCCTTGCCTCTGCATTCAACTCTGAATTCTTCTGCCACTATATTCCACTTTCAACGATGTTTGGGATTGTATTGGGTCATCTAGATGGTTCAGGATTTTCTCCCTATTATATGATCAGTTGATTAGCACACTTATTTCTACCTGCAATGTTAATTTCCCATTGTCATGTAACATTACAAATTAACAGGTTCTAGGAATTAGGATATGTCCATAGAGTCATTCCTCAGTATAGAGGGGGACTGCTTCCAGGACTCCTGCCTATACGCACATTTGTGCATAGTCAAGTGCTGCAGTCAACCCTGTGGCACCATATATATGAAAAGTTGGCCTTCCTTTTGTGCAGATCTTACATCATCTGAATAATGTATTAATCACGGGTATTTTAATTGTTCAGATTATTGCAATAATATTTGTTATGGCCTAATATAAGATAGAGTGTTGGTTTCCTTATGTTAACTCTTATGTCTTTCATAGAAAGGCCATGCTATTATGTTAGACTTCAATTCAACACGCATTTACTGAGCACATGCTAACCATAACCAACAGCACAATGGTCTAAATGCTGGTAAAGAATATATGGAGAAAAAAAACAACAGATGAGTACAGATACAAATAAAGACTAACACCTGGTCTGTGAGACACTTGAAAAATTGTAAGAGCTTTGATCAAAATAGACTTTGTTTAAAACACATGTAAATTAAAACAGTCACATGAGCAGACAACCAACCTTTGTATATTTTTTTCTTTAAGTAATTCCTTGGACACATGAGCAGAATTAGTAAGTTCACTAGGAAGATATTCAATAACAGTGAGAGGTTCATGTCCAGATTTGTTATCCACACTTGTAATATCAGCAAAGTGTTGATAAATCCTGAGATGTAGAAGAGAAAGTAACAGTGGCAAGAACTGATGTTAGGTAAACTCACTCAGGAGGAAGAAAAGTGGGCCAGAAGTTACAGTGCCCAAAGAGAACATGGATCACGACCTTCCCTTCATTTGAAACCCATGGATATATTAATATAACTCATCCTTGAAATTGTAGCATAAGGGAAAGCCAGAACTTAATATTCTGTCTAAATTTAGTCCTTCCTTTATTTTACCTTCCCCTCAATTTGCTTATATTCTTTATATATTAAAATTGTTTATACAGTCGTCTCTTCACTAGACTTTAAACTACTTAAAGGTAAGGAAATAGTGTTCTATTGTATATCTTCAGTATCTTGTTCTCTGAAAATCATTGATGTTCAAAAAAAAAAAAAGATAAGATTACACAAATTAAGTGACAAACTATTAGAAAGAGTTTGAAATTTAAAAATTAAAAAGTCAAAAAGAATTGAGGAAGAAGGGATAGAATTTCAATAGAAGAATATTCTTTGAGACTGTATAGGAAGTTTAAAGTAAATAGATGATGAAAAAAAAGATGATGGTATCCCAACACTAACCTTAGATTTTAGTGGTGAAGTGGAAAAGAACAGTTATGTGCTAGCTGGAAAAAGTAGCAGAGATGAGCTGCAAACTTTGGCAAAAAACATGAGGAGAAGGACTAATCACAGCAGAAAAATTCTTCCCAGTATTGAAGATATAAACCATAGTGAAAAAACATGGCATTACTGGAAAAAGAACACACATTTTTCTGCTTAGAAAAAAAAAATCATGTTAATAGTAATGATGATAATAAACAAAAGCAATAGTAATGTTTCTAACATGTTTAGATATTTTTCTAAGTGTTCAGTCACTGTCTAAATGCACATAAATATCCCAGCAACACAATGTGGTAGATAGTAATATTCACGTTTTGTAGGAGGAAATGAAGCATAGACAAATTACAGCACTTGCCCAAGATCATACAAGTGGAAAGTGGCAGATTCATATCTAGAGCCGGGACTTTCAACCACTACATCATTATATTTTACATTTTGCTGTGTCCAGCAGTGTGATAGGAATTTGATATATGTTTTCTGGGAAGCCTTTCCTGATTGTCTGTTGGCAACACATAATGAGTGCAACATATTTTTACACTCTCTGTTATGTAGTCACAGGAAGACTTGGAATCACATTTCCCAGAATCTTTTGGCAGACAAATTTTGCTTAGATTCTACTATTGAGGGCTTCTTGCACAAGGTTGGACAGTTGAAGAAAAAAGTCATTTTTCTTCTTCCTCAGCAAAGCACAGAGAGAGGATACTGTGTAGTGTTTGTATATTAAAGAAAGTTTAGTGTATTCGTGTATACAGAAACTGTCGATGTTTCTGCACGAAACCCTTGATAGTAGCTCTAACCATTGGTAGTAATTTTCTGTAGTACGTAAGGCTGTACAGGCCAAACCTAAAAGCTAGAGGTTATTTTCCTTGACCTTGCTCTTTCTGGTCTTCTTGTGGTTTGGAAGGAGCTATTAGTTTGTATTTCATCACTTCCTGCTGGAATTTCAAAGGAGTTTCTGTTTCCCAATCCTAATACTGATACTGATTATATATAGTAGTTTAATAGTTAGGGACCAATTTATGACTTTTCTCTAACTCACAAGCCTGCAGGTCATATAGAGACCTGATGTAATACAATTTTACTTTAGAGAATTCAAGCATCAGGATCAACCTTGAACCCATGAAATGAGAGTAGTAGTAACTACCTACTGACATCTTTATAGACTAGTAAGAATTAAATGATAATGTGTGTCACTTACACACAGATAAAGGTAACTTGAACATTCCCCACTGGGTTAATATAAAGAAGAGTTATCATACTGGCAGTTTTTACTTTAGAAATCTAAATTCTTCTAGCTGATTTTATTTGATCAGTCAATAAAATCACCAAGAGAAAATGACAGAAACATGTTTTACATGTAAAGAGAGATAATTCATTTTTTTGAAACAAGGCAGTGTTATTCTGTTTCATGCATTGTGCTCATAACTGTTGACTTTATCTGCCAAAAATATTTTGCTGTTACCTATGCAAATATATCTGCCTAAAATGATAGTCATGAGGCTGTGTATGTATTTCCTTAAGTAGAATGTAGTATTCAATTTGCTAAAGAAGTAAAAATTTAAATTTAATGGCTGCAAAGTTCTTTGGATGATCTTGCTCCTATGTAGTTTAACGTGAGAGTGTGCAAAAGGAAAATATTATTAATGGGGAAATGCTAACAGGAATGCTTGCATAAAGCACATAACTAAGAAGATTATTTTCAAAGCCACATATTAAAGCTTTGGGGCCTTTTTATGATCTTTATTCTGCACATGACTGAGTAAAGCTTTAAGACTCAAATTCCCTTAGGTGCTTTATTGGTTAGGGACCAATTTATTTGGCAACTTGGTTTTACAGTGGCAGTGTGGGTATTCTCAGTGCATGTCTGCAGATGTAGAGCTCCAAAAAAGTAGGAATATGTGCTGTAAACTAGAGCAGTTTAACAGAGCATTTAATGATTATTTGGTTGAAAATCTCTGTAAAGGGAGCAAGAAATTCACACAACAGGCTTGCAATGTTCTTTCTCCTAATCTTTTAAATGAAGTGATTAAAGGTTCATTTGCCTTTTATGTCTACAATTTCACATTTTGAGATACTGTACACTTTTACAGTGACTCTGATTTTAAAAAATGGATGAATTTTAAGTGCGTTTAAAGAAAAATATATCAAATATAAATATTATAGATGATTGTTTTATTAGCTAGAAAAGCAGACTACAGACATGTAAACTGAGGTCTTGCTTAATAATTAAAAATACGTATTGCTTAGCCAGTCACAAGAGGGCAAATACTACATGATTACATTATGTGTCTGTGTGTGTGTGTGTGTGTGTGTGTGTGTGTGTGTGTGTGAGATTTAGATGTAAGTTATCAAAAGTAGTCATTCTCAAATAAGCAAAGAATAGAATGAAATCATCATCAGAATGCCATAAGCTTACACATCACTTCCAAAAGTTTCCTTCTATCCCCTTTGTTTTCTTGTTTTGTTTTGTTTTTCTATTTTAGCAGCAGTTCACATTAGATGTGCTCATTTAGCAAATTTTTTAACTCTACTGTACAATATTATGAATTATAGGCCCTGTGAGTTACAACAGATACCCAGAACTTATTTTTCTTGCATAACAAACTTTGTATAACCTTTGACTCACACTTTACCATTTGCCCCTTCCCTGCACCTGTCAACTACCTACCATTCTATTCATTGTTCTATGTATTTGAACATTTTAGTGAGTAAGATCATGCAATATTTGTCTTTCAATGTCTGGTTTATTTCACATAACATAATATCTTTCAGGTCTATCCATGTTGTTGAAACTGACTCAATAGTCCCAGAGATAGTATTTTTGGACAAACAAATAAATTGACCCTTGTGGTCTTACAGCTTGAGGGTTACATTTGTTTTATCTGAGTTCCTTCATCAGGAAATGACCTTCAGACCTCTCAAAAAAAAAAAAAAAAAAAAAAAAAAAAAAAGCATAAAAGAACTGAAACTCACCAGATCACCAGATTCAGAAAATGAGATGCTGGACTCCTCATTTATCATGATTGCTTCCTTGCCCCTCCCTAGTTCCTGTTTTCTTACACATTGTTACATTCCTTCCCAGGTTGTATAAACCCCTGGTTATAGTCAAACAGGGATATGGATTTGAGACTGAACTCCCATCTACTGGGCTACAGAACCTGATTAAAGTCTTCTTCCTTGGCATTACTTCTTGTCTCAGTGATTGGTTTTTTGTATGGCAAGCAGCAGCACCTGGACTGAACCCCTGGTGTTTTGGTAACATTGTCACAAATAGAATTTCCTCTTTTAAAGGCCACATGCCACATTGCATATATATACACAGACCCCCATTCCATTTTATTTAATCTGTCAGTGGATATTTAGGCATTTAGGCTGTTTGCATATCTTGGCTATTATGAATAATTTTGTGCTAAATATGGGAGTGCAGATATTTCTTCAAGATCTTGATTTCAATTCCTTGGAATATATACCCATAAGTAAAGTTGTTGAATCAAATGATAGTTCTGTTTTAATTTTTGAGCAGTTTCCATATTATTTTACATGAAGGCTTCACCAGTTTACATTCCCACAGTTAGTACAAGACTTCCCTTTCCCACATACTCACTGACACTTATTTCTTGTCTTTTCAATATTAGCCATTCTGAAAGGTATAAAGTGATATCTCATTGTGGTTTTGCTTTTCATTTATTTAATGATTAGTGCTATTGAGCATCATTCCATATACCTGTTGGCCATTTGCATGTATTTTTTGGAAAAATGTGTATTTAGATACATTGTCCATTTTTTAACTGGGTTTTTTTGGGGGGGCAATTGAATTATAGGAATCTGTTATATATTTTGGAGATTAATGCTTTATCAGATTTATAATTTGTAAACATTTTCTCCCATTCCTTAGGTTGCCTTTTCGTTTTTGTTGATTGTTTTCTGTGCAAAAGCTTTTTAGTTTCATGTAGTCCCACTAGTCTACTTTTTGTTTTGTTGTCCATGCTTTTGATAGCATATCTAAGAAATTATTGTTCAGTCCAATTTATACAATGTTTCTCTGTATTTTCTCCAAGAGTTTTATTGTTTCCAGTTTTATGTTTCATTATTTAAACCATTTGGACTTGATTTTTTATGTGGTGTAATATAAGGATACAATTTCATTTTTGTATTAGGATATTAAAGCTTCCCATCATCATTTAGTGAAGAGAATATGTTTTCCCCTTGTGTGTTTTTAGCACCCTGTTTGAAGATAAATTGCTTGTTTATTCCTGGGTTTATTTCTGGGTTCCCTAATCTGTCCAATTGATCTATATGTCTGTGTTTATGCCAGTGTGTCCGGAATTGATGGGTTCTTGGTTTCGCTGACTTCAAGAATGAAGCTGCAGACCCTTGTGGTGAGTGTTACAGTTCTTAAAGATGATGTGTCAGCAGTTTGTTCCTTCTGATGTTCGGACGTGTCCAGAGTTTCTTCCTTCTGGTGCGTTCTGGTCTTGCTGACTTCGGGAGTGAAGCTGCAGACCTTCACGGTGAGTGTTACAGCTCTATCAGGTGGCATGTCTGGAGTTTTTCATTCCTTCCAGTGGGTTCATGGTCTTGCTGGCCTCAGGAATGAAGCCTTAGACTTTAGCAGTGAGTATTGCAGTACATAAAGGTGGCATGTCCAGAGTTGTTCATCCCTCCTGGTGGGTTCGTGGTCTCTCTGGCTTCAGGAGTGAAGCTGCAGACCTTCATGTTGAGTGTTATAGCTCATAAAGGCAGTATGAACCCAAAGAGTGACCAGCAGCAAGATTTATTGGACAGAGCAAAGAAACAAAGCTTCCACAGTGTGGAAGGGTCCCCCAGCGGGTTGTAGCTGCTGGCTCGGGTGGACTGCTTTTATTCCCTTATCTGGCCCCTCCCACATCCTGCTGATTGGTCCACTTTAAAAAGAGCTGATTGGTCTGTTTTACAGATAGTTGACTGATGCATTTTGACAGAGCGCTGATTGGTGCGTTTACAAACCTTTAGCTAGACACAGAGTGCTGATTGGTACATTTACAGTCCTTTAGCTAGAAACAAAAGTTCTCCAAGTCCCCACTTGATTAGCTAGAGCTGATTGGTGCGTTTACAAACCTTTAGCTAGACACAGAGTGCTGACTGGTGCATTTACAATCTTTTAGCTAGATACAAAAGTTCTCCAAGTCCCCACCCGTCCCAGAAGACCAGCTGGCTTCACCTCTCAATGGCACTCACCACGGGACTTTGCGGCACCTAGCCTGGGCACTTCTTCAGCCCAGAGGAACTTGTCCCCTGATCAAGCCCAACAGGCACCGGCCATCTGCATTGAGTGCAGGACCCACTGAGCCCACGCCTACCAGAAATTCACTTCGACCCGTGAGCACCACCGCAGGCCTGGCTCCTGCTGTGCCTCTCCCTCCACACCTCCCTGCGAGCAGAGAGGCTGGCTCTGGTCTCGGCCAACCCCAGAAGGGGGCCCCCACAGTGCAGTGGTGGGCTGAAGGGCTCCAAGCATGGCCACAGTGGATGCTGAGAACGAGGAGGTGCTGACAGTGAGCGAGGGCTGCTAGCATATTGTCACCTCTCAATCCTCGCTCTAAACAGGACACAACTGCTGTTGGGAATTTGGCCAATGAGCACTCTAGCTACATCCTGCTGGATAGGGGTAAAGAAGGAGCCCTGCAGTTGTAGTGTCCTCCAGAGGGGACCCACTGGAAGGGCCAGTGGGTTGGTCCAGGAGTCCTCAGTAGAAGTTGTTATTTGAACTCATTTGGATTCCATTTTAAGACCATCTATAGCTTGATTGCCTCGATTCCAGAGGAAACAAATTTGACAAGAAGATTAAAATACAGGGTCCAAAGGCGAGAAACAGTAAGATGGCTGCCACAGGATCTAGAAAGGGGAGAAGCCATGTTGCCCATCTCCAGAGTTTGGTATAAGAGTTTGAAAGGCATTGGCTGATTTCAGGGGCCTTTTCCTGTAAATGCTGGGTGGCATCTCATACTGTCCCTGACTGGTTACTCTAAAAACAACGCTCTTCCCCTAAGAAGGTGCAGTGTCCTCCTTTCTCAGCAGTGAGGATGTCTAGGTGTCAGCAGTTTTGGAGAGTCACTGCTGCCAAAGAATCTATTTGGTATTGTTGAGTAAGGATAGATTTCATAATTTCTTGTAAACTATCTGAGAGGTAGATATTGGTTGAAGTTCCACATAAGAAGAATATGCTTTGGCTGGGTAGATAGAAATTTACCTTGGCTTTTAAAGGAATAGGGTACACTGCTTTTTCTTTACTGCTTCTCTTTCTCTCTTTCTTTGACTCCCTCTTTGTCTGTCTCTCTCTTTCTTTCTCTCTGACTCCCTCTTTGTCTCTTCCTCTCTTTCCTTCTGACTTTCTGTCTCTCCATCTCCTTCTCTTTGTCTCTCTGTTTCTTCCTCTCTTTCTCCCAACTTGATGGTTCTGGCAGTGTAAGACTGCCATCTTCTTGGGTTTTTGCACTGCATGCAATAACTCCATGGTTTCCTTGTGATATTTAATGGTGGTTCCCCCAGAAGTTAGGATCTCCCTTTCTTTCCATATTGCAGCATGGGCATGTAGGATTAGATAAGCATACTTGTGATCTGTATACACGTTTATTATTTTTCCTTTCCCCAGTTCTAAGGCTCAGGTAAGTGCCACTAGTTCTGCTAACTGGGCAATGGTCCCTGGAGCAAGAGGTTTACTTTCAAGTACAGTTACATTACTAACTATGGCATAACCTGCCCTTCATACCCCATTTTCCACAAATGAACTTCCATCGGTATATAGGCTAAGGTCAGAATTAGCTAAGGGGATTTCTAAGAGATCATCTCAGGCAGCATGAGTCTGGACTATAATTTATTGGCAGTCATGCTCGATTGGTTTCCCATCCTCTGAGAGAAAAGTGGCAGGGTTGAGGGCCACGCACGTACCTAATTGAAGCATGAGGCCCTCAAGGAGCAGCACCTGATATCTAAGTAGGCAGTTGTCTGATAGCCATAAACTTCCTTTGACACCTAGTATGCCATTTATATCATGAGTAGTCCAGACAATAAGATCCTTCCCTTGTATTATCTTGATAGCCTCTGACGCTAAGACAGCCACCACCGCAACTACTCATAAACAGTGAGGCCAGCCTTTTGCTACTTCACCAATTTCCTTACTTAGGTATGCCACTGGTTATGGGGTTGTCCCACAAGTCTGAGTAAGGACTCCAAGAGCTATCCTTGCTCTCTGTGACGTATAAAGAGAAGTTTTGTCCTGTCAGAAGGCTTAAAGCTGGAGCTTGTACTAGGGCCTGCTTTAAGGTTTTGAAGGCTGTTTTTGCTTCTGGTTCCCATTCTACTAGGTGAGCATTTGCTCTCTGAGTCTTCTTGATTACAGTATAGAGGGGCTTGGCTATCTCGCTGTATCCAGGGATCCATATTCGGCAAAAGCTGGTGATTCCAAGGAACCCGCACAACTGTTTTAATGTCTTAGGGCAAGGATAAGCTAGTATAGACTGTATTCGTTCCTTGCTGAGGTCCCTGGTCCCTCTGCCTAAGATTAGGCCTGGATATTTAATCTGCTGTAAACAAAGCTGGGCCTTCAACCTAGACACCTTGTACCTTTGATTAGCTAGAAAGTTCAAGAGATCTAGAGTAGCCTGCTGGCACGAGGTTTCTGAACTGGTAGCCAAAATAAATCATCCACATACTGAAGGACCGAAGTTCCTTGACTTGAGAAGTGGCCTAGATCTTGGGCCAGTGCCTGACCAAACAGGTGAGGGCTATCCCTAAACCCTTGGGACAAGACCATCCATGTAAATTGGGACATGTGGTCTGCGGGATACTCAAAGGTAAAGAGAAACTGGGAGTCAGAGTGCAGGGGAATATAGAAGGAGGCATCCTTGTGGTCCAGAACAGTGAATCATTTTGCTTCCTCTGGTATTTGAGAGAGCAGGGTATAGGGGTTGGGTACAACTAGATATAGAGGAATTACTGCCTCATTGATGAGTCTAAGATCTTGCACTAATATCCATTGAACATTTGGTTTTTGTACTCCTAGAATTGGGGTGTTGCAGGGACTGCTGCATTTCTTTACTAAGCCTTGAGCTTTTAAATGTTTAACAATATCCTGTAATCCTTTATGAGCTTCAGGTCTTAAGGGATATTGCCTTTGATAAGGAAAAGTGGTAGAATCTTTCAGCCTCGTTTGGTCTGGGTGGGCATTTTTTGCCCTTCCAAATTGTCCTTCCAAATTGTCCTTCCAATGCCCAGACTTCAGGGTTGATTCCCTCCTCAAGTAGGGGGCAACAAATGGGTAATTTGTTCCTCATATTCATGTAGATAATACTTCCAGCTTTGGCTAATATGGCCCTCCCTAATAAGGGTGTGGGACTTTCAGGCATAACAAGAAAGTCATGTGAAAAGAGCAAAGTCTCAAAGTTACAACTGAGGAGGTGGGAGAAATACCTGGTTACAGGCTGTCCCAGGATTCCGCAGATGGTAACGGACCTTGAGGACAGTCGTCCAGGGCAGGATATCAATACTGAAAAGGCCACATCAGTGTCTAGGAGGAAGTCAATTTCCTGGCCCTCAATGGTTAAGCGTAGCCGGGGCTCAGTGAGGTTAATGATATGAGCTGGTGCTTGCCCTGGGCACCCTCAGTCTTGTTGTTGGATCTTCTGGTTGGGGGCTTCTGACCCAGAGAACCTTCATCCTCGGGGGCAGTGCACCTTTCTTAGCATAGCGGACATGGACGAGGGGGCGGCTTGTTTCTTATTGGACAATCTTTTATTAAAGTGTCCTTATAAACCACATTGATAACAAGCCTTACCGGGTGATGGGCCTGCTACATTTTCTGTCTTCTCAAAACCACCAAGGTTTATCTGTCTGAGGGCCATGACTAAGGCCATGGCCTTTCTCTGATCTTGTTTTCCTTTTGGGGCTGTTCCTCTTGGTCCCTATGATAGAACACTGAGTTTTTCAGGTTTAATAATGCCTCCAGATTTTGTTCAGCACCCAGGGGCTCACTTTTAGAGCTGTCTCCTGATATCTATGGCTGACTGGGTAATAAACTTATCTTTTAGAATCAATTGACCCTCAAGTGATTTGGGTGTCAGAGGAGTGTATTTTCTTAAGGCCCCCCCATAACTGCTTGAGGAAGGCAGAAGGATTTTCTTCCTTTGCCTGGGTTGTGGTGGACATCATTGAATAATTCATGGGGTTTTTCCTAATTCTCCTTAGTTCTTCTAGAACACAGGTCAGCAGATGTTTACGACTCCAGTCCCCATGATCTCAGTCGAGGTCCCAGTGAGGATCCATACTGGGGATGGCTTGCTGACTGGTAGGGAATTTGTCCCTTTCTTCAGCTGCCATTCTATCATTTACTTGAATAAGATACCAAGTATCTCCAAACTCTCGCGCTGCAGCTAAAGCCGCATTCTTTTCATTAAAGGCAAGGGTTTGATCTAACAATAGCATGACATTTCTCCAAGCGAGGTCAAAGGTTTGCCCTAGACCCTGTAGGGCATCTATGTACCTATCAGGATCATCTGAAAACTCCCCCAGGTCTGCCTTAATCTGCTTTAAATCAGAGAGGGAGAAGGGGACATGTATCTGGGTTGGGCCAAATTCCCCTCCCCCTACAGCTTGAAGGGGACATAATCAATAGCCCGGGGAGTGGGCAGGTCGTGGTCCTTTGGAGATTTCTTTGCTTATTTCCTTCTTGGCATGGGAGATTAGAGGAGGTTTATCATTAATAGGAAGTGGAGCTATAGGGAGGAAAGGATATGGCGGTAAGCTGAGAGGTCCTCCTGTGGGATGTAAATTGCAAAGTTTGCATAGTTGTGTATGCTCCCTCAATGAAAAGAAAGCTTGGACATAAGGCATTTCACTCCATTTGCCTTCCCTCTTGCAGAAAATTTCAAGCTGCGGGATAGTATTGTAATTTGTACTTTCCTCAGGTGGCCATTTTTCCCCATCAGCGAGAGAATATCGGGGACAGGCCATAGTGCAGAAAAAAATGAGCCATCTCTTTGTCAGCGTTTGTGGGTCAAATTGGTCCCAATGGCTTAGGATGCATTTCAAGGGTAAGCTTGTTGATGCCTGAGTGTTTCCCATCTGAAAGACAAAACTGCCTATAGTTTTTGTTTGTTTTCTTTCTCCCCCTGCCCAAGAACCCACAACGGTCCCTGGAGCCTGCTGATCAGAAGAGTTGAGCTCACTGATGCAGCAGCAGAAACACTAGTTTTCCTCCCAGACCAGAAGGAGGATGGAGGAAGGTCGGATTTAGTGGCCCTTACCAATGCATTCTCGAAAACCTGTTAGAGTCCTAAGCATTCTCCTGTTAGTATTGGGATCTTACCCATGTACTATAAAGATGTAATGCCCCCAAAATGAAGTGGAGGGCCATACCCTGAGGGAGGGAAGGGATCCCCAGAGTTGGAAGAGTGATGCCTTTTGTCCTCATTTATATGAATAGGCAGGATAAAATTTCTGAGGCTCTGCATATCCTAGCTTCAGGAATAGCTTTTGTTAGGCCTGCTAGTCTGAGGAGGGATCCTAAAATTCCAAATAGCTCTCGCTACAATGGGGCTTTGGGCAAAAATTATGTCTTTCTGATTGGTAAGCCTGGGTGCCTAAAGAAGGTAACAGAGTCCTGAAGTTTATGCTAGAAATCATTTTTATAGGAGAAGCTAGAAAACCCCAGAGACAGGGAGTGGTTTTTAGATGTGGAGCTAGCCTCAGAGAAGAGAGTTGAGAGGAAGTTTTTCTGGCAGGCATTAGGACCCTAATGGTCCTAAGGGTCAGAGTAGATAGAATAGACGGGCGAGTCTCGCTTGGGCGACATGACTTTGAGAGTTCTGCTCATGGCCACAGGGTCAACCAACTTGTTTTCGGGACCCCAGAGCTGAATGGCTTTCCTCTCTGTTGACCCTCGGCTCAGCCCAGAAGTACAGGGAAAATGGAAGCTGGTTCCAGGCAAACCAGTGCTTCCAACTCTGAAGAGTCGCGGGTTGTTAGAGAGCCCTTTCTGAGAAAGCCTGACATCTGTGTCTTTAGTCCAGTGGCTGCCCTAGTCACTTTTTTTTTTTTAATTTATTTTTTATTATTATTATACTTTAAGTTCTAGGGTACATGTGCATAACGTGCAGGTTTGTTACATATATATACTTGTGCCATGTTGGTGTGCTGCAACCATCAACTCGTCAGCAAACTATCACAAGAACAGAAAACCAAGCACTAGTCACTTTTAACTGGCCAACAGGAGACTGGCATTTAGCCCCTGAATTCTAAGGAAAAATAGGACAGAATAGCAAGTGAAAAGGGTCCAATGGTACTCACCACTTGACGATAGGTGATAGTCTCACTGCTTGGCAATAGGCAATGGTCTCACTGCTTGGTGATAGGCAATAGTCCCACCAGAGTCACCAACATGTGTCTGGAATTGGTGGGTTTTTGGTCTCGCTGACTTCAAGAATGAAGTCACAGACCCTCGCAGTGAGTGTTACAGTTCTTAAACATGGTTTGTCCAGAGTTTGTTCCTTCTGATGTTCGGATGTGTCCAGAGTTTCTTCCTTCTGGTGGGTTCATGGTCTTGCTGACTTCAGGAATGAAGCTACAGACCTTCGCGGTGAGTGTTACAGCTCTTAAAGGCAGTGCATCTGGAGTTGTTCGTTCCTTCTGGTGGGTTCGTGGTCTCACTGGCCTCAGGAATGAAGCTGCAGACTTTCGCAGTGAGTGTAACAGTTCATAAAGGTGGCTTGTCTGGAGTTGTTCGTTCCTGCTGTCCGGAGTTGTGCATCCCTTCTGATGGGTTCATGGTTTTTCTGGCTTCAGGAGTGAAGCTGCAGACCTTCACGGTAAGTGTTACAGCTCGTAAAGGCGGTGCAGACCCAAAGAGTGAGCAGCAGCAAGATTTATTGTGAAGAGCAAAAGAACAAAGTTTCCACAGCATGGAAGGAGACTTGAGTGGGTTGCTGCTGATGGCTCAGGTGGCCTGGTTTTATTCCGGTATCTGGGAATAAAAGCACCCACATCCAGCTGATTGGTCCATTTTACAGAGAGCTGATTGGTCCATTTTACAGACAGCTGATTGGTCCGTTTGGACAGAACACTGATTGGTGCCTTTACAAACCTTTAGCTAGACACAGAGCACTGATTAGTGCATTTACAATCCTTTAGCTAGACACAAAAGTTCTCCAAGTCTCCTACCCAATTAGCTAGACGCAGAGTGCTGATTGGTGCATTTACAAATCTTTAGCTAGACACAGGGTGTTGATTGGTGCATTTACAGTCCTTTAGCTAAATACTAAAGTTCTCCAAGTCCCCACCCAATTAGCTAGACACAGCGCTGATTGGTGCGTTTACAAACTTTTAGCTAGACACAGAGTGCTGACTGGTGCATTTACAATCCTTTAGCTAGACAGAAAATTTTTCCACCTCCCCACCCGACCCAGAAGTCCAGCTGGCTTCACCTCTCAATGGCACTCACAGTGGGACTCTGCGGCACCCAGACCGAGCACTCGGGCAGCCCAGAGGGAGCTTGTCCCTCAATCAAGTCCAGCAGGCACCAACCAGCTGTGCTGAGTGCAGGGCCTGCCGAGCCCATGCCCACCTGAAACCCATGCCAGCCCTCCAGCGCTGCAAGCAACCCTGGCTCCCGCCCACGCCTCTCCCTCCACACCTCCCGGTGAACAGAGGGAGCCGACTCCAGCCTCAATCATCCCTAGAGAGGGGCCTCCACAGCACAGTGGTGGACTGAAGGGCTCTTCAAGCGTGGCCAGAGTGGACGCTGAGGCAGAGGAGGCACCCAGAGCAAGTGAGGGCGGCTAGCATGTTGTCACCTCTCACCAGTATGTTTGATTTTTATTACTCTGGCTTTGTAATATGTTTCAAAATTAGAGTGTGATTTTCCCAGCTTTGTTCTTTTTTCTCATAGGTCTTGTATACAGATTAAAACATAAACTCTCAAAACTCAGCATGAAAGAACAACCTATTTTTAATGGGTAAAAGATGTGAACAGACACATTACCAAAGAGATACAGCAAATAAGCACATACAAAGATGCTCAACATCATTAGTCATTAAGAAAATTCAATTTAAATAACAATAAGAGACCACTGCACATCTATTAAAATAATTAAAGACTGACCATACTGTGATGGCAAAGACATGAAGGAACTGGAACTCTCATATGCTGATGGTAAGAATGTAAAATGTGCTAACACTTTGGCAAAATGTTTTAGTTCCTTAAAAAGTTAAACATACACATATATTTCTGCCATTCTACTTCTAAGTATTTACCCAAAAGAAACATAAAATGTATTTTTGTACAAAGACTTGTACTTGCATATTCATGTGAACTCTGTTTATAACAGCCAAAGAGTAGGGACAACTCAGATGTCCATCAATAGGTGAATGGATAAACAAACTATTGTACAGTCATACAATGGAATACTATTGTACACAGAAAAAACATAAATAAACCCTTGATGTGTGTCACAACACAGTTGAGTCTCAAAGTAAATACATTGAGTCAAATAAGACAGCAAAAAAAGTATACATACTGTATAATTCCATTTACATGAAATTGTAGAAAACTAATTTACAATGAAAGCATATCAATGGTTCTTAGGAATGGAAGGAAGGGCAGGAAGCAGTATTACAAAAGAGTAATAGGACACTTTTGGGAGAAAGGGATATGTTTATGATCTTGATTATAGTGATATTTTAATGAGTGTATACACATATCAAAGTTTTTCAAACTGCACACTTTAAATAAGTACAGTTTATTGTGTATTATAACTCAATAATTTTTTTTTCAAAAACAAGTTACTTTGACTCCTTGAAGTCTTTTGTAGTTCTAAATACATATTAGAATTTTTAAAAAATTTCTGTAAAACATGCCACTGGAAATTTTATAGGTTTTATACCAAATCTATACATCGCTTTGCAAAGTATAAACCTTTTAACAGTATTAATTTTTCTAATCCATGAACATGAAATATTTTCCATTTATTTGTGTTTTTTTAAAATGTCTTTCATTAATGTTTTGTAGTTTTCAGTTTATAAATCATTTACCTCTTTAGTTAAGTTTATAACGAATTATTTTTAACACTAAATAGAATTATTTTTTTAATTTCCTTTTTAGATAGATCATTGTGTGTTTATTTGTTTGTTCCACATCCATTATAGAGCAGAATGCCCACTGCTTTATTGACTGGCAGAAAACAATTCCCATTTCATAAAACAGTAAAAATTAAATTCAAACTCTCCCAAGGTCACTGCCTCTAACCTTATAACACTGGAAATGAGGGCTGTAAACCCCTTTCTGAACCATTTGATCTGGAAGAAGCCAGAGAGTTAATTCCTGTCTTTGGTGTTCAGCATCCCATGGGCACTTGACTGTGCATGTCCTCCCACTCCCTTGTTGTCAGGACATGGCAGGAAGGCTCTTCCTCCCCAAGTCTGGCAGATGCCTTCCTGACAGCAATTGCTGCCTATCCAGTCCACCCAATAATGCAACATGTGTCTGTGTCACACTGAGGGTCATCTTGGCAATCTGCATTGCTGGTGGCATAAGGAGTAATTGCTCCTGGTATCGACTGACCCATCAATGTAATTGCCAGCCTCCAGGATTTCCTCAGCCACTTGTTCCTCTCCTGGTTACCCTGTTACTCTCCTAAGGAGAACTCAGTAAGACTTTAACAACTTACAAATTTATAGCCACAAGTTTTTCAATGTCAAAGATCCATCTTCTCTGTGTATGTATCATAGGGCAAATACTGAATGAATTCTGAGGAAAAAAGGGAAATCAAAAAGTTATTTATACCAACTCCCTCCTTTTTATCATAAATGTTCCCAAACTGTCTTAGTTAAAAGTACCAGAAATATAAAAACATGAGAAAATGTTCCAAAAACTACAGCAAGTTATATTATAGAAATTTACAAGCTGATCATCTATATTTTCATAATGCAAAGGACTTCAAAAAGGAACAATTTTGAAAGGTTAGAACAAAGTTGTAAGATTTGTACTACCCAATTTCACAATGACTATAAATTCACAGAAACAAGAGAGGGTGGTACTGGCATAAGGATAGAAACATAGATCACTGCAGTCCAGGAAAAAAACCTTTACATTAATGCCCAATTGTTTTTTAACAAAGATGCCAAGATATTTCAACAAATGGTTCTGGAATAATTGTATAGGCATATGCCAAAAGAAAAAAAAAAAAGGAACAGAGACCCTATAACATATCATACACAAAAATTAATTCAAAATGACTTATATGTCTTACTGTTAAATCTAAAACTATTAAAACATCTACAATAAAACGTAAGACAAAATTGTAGTGACTCTAGGTTGGGCAAAATTTTCTGATACACCACCAAAAGCAAGATCCGTAACAGAAAAAAAAATTGTACTTCATTGAAATGGAAAACATTTGCATGTCAAAAGATAGCACTAAGAAAATGAAAATACGAGCTACTAACTGGAAAAAATAATTGCAAATCATATTTCTCATAAAGGAATTGCATCCAGAATAATTAAAGAACTCCTATAATTCAATAATAAGAAAACAATTCAATTTTTATGTGGGGAGAATATTTGAACAGACATTTCACTAGATATATGAAGGATATAAAAATATACCTCACATTCTTATTCATCAAAGAAATGCAAATCAAACTCCAACAGAACCACTATATAGACTAAAATGGTCATTATAAAACAAATAGACAATAACAAATATTGGCAAGGATATGGAGAAACTTCAACCCTCCTACATTGCTGGTGGGAAAGTACAATGGGGCAGCCACTTTGGAAAACAGTTTGGCAATTTCTTAAAAGGTTAAATGTAAATTTACTACACAACCAGCAATTTAACTCCTAGGATTTTATTCAATAGAAATGAAAACATGTGTCTACACAAACACATGTGCATGAATGTTCATAGCAACAATATTTGTAATAACTAAAAACAGGTGAATGGATAAACACAATGTATCATATCCATACAACGGAATACTATTCTGCAATAAAAATTAGGCTGAATTCAGTGGCTTATACCTGTAATCTTTGGGAGGCTGAGGCAGGAGGATTGCTTGATCCCTGGAGATCAGTTCTAGCCTGGGTAACATAGAGAGACTTCATCTCTACAAATAAAATAATAAAAAATAAAATAAAATAAAAATTAGCCAGGTGTGGTGGCTAGCCTGTAGTTGCAGCTACTTGGGAGACTGAAGTGGGAAGATGACTTGAACCCAGGAGGTCAAAGCTGCCGTAAGCCCCGATTACACCACTGCATTCCAGGCTGGGTGACAAAAGTGAGACCTTGTCTCAAAAAGAAAAAAAAAAAAAGAACAACTATTGATCCAGGCTACAACTTGGATGATCCTCAAAAATATACACTAAGTAAATGAAGTCGAACACAAAAGGCCACACATTGTACAACTTCACTTATCTAAAATGTCCAAAAAAGTCAAATTTTTTAAAGACTAAAAGCACATTGATGGTTACCTGCGGTTGAACGTGGTTGTGAATGAACAGTAAATTACATGTAGAGGGTGGAAATGTTCCCAAACTGGATTGTGGTGATGGTTTCACACGTTTAAACAAACACTCATAAAAATAATTAAATTGTACATTTATGATGTGTGGGCATTATGCTGTATAAATTATATCAATAAAATTGCTTAATAAAAATTAAGGTCTAAAATCTCAATACATAGTACATCTCAAATGTTATATCTCAAATATTATATTAAATATGAATATGTGTTTCAAAAATAATAGAGGAGAATATTTCTAATATATTAACAGCAGTTATCTCTCTCTCATGAACTTATGTTTTCATTAACTTTTGTGCTCTTGATTGTATTCATCTGTATATTTCAAGTATTCAATAATAAGCATATATTGCTTTTGCAATCAGAAAAACCGAAGCTTGCTCTCTTCTCTCCGTCCTCCCTCCCTACCTCCCTCTCTTCTTTCTTTCCTTTCTTTCCTTCTTTCTTTCGTTCTTCCTTTTCTTCTTCTTCTCTCTCTCTCTCTCTTTCTCTCTGTTTCCTCAGTAAAAGTAAGACCAGGTAATAGAAATGTTCCAACTTTCTCTAAACATGTTCTAGTATCTCCTGATACTCAATGTTACTTGTCGGTCCTACATATACGTCTGTGTAATACCGGTTCCTCAAAATGTTTTAAGAATAGATCAGGGCCAGACGCCCGTGGCTCATGCCTGTAATCCCAGCACTTTGAGGGGCTGAGGCGGGCAGATCACGAAGTCAGGAGATTGAGACCATCCTGGCTAACACGGTGAAACCCCGTATCTACTAAAAATACCAAAAATTAGCCTGGTGGGGTGGCGGGCGCCTGTAGTCCCAGCTACTCCGAGATGGCGCCACTGCACTCCAGCCTGGGTGACAGAGCAACACTCCTCAAAAAAAAAAAAAAAAAAAAAAAAATCATTTTAATATACACAAATTTAACTAATTTTTAAGTTGATTTTATGTCTTTTGACTTTACTAATTTTGCTTATTAATTCTAATATTTCGTGAAATCTTATACTTTTCTACATATACAATTACATGATTTGCCAAAAGAAATAGATTTACATTGCTTTTACTATTTGGATTTTAAAAAATTTCTTTTTAGCCTAATTTGCCTGGATAGGACTTCCAGTATGTAAAATAACAGAGGTTAGAGTAGGCATCATTGCCTTGTTCTGGAACTTCAAAAGAAAGCTTTCAGCTTTTCACTATTGTGAATGATGTTGCTGTAGACTTCTTATAAATGGGCTTTATCGTGTGAAGATAAGTTTCTTCTATATTTAATTTTTGAAACTGTCATGAAATGTGTTGAGTTTTAGAAAATTACTTTCCCACATCTTTTGAGATAATTATGTGATTTTTATCCTTCTTTCTGTTAATGTGGTGTATCGCATTGGTTGGTGTAAAAATTCGTGTATGTAGAATCTCTCCTTGAAATCCAGGAATAAATTCTGCTTGGTCATTGTGTATGAGTCTTTTAAGGTGATGTTGTATTCAGTTTGCTGGTTTTTCGCTGAGAAGTTTTGCATCTATGTTCATCAGAGATAATTGCCTGTAGTTTTCTTTTCTTGTGGCATCTTTATCTGGCTTTGGTAACAGGATGGCTTCATAGAATGAGTTCAGAAGTGTTCCCTCTTCTCTTTTTTAAAGAACTTTAAGAAGGATTGGTATTATTTTTTCTGTAACGTTTAATAAAATTTACTCAAGGAAACATCTGGTCCTGGGATGTTTTTTGTTGGGAGATTTTTTATTACTCCTTTAATCTTTTTATTTTTTATTGGTCTATTCATACTTTCTATTTCTTCTTGATCTCCTTATTTTATGAAAACGTTTAACCATTTCATAACCTTTAGGTGCATATTTTAACTACATCTAACAGTTTCAACTCTAACTCCTCTCATAATTTTCATGCTGCCATAATCAACTGCAAAAGAGTCATTCATTTCACTCTCTCTCTCTATTTTTGGCTGAAAACATTTATGCATTTCAAATTGAACATCATTTTTAAAGTAGCTTCATATGGGATGCCTTTTCCCTTTAAAAATATAACAAAATTCTTTATAAAATTTTGTAATCTTTTCATGTGGTGTCCTTACATGTGTCCATTTTCCCCTTTCCTAGGTTAAACAAAAGATTTTACACTAGCATGTATTTTGTAATTTCAAGTCATCTGATGATATCTTTAAGCCCAGAAATTTCATCAGTTTATCTTTTTCATCCTAGGGTTCTTTGCTGCTTTCATTATTCGCTTACAACCTGTCACTCTAAGAACTTTGTTCATTTCTTTTAAGACTGTTACAAATTTATCTTCAATTTGTTGTCAGTTGGCAGTTTCTACATTCTGTCTGGAAATTTCCTTAGCTAGACCAATGAATTCATTAGGCACATTTCCTACTTGTCACATTGTTTCAGGAAACAGTGCTGCCAGACAATCCACCTGCTTTCTTGTATACCTTCAGCAATCACCTCCTCTAAAACTTTTGTTTCTGCAAACATTCACCTCAAGATCCTTCGAAGTTTTCCTTGAGACCTGATTCCAAATCAATGCCAAATATCCAGGTACTAACTTATTTTGCACTCAGTAAATAATTGACCCCAAACTTAGTGGATTGAAATAAAAATAAATATTTTTTCCAGATCAGGAAGAGGCTCAGATGAGCCGATCTGATTTAATGTCTCTCAGGTGGTTACACTCAGATAATGGCTGGATATGAAACAGCAGGGAACTAGTAGCTGGGTATTGGTCAGGAATCTATTTTCATGTAGACTCAAGTCCTTTCCAAATGTTCTCTCCACATGCACTAGTTTGGACTTCTTCACAGCATGGAAGCCTCTGAGAAGTTGTACAGATCACATGGTAGCTGGTTTCTCTCAGGGCCAATGTTCAAAGAGAAGCAGGCTGTGTAGCTGCATACTAGCTGCAGAAGTCACATAGTGTCACTTATTTCATACTTTATTGGTTGAGGCAGTCACAAAATCCACCTGACTCTGGGGTTATGAGATACAAAGTCAACATTCACTGGAACAAATACCAAAGTCTCATTATAAGAACATACAGAATGGAATATATTTTAAAAGAAGCCATCTTTGGAAAACCTTCTGCCAAAGGCCATTAGCTAACACATAGGAATGGTTTTATTTACTATGCTCTTAAAACTACACAGTATTTAATGGCTATACCAAGATTCTCCCATTATATTAATTAAAATTTAAGCTATAAAATTACAAAGTGTTATGGACTAAATTGTGTCTTCCTGTAATTCAGATGCTGAAGCTCTAACCAGATGTGACTGCATTTGGAGACAGGGCCTTCAAAGAGGTGATTAAGGTTAAATAAAGTCATAAGGGTGGGGCCCCACACCTATAGGGCTGGTGTCCTTATAAGGAGAGGAAGAGATAGCATAGAGGTCTCTCCTTCTAGGCTTACCCAGGGGAAAGGCCAGAATAAATTTCAGCTTAAGCTCTCTACTCCGTGGTATCTTGTGATGGCAGCCTAAGCTGGCTAACACAATAAACAAAGTACATACTTGTTCTTTAGTTTAAAAGATGGAAAATATGCTTTTCACTTTCACCCTTTTGGAGTGCACAATGCAATTTACCAAGTAAAGCTATCTGAAATCCTGCAATAAAAGGAGAGGCTCAAATATATTTAACTGTTTAATTCCGTGATTTCAAAACCCATCTGTCTATATACTTAATATCCTTCATCTTCTCTTGTTACATCTATTGAATCTTGTATAGTAATTTGTTTTTCTGCAGTGTGACGTGACATTTTAGATAAAACTGAATATTGTTCATTTGTATTGGCTTTTCTACTTAGGGAAAATATATGGTCTACTCCTGAAACACCTTTTTCTTAATTAATAGGATGATGCTGTGTGTGTGTGTGTGTGTGTGTGTGTGTGTGTGTGTGTGTGTATAGCAGCCACTGCATCTGACCTATAGGATAATATAATTTTAACATTAATTTAGACTATTTAGCGTTAACCCAGGAAATTCATGTATATTGTGAACAAATGAATTAAAGAGATGAATTAGTAAGGAATTAATGTATGCTTTTAATTTTTACTTCTGAAGATGTTTTTGAGTGTCTACTATCAGGTACACACTGTGCTAAATATATGCTTGAGAGATAAAGATGTGTAAGAATTTTATAGCTAGAAGAGGAAGAGAGCTTTGTAAAAATCTTGAAAGCTAATAATATATGTGTTCAGTTGTACTAGTAATGATACTAACAAAGGTAGACATTTATTGGCACATACTGTGTTCTAAGTACAGTGATAAGCACCTCAAAGTATATCATGCACTTAAAACTCAGTACAACCATGTGTTATAAATACTGATATTCTTTCTGCCTAAATTAAGAAACTCAATTTCAAAGAGGTAAAAAAGTTTGCCCAATTAAGTATGATACTTCTCATAATCAATGCAGTGGTGTTTGCAGGATAATTTTTTATTTTTATTTTTATTTTTATAAATGAGTAGGCATGCACAAAAAAGGACAATACAGAATAAGGTTTTAATCAGAGAAGAAACAGCAGTAGCAGTACCGTGGAAGAGTGTAAAGAAATACTATATTTGAAGAACTGCAAATTGTTTGGTGTGATGCTCAGTAATTTTAACTGGGTAAAGAAAGGGCTAAACCACTGCATTCCTAAGACTTTCCAATGGAGATACAACAAAAGAAAAAGTTAAATGTCTCTCCTATACAAAGAGAAAATTAGAAAGAAAAAAAAAAGTAAGGTAATAGTTCTCTAGAGGGTTCTTCAGCTCCTTAGGGGACATTTTTTAAAGCATGTTATTCCAAAGCTTATGAGATGTTAGTGACCTTTACTGTGGAACAGCTGGAAATATTAGACAATTGGACATCTACAGGAATGTCCCACTTGAAGAGTAATTATCCTACATCCAGGCAAAATGCAAAGTTCCCTGGGACATTCATTTATGGGTAATATGTGTTTAAAATTATCTGAAAGCAAAGTCTAACTCCATTATGCATATACACAATAAATTTTCCCATCAGACTTAAGAAATATTAATTGTTTACAATTAAAATACTGCAATATAAATTAATCGAGATTGCACTTTATTTCATTGGAAGCCATACTCAAAGACATTGCAAATTTAAGAAATCACATCACTAATAGCAATGCTACATTTTTTTTTTTTTTTTTTTGGTCACCAATATTGTGCAATAGACTTCCATGTGTCTGTATTTCTGGCTTTTATACTCAATGTGATTTCATGTAGAGAGATTAATACCTGACTACTTTCTTATGACTTCTATAGTTGTAGCCATAAATGTGCAAAATTAAATCCATATTATTTCATTATAAATTAATCTTCTCATTCATTTTTAGATTGAATTGAATTTCATACATTGCAGTTAATTTTAAAAATATAAATATAGATAATTTCATGACTTTGAATTTCAAGGTAAGGTAATAAAGGAGAGAATTGTGTGTGTGTGTGTGTGTGTGTGTGTGTCTGTGGATGTAAATCAAGAAAGAGTCGGTATTATATATTACAAAGTGGAGAACAACAGATACTGTCTCAGCATAGATTAAATATGGAAGACAGAGTTAATCCATGTTTCCTTTCTCCGTATGGTTGCTATATGTCTACTTAAAAATTCTCACTGTTTAAAGCTTTCTTCTTGTAGCAGCCATGTTATAATTCTAGCTATTAAATTGTGAACAAGAATACAACCACCATAAGATAAAACAAATATCAAATCTGACCACTTTATCTAAATAAAAACTGTGGAAGGAACATAAATTATTCACAAAAAAATTGTGTTGAAGACTCCTTAGGATGACAACAATGTCTTATGATTGTTCAAGAAAGTTCAATCTTCAATGCTAAGAGAATCCTAACTTGGTGATTTTCCAATAGAAAATGTAACTGTCCCAAACTGCTTTTTATTTTAAAAGAGGTATAACATGGAGCTGTTGTCTGGATGTCTGGTAAATGTTTTTAAGAAGGCAGACACTGCTTTTTTTTTTATTTTTTAATTTTTTTTAACTCTCTGCACACTTGCCTTTTAGCTCCTTCTACACAGAACACAGGTTTGAAAGCTGAAGGAGCAGCAGGAACAGCAGCCCTCTCATAGACGTGAGGGAAACAGCCACACAGCAAAATGTCAAAGTTTAAAGGTACAGGGGCATGGAGATCTGAGGGAATTGTTCAATCACCCTATTTTCTCTGGACTATACAACTCTTAACTTTATGCTAAATGAGAAAGATAAATGTTACTTAATTAAGTCAATATTTGTTTGGTTTATTGATTATTGATAGATAAACACATCCTTCACTAAGTACATTAAGCAATCTAGATAAGTCATTCACCCTTTGAATAGCAGTTTCAGGTGTCCATTCAAGCAGGGTTTCTTGAGTGGACTCCCATTGACAACACTCTGTCAAGAGCTGACAGTATAGCATTGAGCAAGACTCGGTGTCTGTACTAATTGGTAGCTGCAGTTAGTATGGTTTGAAAAAGTTTCACTCTGCAATAGAAAGTGGTTGAACACAAAGGGCTACTCTTTATTATCACACAGAGATGAAGTTAAGTAGGGATAGAGCACTGACGATTTGGCCAGAAAATTGGGCAGGGATAAGATGATAGGACTTATGTATTTTGCTAAATTATATAAGCAATTTTTTTCTTATAATATGGGAAAACAAATTAAAAATTCTTGAATCATTTGTATATTTTCAAATATTTATAGATTAAATGGTTTGAATCAAACAGAAACATTTCTACTCTGCAATTCATCATCTGAATCTACAAGTCATGTATTATTATTGGACATTCTTCTCATGTATTCCTTGAGGATCTTGTACAATTTTTCTGTTAGTTAATTGGTTTGTTTTGATAACTTTATTTTCATGACTGTGAAGATAAGGATTTGGCATTACTTCTAAAGCTGGCATCATAGACAGGCCTAGATTTATGACGGATGTTTTTCTAAGTCAATTTATTAGCAATGTTCCTGTAAATAGTTTAGTATAGTTATAACCAAGGATTGGTTTCTGTCATGTATGCGCTAACTCATAAGAAACTTGCACTTACAATTTCTAGTTCCATTTCAAATATTACCCATTGCTTACTTCCCATACTATAACAATATGTATACCTGAGATTTTAAAAACTCATTCTTAGGGAAATTACTAAAAGGAATTTTGAGCTGCTTCAACTTAGATGCTGTTCACTTTGGATACATCAATTTATTTATTTATTTAAAAAACAATTTTAAACTAACGATATTCACCACTATAGTAATTAAAACATTGTAAGAGATACACATATCTCCTAAATTTCAACACTTTCACTTTTTTAAGGTTTTAATTTTTTAAATGTTTTTAACTACTATTTTAGGTTCAAGGGTATATGTGCAGGTTTCTTATATAGGTAAATTGCACGTCACAGGGGTTTGGTGTGCAGGGTATGTCATCACACATATAAACATAGTAACTGATGGGTAGTTTTTCCATGCTATTCCTCCTTTTACTTTCCACTTGCAGGTAGGTCCTGGAGTCTAGTGTTCCCCTCTGTAGGTCCATGTGTTGTCAAAGTTTAGCTCCCACTTATAAGTCAAAACATGTGATATTTGGTTTTGTCACTGTGTTAGTTTCCTTAGGATAATGGCCTTCAGCTCTATTTATGCTTATTTATTTATTTATTTGTTTATTTATTTATTTATTTATTTTTATTATTATTATTATTATTATTATTATTATTTCAGATGGAGTTTCCCTCTGTCACCCAGGCTGGAGGGCAGTGGCATGATTCTGCCTCACTGCAACCTCCGCCTCCCAAGTTCAAGCAATTATCCTGCCTCAGCCTCTTAAGTAGCTGTGACTACAGGCACGCACCACCACGCCCACTTAATTTTTGTATTTTTAGTAGATACAGGGTTTCACCATGTTGGCCAGGCTGGTCTTGAACTCCTGACCTCAGGTGATCCTCCTGACTCAGCCTCTCAAAATGCTGGGATTACAGGGGTGAACCATGATGCCCAGCCTCTATCCATGTTGCTGTAAAGAACATTATTCCTTTCTTTTTTTTTTTTTTTTCTTCCTCAGCCTCTCGAGTAGCTGGGACTACAGGCACATGCCACCATGCCCAGCTAATTTTTGTGTTTTTTTTGTAGTAGTGACAGGGTTTCACCATGTTGGCCGGGATGGTCTCAATCTCTTGACCTCATAATTCACCCGCCTCGGCCTCCCAAAGTGCTGGGATTACAGCCATGAGCCAATGTGCCTGGCTGATCCCTTTCTTTTTAATGGCTGTGTAGTATTACTTGGTGTATATATATACCACATTTTCTTTATCCAGTCTACTGTTTAGGCTGATTCCATATTTTTGTATTGTGAATAGTGTTTCAATGAACATACACATCTATGTGTCTTTATGGTAGAATGATTTATATTCCTTTGGGCACATACACAATAATAAGATTGCTGGGTGAAATGGTAATTCTCTTTTAAGTTCTTTGAGAAACTGCTGCATGGCTTCCCACTATGACTAAACTAATTTACATTACCACTACCAGTATATAAGCATTCCTTTTTCTCCACAGCCTCACCAGCATGTCATTTTTGACTTTTTAATGATAACTATTCTGACTGGTGTGAGATGTTATCTCTTTGTGTTTTGATTTTCATTTCTCTAATGATTAGTGATGTAAAGCATTTTTTTTTTCATATGCTTCTTGGCCACGTGAATGTTTTCTTGTGAAAAGTGTCTGTTCATTTACTTTGACCACTGGGCAAGAAGCCAATAAGGTTTTTGTTTGTTTGCTTGTTTTTTTGAGACAGAGTTTCACTGTTTTTGCCCAGGCTGGAGTGCAATGGTGTGATCTCGGCTCACCGCAACCTCTTCCTCCCGGATTCAAGCGATTCTCCTGCCTCAGCCTCCCTAGTAGCTGGAATTACAGGCATGCGCCACCACGCCTGGCTAATTTTGTATTTTTAGTAGAGACGGGGTTTCTCCATGTTGGTCACACTGGTCTTGAACTCCTGACCTCAGGTGATCCACCCACCTCAGCCTCCCAAAGTGCTAGGATTACAGGTGTGAGCCACCGTGCCTGGCTGGTTGTTTGTTTTTTGCTTGTAAATATGTTTAAGTTCTTTATATATTCTGGATATTAAGTCTTTGTCAAATGTGTAGTTTGCAAATATTTTCTCCTATTCTGTAGGTTGTCTGTTTACTCTTATTTCTTTTTCCGTGCAGAACATCTTTAGTTTAATTGAATTCGGCTTCTCAAGTTTTGTTTTTGTTGTATTGCTTTCAGCATCTTCATTATGAAATCTTTTCCAGGGCCTATGTCCAGACTGGTATTTCCTAGGTTATGTTCCAGGACTTTTATAGATTAAGGTTTACATTTAAGTCTTTAATCCATCTTGAATTGATTTTTGTATATAATGCAAGGAAGAGGTACAGTTTTAATCTTCTGCATATGGCTATCCAGTTGTCCCAGCACCATTTATTGAATAGGGACTTCCTTCCTCATTGCTTGTTTTTGTCAAGTTTATCAAAGGACAGATGGTTGTACATATGTGGCATTATGTCTGGGTTATCTATTCTGTGTCGTTGGTCTGTCTGGTTTTGCACCAGTCTCAGGTTGTTCCGGTTGCTGTAACCTTCTAATATAGTTTGAAGTTGGGTAACATGGTGACTATGACTTTTTTATTCTTCTTAAGATTGCCTTGGCTATTTGTGTTCTTTTTCGGTTCCATTTGAACTTTGTTTTCCCTAATTATGTGAAGAATGCCATAGTCATTTAACAGAAATAGCACTTGTTTTTCCATTTGTTTGTATCATCTCTGACTTCTTTCAGTGGTGTTTTGGAATCGTAGAAATCTTTCCACTCTCTGGTTAGCTATAATTTTAGATATTTTATTCTTTTATGGCTATTGTGAATAAGATAGCATTTCTGATTTGGCTCTCAGCTTGGATGTTGTTGGCGTATAAAATTTCAACTGATTTTTGTGCATTGATTTTATATCCTGAATCTTTGCTGAAATTGCTTATCACACCTAGGAGCTTTTGAGCAGAGACTATGAGGTTTTCTACATGTAGAATCATATCATCTGAAAACAGAGATAATTTGACCTTCTCTCTTCCTATTTAGATGCCTTTTATTTGTTTCTCTTGTTTGATTACTCTGGCTAGGACATCCAGTACTATATTGAATAGAAGTGGTTAGAATGGGCATCTTTGTCTTATTTCAGGTCTCAAGGGGAATGCTTCCAGTTTTTGTCTGTTCAGTATAATATAGGTTTGTCATAGATGGCTGTTAGTTTTTTAAAGTATGTTCCTTCAATGCCTAGTTTGTTGAGGGTTATTAACTTGAAGCGATGTTGAATTATATCAAAAGCCTTTTCTGTATCTATTGAAATGATAATGTGCTTTTTGTCGTTAGTTCTGTTTAAGTAATGAATCACATTTAATGACTTCCACATGTTGAAACAACCTTACATCACAGGAATAAAGCCTACTTGATTATAGTGGATTAGCTTTTTGATGTGCTGCTGGATTTGGTTTGCTAGCATTTTCTTGAGGATTTTTGCATCTATGTTCATCAAGGATATTGGCCTGACATTTTTATTTTTTCTGGTATGTCTGCCAAGTTTTGGTATCGGGAAGATGCTGGCCTCATAGAATGAGTTAGGAAGAAATTCTTCCTCCTCAATTTTTTTGTAATCATTTCAGTAGAAATGTCACTAGCTCTTCTTTATACATCTGGTAAAATTTGGCTGTGAATCTGTCTGGGCTAGTGCTTTATCTGGTTGGTAGGCTTTTTATTACTGATTCAATTTTGAAATTTGTTATTGGATCTGCTCAGCGTTTAGATTTCATCCTGTTTCTATCTTGATAGATTTATCCATTTATCCAAATCTTTTAGATTTTTTAGTTTGTGTGCATACAGATGTTTGTGGTAGTCTCTGAGGGTATTTTTTTTTCCCCTGTGGTAATGTCTCCTTTGTCATTTCTGATTTTATTTGCATTTTCTCTCATTTTTCTTTATTAGTCTAGCTAGCAGTCTATCAATCTTAATTGTTCTTTCAAAAAGCAAATTCCTGGATTTGTTTATCTTTTGCATGGTTTTACACATTTCAGTTTCTTTCAGTTCAGCTCTGATTTTTGTTATTTCTTGTCTTCTACCTTTGGAGTTGATTTGCTCTTGTCTAGTTCCTTTAGTTATGATGTTAGGTTCTTAATTTGAGACCTTTCTAACTTTTTGATGTTGGTGTTTAATGTTATAAATTTCCCTCGTAACATTATTGTAGCTATGTCTTATAAATTCTGGTATGTTGTATCTCTGTTCTCATTAGTTTTAAAGAATTTCTTAATTTCTTCTTTCATTTTGTTGTTTACCCAAAAGACACTCAGGAGCACACTGTTTAATTTTCATATAATTGTATTGTTTTGAGTCATTTTCTTAGTATAGATTTTTATTTTTATTGTGCTGTGGTCCAAGAGTATGGTTGGTATAATTTCTTTTTTGTTTTGAATATGCTGAGGATTGTTTATTGCTGATTTTGTGGCTGATTTTAGACTATGTGTCCTTTGAAGATTAGAATAATGTATGTTCTGTTTTATTTGGGTGTAGAATTCTGTAAATATCTCTTAGACCCATTTTTTGTCATGTCAAGTTCAGGCCCCAAATATCTTTGTTAGTTTTCTACCTTGATGATCTGTCTAATACTGTCATTGTGTTGTTGAAGTCTCTCACTACTATTGTGTGATTATCTAACTCTCTTTGTAGGTCTCTAAAAACTTGCTTTATGAATTTGGGTCCTCCTCTGTTAGGTGCATAGATATTTAGGATAGTTAGACCTTCTTGTCGAATTGAGCTCTTTACCATTATGTAATTATCTTCTTTGTCTTTTTTGATCAGTATGCATTTATAGTCTGTTTTGTCTAAAATTAGTATAGCAACTCCTGCTTTTTCTTCTGTTTTCTGTTTGGTAGATTTTTTTCTCTGTCCTATTACTTTGAGCCTATGGGTATGATTACATGTGAGATGAGTCTCTTAAAGGCAGCATGCAGCTGGTTCTTGCTTCTTCATCTAACTTACTAATCTGTGCCTTTTAATTGAGGTCTTGATCCCATTTACATTCAAAGTTAATATTGATAAGTTCAAATTTAATTTCTGTAGTCATGTTGTTGTTATGCAGACTTGATTGTGTGGCTGTTCTTTAGTGTCAATGGACTATACACGTAGTGTGTTTCTGCGGTGGTCAGTGACAGTGGTCTTTTGTTTCCATATTTAGCACTCCCTTAAGGATCTCCTGGAAGATAGGTTTGGGTGTAACATATTCTCTTCACATTTGCTTATCTGAAATGAATCTTATTCCTCTTTAACTTGTGGAAGTTTGATTTGGCTAAATATGCAATTCTTGGTTGCAGCCTCTTTTCTTTAAAAATGTTGAATAATGCTGATATGGTTTGGCTCTGTGTCCTTACCCAAATCTCATGTCAAATTGTAATTCCCAGTGTTGGAGGAGGGGCCTGGTGGGAGGTGATGGAATTGTAGGGGTGGACTTCCCCTTGCTGTCCTTGTGATAGAGTTTTCTTGAGATCTGGTTGTTTGAAAGTGTGAAGCACTTCTCCTTTTGCTCTTTCTGTCCTGCTGGATATGGGAAAATGTGCCTACTTCCACTCTGCCTTCCATCATGGTTGTAAGTTTCCTGAAAAACTTACAAAGTAGAAGCCTGTACAGCCTGCAGAACTCTGAGCCAATTAAACCTCTTTTCTCTATAAATTACCCAGTCTCAAGTAGTTGTTTATAGCAGTGTGGGAATGGACTAATACATAAAATTAATACCAGATAAGTGGGGGGCATTGTTATAAAGATAACTGAAAATGTGGAAGCAACTTTGGAACTGGATAATGAGCAGAGATTGGAACAGTTTGGAGGGCTCAGAAAAAGACAGAAAGATAAGTGAAAGTCTGGAACTTCCTAGAGATTTGTTAAATTTTTGTGACCAAAGTGATGATAGTGATATGGACAATGAAGTCAAGGCTGAGGCAGTGTCAGATGGAGATGAGGAAATTATTGGGAACTGGAGTAAAGAGCACTCTTTCTATGCTTTAGCAAAGAGACTGGCAGCATTGTGCGCCTGCTCTAGAGATCTGTGAAACTTTGAGCTTGAGAGAGATGATTTAGGGTATCTGGCAGAAGAAATTTCTAAGCAGCAAATTATTCAAGAGGTTACCTGGCTGCTTCTAACAGTGTACACGCATATATGTGAACAAAGAAAGTATCTGAAACTGGAACTTTTATTTAAAAGGGATGCAGCACATAAAAGTTTACAAAATTTTCAACCTGATCATGTGGTAGAATAGAAAAACCCATTTTCTGGGGAGGAATTCAAGTTAGCTGCAGAAATTTACACAAATAAAAAAGAGCTAAATATAAATAGCCAAGACAATGGGGAAAATGCCTTCGGGGAATTTCAGAGACCTTTGCAGCAGCCCCTCCCATCTCAGACCTGGAGGTCTATCAGGGAAGAAGGGTTGTGTGGACCAGGCTCAGGGCTCTGCTGCTCTGTGCAGACTTGGGATCTGATACTGTGCATCATGGTTGCTCCAGTTGTCACTAGAAGGGGCCAAGGTACAGCTTGAGCCATGTCTTCAGAAGGCACAAGCCATAATCCTCAGCAGCTTCCATGTGGTATTAAGCCTGTGAGTGCACACAGAGGAAGAGCTGAGGCTTGGGAGCCTCCACCTAGGTTTCAGAGGATGTAAGGAAGTACCCGGTTGTCCAGGAAGAAGTCTGCTTCAAAGACAGAGCCCTCATAGAGAACCTCTACTAGGGCAGTGCAGAGGGAAAATGTGGGGTTGAAGCCCCCACTCAGATTCCCCACTAGGCACTGCCTAGTGGAACTGTGAGAAGAGGGCCACCATCCTTCATACCCCAGAATGATATATCCCCTGACAGCTTGCACTGTGCACCCTAAAAAGCCACAGGCACTCAACACCAGCCCATGAAGGCAGCTGTGGGGGCTGTACCCTACAAAGACACAGAGGCAGAGCTGCCCAAGACCTTGGAAGTCCACCCTTTGCATCAGTGGCCTGGATGTAAGACATGGAGTTAAAGGAGATTATGTTGTATCTTTAAAGTTTAATAACTACCCTGCTGGGTTTTGGACTTGGATAGGGTTTGTAGACCCTTTGTTTTGGCCAATTTCTCCCTTTTGGAAAGGGAGTATTTACCCAGTGCCTATATTCACATTGTATCTTGGAAGCAATTAGCTTGCTTTTTATTTTACCAGCTCACAGGTGGAAAGGACTTGGCTTATCTCAGATGAGACTTTGGACTGTGGACTTTTGAGTTAACGCTGAAGTGAGTTAAGACTTTGGGGACTGTTGAGAAGGGATTATTGTATTTTGGAATGTGAGAATATGGGATTTGGGAGGTGCCAGGGGTGGAATTATATGGCTTGGCTTTGTGTCCCCACCCAAATCTCATCTTGAATTGCAATTCTCAGTGTTGGAAGAAGGGCCAGGTGGGGCTCTCACTCACAATTTCCCTGGGGTGTGGGGGGCCTCCCCTTGCTCTGTGCCACTACCAATTGGCAGTTGTTCTGCCTCAGTCTTCCTTTCTCATGGGCCAAAATTGCTTCCTTGATGAGTTTGAATGTGTCTGGGTGATCCAGTTAAACAGCTAGTGTTGGCTGGGCTTGGTGGCTCATGCCTGTAATCCCAGCACTTTGGGAGACTGAGGCAGGCATATCACCTGAGGTCAGGAGTTTGAGATCAGCCTGGCCAACATGGGGAAACCCCCTTTCTACTAAAAATACAAAAATTAGCCACACGTCATAGCAGGCTCCTGTAATCCCAGCTACTTGGGAGACTGAGACAGGAGAATCACTTGAACCTGGGAGACAGAGGTTGCAGTGAACTGAGACTGTGCCATTACACTCCAGCCTGGGAAAGAAGAGAGAAACTCTGTCTAAGAAACAAATAAAAATAAACAAAAAAAAAAGTTAGTGTTTACTCATCACTCTTCCTTCTCTCCATGGGAGCAGTGCACACCAGCTGCTTCTATTCAGCCATCTTGGCTGGAATCAGGTAAGTCAATTTATATCTCATTTTACTTTCTTCAACTTTGCTTCTCAAATTAGAGTTCAAGTACTCAGAGGGATTGGAAATAATGTGCCAAAGTATTCAAAAGGCCACAGGAGACCCAAATATCTATTAATTTTTAACAAAGAATTGTTACAAATGAAAAACCTAACAAGTTCTGTAATTTGATTCATTTAGTTTCCAAAATAAAGGGACCAATGGGTTTTGAGAAAAAATTTCACATTCTGATCCAAGATTAATTAATGGAAAAATCAGCATTGTATCTTATTTACAATCTACCCACATATTAGTTTATTGATATAATTTCTGATTTATCATTTTAAATTATGGGCTTCTTATTTGGGAGGATACAGGGAATACCAAATGTTATTTTAAAATAATGTTTGAAAACATTTACTTGTTATTTTCACCTACTTCTTGGGCTATTTAATACATTTTCAGAGCAGAGGGCTCTTCAAGTTCTTCAACTGCAAATCATTTTCTCTCTCAACTTAAAATAACTTAAATCAGTCCCTGTACTCCATCCTGTGACAATTGTTGTTACTTGGAACAATTTAAAGAGTTCATGCTAGGCATGTTGGCCTTTCACAGACATTTACCCACAAAGAAAATAAATGATCTGTATTCCCTTCTCTCTAGCCTACAACTGCAGAACATGGATAAACATGCAATCGCTGAGGGTGGTAGTACTTCTCTGGCAGAATTAAAATATCAAAAAGCTGAAAGGGCTGTTGGGCTGTCAACTGGACCATTCTCCAAACACTGGACAGATGAATGCCAAAAAAACAAAACAAAACAAAACAAAACAACCAAAAAAACCCTCTAAAATTGGCTATTTACTGCATGTAAGATTGAGTTCTGAACATTCTGTGGTATTCTTTGGACCTATAAATCATTATCAGAAATACTATGGTTGAAAAAGCAGTCAGTAGTCATTTTTATTTTATCCCAATCTCTAGACAGTATCCCTGCCATCTAGTAAATAATATCAAATCAGATGTAACTGCAGGGACTGTAACATACTATCCTTAGCACCTGACACATTAGAAGCTGTGACTGAATTTTTCTAGTTCATTTTTGAGACTCAAAGGATAAATTAAATCATTATCCAGATGACAAACTCCCTTAAATGGAGTATGGTAATCACAGATCCTCCAAGAATATTTTCCTCCAGTGATTGACTCTTCTTTTTGTTTGGTTTAATTCTATTCACTATTTAGATTTCATCTCAATTGAGTTGAGAAAGTCATTGGGCAAGACAGGCCTGGACTGCCTGCCTTTGGTCACTTATCAATTACAAGTAGTGTTTTTGATGTCTATTTTTATCTCATGGTTTCCTGTCAAGCGTTTTAGAAAAGAATTGGAATGGCAATTCAATGAAATTATAGAACATGGAAAAGGTCAAAGGTATATAGTTTAATGTTATCTTTGAGAGAACATATGAGGTTATAAAATTCTAAAACCTAGTTCCTGTGACAAAGCTTGTAAAAAGGATAAAGAAATAGCAAACCATAAATCTGGCCTTCTCCCGCTGTCTGAAGAAGGAACTATACCAACCTAATCTGTTTGAGCTACAAGGTTTAGAATTTAATCTGTGACTCATGGTTTTATAATCAGGTTTAACTTTAGTCCCTTCAAATACAACATTTATGAGGGCATTTTTTGTTTTGGGGATGGAGTCTCACTCTGTCACCCAGGCTGGAGTGCAATGGTGCCATCTTGGCTCAGTGCAACCTCCACCTCCTAGGTTCAAGCGATTCTCCTGCCTCAACCTCCCAATTAGCTGGGATTACAGGCATGCCCCACCATGCCTGGCTGATTTTTGTGTTTTTAGTAGAGACGGGGTTTCACCCAGTTGATCAGGCTGGTCTGGAACTCCTGACCTCGTGATCCACCTGCCTTGGCCTTCCAAAGTGCTGGGATTACAGGCTTCAGTCACTGTGCCTGGCCAATGAGGGTACTTTTCAATAAGCCTTGTAGTGACTCTGTTTCATTGTTTTAAAAATTGGTCTTTAAAAATAATCTCTGAACTTTAAAGTATTTAATGTTAAATAAATTAAAATGCTTCAACATGAGAGAATGTTACTCATATGACATCAAAAAACCAATTTGAAAATAATCCTTCCATAATCAAACTAAGTTTAGTTCTTTCCCATAGCAAAATTCGTGAGAAATATTAATTCAGTGCATGCAGGCAGTAGGTGGAAATTAGCTTCATTTTATGATATCATTTTCTTGAGGCATTTTGTGCAGATAGTTTTCTTTTTCATTTTTAGTTCCAGATTTAATATATCTAGCCCAAATTTGTTTTGTTCATATGGATATAGTAAAATTAATAGCTTACAATTTACTGATAGCTATTGCTTTACTTTATTTTGCCCCTCCTGAGGGGCTACAAGAGTGCATATAAAACGCAGTGGGAAAAATGTCTAAAAGGAAGTTGTTTTTCTGGGTTATTCCTTGTGTTGGATAACTTCAACTGGTATTTTACACCATGACTGGTCAGTATAAATATAATCACACTTCTTATGAATTTAGTTATGTCAATATCATGTCCTAATAAAAATGGAGAGTGACAAACATGAGAAGGGGAATATTATTTTAGCCTAATGAGGTTCAGAATATGTAACTACCTGGTAAAGAGGTTGTTCATAGTCTCAGATGCCTTATAATACAGAGCAGAAGGGAGTAATGTTCTCTGCCCTTTCTAAGGTGAATCTCAAGCATTTTTCCTTCATTTTTGAGTAAGTTCAAGATCCTTCCCATTACCATCATTTACATTCATATATACATCCATACATATACAGGCATATATATGTATATACATAAGGTTATGTGTGTGTATATAGATATATATGTGTGTATACATGGATATATATGATCTGAGTATATCATATATATGATCATATCATTTTAGCTATGATCTTTGAAAAAATGTTTTCTCTCACTCTTCATTCAGAAGAATGAACATGCTTCTGTCCCTTCCTCTCATTAAATACTTTGCCCTATAGAATTCTCTTACACACCAACACTGACCAGACTATTGCTTTAGGTGGCTCCTATTTCTTTTTTTTTTTCAATACTTTATGTTCTAGGGTACATGTGCAAAATGTGCAGGTTTGTTATATATGTATACATGTGCCATGTTGGTGGGCTGCACCCATTAACTTGTCATTTACATTAGGTATATCTCCTAATGCTATCCCTCCCCCTTCCCCCCACCCCACAACAGGCCCCCGTGTGTGATGTTCTCCTTTCTGTGTCCAAGTGTTCTCATTGTTCAATTCCCACCTATGAGTGAGAACATGCGGTGTTTGGTTTTCTGTTGTTGTGATAGTTTGCTGAGAATGGTGGTTTCCAGCTGCATCCAGGAAGTACTATACATAGAAAGGAACAACTGGTACCAGCCACTGCAAAAGCATGCCAAATTGTAAAGACCATCGATGCTAGGAAGAAACTGCATCAACTAACGAGCAAAATAACCAGCTAACATTATAATGACAGGATCAAGTTCACACATAACAATATGAACCTTAAATGTAAATGGGCTAAATGTTCCAATTAAAAGACACAGACTGGTAAATTGGATAAAGAGTCAAGACCCATCAGTTTGTTGTATTCAGGAGACCCATCTCACATGCAGAGACACACATAGGCTCACAATAAAGGGATGGAGGAAGATCTACCAAGCAAATGGAAAACAGAAAAAGGCAGGGATTGCAATCCTACTCTCTGATAAAACAGACTTTAAACCAACAAAGATCAAAAGAGACAAAGAAGGCTGTTACATAATGGTAAAGGGATCAATTCAACAAGAAGAGCTAACTATCCTATATATATATGCACCCAATACAGGAGCACCCAGATTCATAAAGCAAGTCCTCAGAGACTTACAAAGAGACTTAGGTGGCTCCTATTTCTAGATGACCCACAAAAATGGTGTCACCCTTGACCTTTCCATTTCTATTATTTTCTCCTAAGATACACCTGAGCCATGTTCATGGCCATTTCCTTGACTGTGTTTTCAGCTGAAATTGGTCCATTTAGAAATTAGCACAACAAATATCACATAACAGCCCATCCATCTGTTTTTTCACCTCTTTAGTATTCCTCTGTCTATTCTTCAAATTCAAGCTCTGGCCACTGCATTTTTTCTCTTTCTCATATATAAAAGCAAATCCATCTTTCGATATGCTCATATTTAAATTTCTTCTCAATATTTTGCTGCCAGTGGAGTTCAGCCTAATTATAATTACATATCAAGCTGTAGGACATTCACCTGAGTAAGTAGGAAAAACTGGAATTTTATGTCTGGTAAATAAATAAATAAATAAATATAAATACAAATATTTTCATTTAATTTTTAAAGTAATTTAGCTATGATCTTTGATAAAATGTTTTCTCATACCCTTTATTCAGAGGAATCAGGGAGCATCTGTATTGGCCCCTGCTTGCAATGAGAATTTCTAAACAAGAACAACACTGTCAATAAAGTACTGAATTATATGCATTTTATCATTTATGAAAATTATATACATAACTGTCTCTTAAGTGCTGTGCAAACTTAACATATTTAAGACTGAATTTATTGTATGGCTTCCTTGACTAGAAGCTCATCTTCTCAAGATTTTATTTATTTATTTATTTTTGAGATGCAATCTCAGTCTGTCACCAGGCTGAAGTGCAGTGGTACAATCTCAGCTCACTGAAACCTCTGCCTCCTGAGTTCAAGTGATTCTCCTGCCTCAGTCTCCTAAGTAGCTTGGACTACAGGTGTGCACCACCACGCCCAGCTAATTTTTTTATTTTTAATAGAGACAGGGTTTCACCATGTTGGCCAGGATGGTTTTGATCTCTTCACCTCATGATCCACCCTCCTTAGCCTCCCAAAGTGCTGGGATTATAGGCATAAGCCACCACACCAAACCTCTTCTCAAATATTTTTAACCCTTAGTTATAGCTCACATAAATTTTCTACAGTGCCTAGCATTTGGCTACAGAAACAGTCATTATATAAATTAATATCTATATTCAAAATCTGCTATCTGATTGATATCTTTTGTAGCATTTTCTTCAGGTACACATTACATTTACATTAGCTGTCTTGGTCTTATTTCAGACTTGAACAATTTATCCTTCATCTTTCATGAAATGGCATTGATATTTCTGAAGAGTACAAGCCATTTTTTCTGTAGAATGTTCCTCAACATTTTTCTAATGATTCTTCTACTTCCTCATAATTAAATTTTCATTATACATTTTTAGCACTAATGTAACGTGATGTTGTCTCCTTTTCAATGCATAACATTAGGAGGCACTTGTCAGTTTAGTTTATTATTGTTGATGTTAAATTTGTTCACTTGCTTTTGCCCATTCTAGAGTGTCACACATAACCTACAGTATAAACTTTTGTGTCTGGCTTCTTTCACTCAGTACAATGTTTATTTGATGTACTTGCATTGTTGCATGTTTAAATAATTTGTCCTTTTTATTACTTTTTATTTATCTTCTAAGTCGGGGATTAACCTTTTTTTTTTTTTTTCTGTAAAAAGTTGTATAAGTATGTTAATCTTTGCTGGCCACACACTGATATTTATCATTTATGTGTGTGTGTATGATATATGAGGGTGTGTGTGTATGCGTGTGTGTGTGTGTGCATATGGGTGTGTGTATACAGATTATATTAATATATCCTTTTAAAATGTAAAAACCATTCATAGCACTCAAGCTGTATAAACACAAGTCTCAGGCCAGATTTGACTATTAGCCTTAATTTTCCAATGCTTATTCTAAATGACTGTTTGTTATTGTTTAGTTGGGAGGCATTGTCTTCTATTTATTGATTTATTTTTTATTTGCACAAGTTTTGGGGGTAAATGTGAAATTTTGTTACATTTATATAATGGATAGTGATCAAGTCAGGGTATTTAGGATGTTTATCTCTTGAATACAATACATTTTGGGTTAACTGTAGTACCCCGACTCTGCTATCAAACATTACATTTATTCCTTCCACCAAACTATATGTTTGTATCCTTTAACCCACATCTCTTCATTATCCACCCCATCCCCACTCACCCTTCTCAGTCTTTGTTCTGTATGTTTTTCATTCTCTACTTCCATGTAACAAGATTTATTAGCTCCGACGTAAAAGTGAGAACATGCCTTTTGTCATTCACTTTTTGATGAACATTTTGGTTGTTTCTTGTTTTGAGCTATTATTGAAACTAACATGGACATTTCTAGAAAAGTCTTTCTGTAGTATTTTGTTTGTTTTCATAAAATATACATAACATGAAATTTACGACTTTTACCATTTACAGTTGTACAATTGAGTGGCTTTAAGTACATTCACAACGTTGTGCAACCATCACCATTATACCTTTCTGGAATTTGTTCATCATATCAAACAGAAACTGTGTACCCATTAAATGATAACTTTTTATTCTCTTTTGTAAATGCCTAGGTGGGGAATTGCTGGGTCTTATGTTAGGTGTATATTTAATTTTATAAGAAATTACAGAAGTGTTTTCTAAAATGAGTCTACCATTTTACTCTTCCATCCACAATTCATATGAGCTGTAATTGCTGCACATTCTCATCAACATTTGATGTTGTCAGTTGCCAAATTTTTGCCATTCTGGCGGGTGCTCCAACAATTATCCTTAGATCTAGGTTTCTGTTTATCTTTATCTACCTTCCCCCAGTTTCCTCCTGCATTGTAAAAGCTGGCTTATATGTGCTCTTTAGAGTGTAGAAAGGTGAAAGAGAACAGTAGGGCTAAGCAGTTTCTTATGAGAATTTTACTCTGAAGATTCATTTTTCCTTTTCATTCCAGTTCATAGAACACACTTTTATTGCAAGGTGAGAGGTGTCAGTAAGATAAGGAGCAAAATGTGGTTTTAAGCTGGGCAATTACTTGTGCTTCTAAATCCTTGGTTTACTTACTAAAGAAAAAAAAATAGTTAAGAATGGATCTTGAGAAATGACTACTATACTCATTTGTACTTTTAAAACATATTACAGGTAAGTTTATTTTGTGCTTCTTACTTCAATATTAACTTAAGTTTCCTAGATAGAAAACAAACTGATGCTGTCCTATTTATTTAAAAACCCAAAGGAATGAAGTATTTAATTTATTTTATATTTTTGTGTGATCCAAGATAATATCATTTCCCTACCAAAAAGAGAAGAAATGAAAAATTATTCCTGTCTAAATGGTCTTGAATAATAAAATATTAGTGCTGATGGAGACCTTCAGTTAGACCAAACTAGACACAATCATCTTATCCATAATGCTCTGTAATGGGCAATTATATTCTTCTCTTTGAACAATTTAGGTCGTAGAAAACTTCATAGCTATTTATA
This sequence comes from Papio anubis, assembly GCF_008728515.1. Lineage (NCBI taxonomy): Eukaryota > Metazoa > Chordata > Mammalia > Primates > Cercopithecidae > Papio > Papio anubis. The sequence goes on along the minus strand of NC_044986.1, from coordinate 53,288,242 downwards.
AGGCAGCCATTCCAATTCCATGCAACACAAATTGTTAAGAGTGTGTGCGTATTTTTGTGTGTATGTGTTAAGTCGGGCCAATATTCACAGTAATTTAGTACTTATTAGTGTCAAATGATAATTTTACTTTTTTTGTTGAGACCAATTCTCATTTTGCCATTTTAAAATAATTTAGAATTTAATAGATTGTTTTTGTAGTTTTGAAGCAAACTTTGATTGATACATTTTGAAAATTCATGTAAAAATGATTATGTTCATTCTTTTGGCATAAATGACACTAGGGAATACAAATGATTACTATTGTTCATAGTTTCCTAGGTGTTAGTGTTTACAAAATGAATTTTACAATATAAACTATTATACTACACTCCAGGAAAGTTTAGTAAAAATTATAATGAATTAGTTATTGCTGAGTCAAGATCAAGTTCATAATTTTTTCCTTTAAAATAAGCCACATTTCAATGCTGCATAAAACATTTCTGATACCTAGGGTGCTATTTGACCAATAAATGTATGATTGAAATTCTCTGCATAATACCTTGACTACATGAAGCCTCCAAATTACTTAATTTGCAACTAGTATAAAGTTTAACCACTCCTTTGAGGTCTTGTTGGATTTGAGGGTCTATGTAAATTCCAATATAAATGAAAATCTCTTTAACTCATTCCAAAATATGCAGCCTATTCTATTGATCTACTTTAGAAGCACTAGGAAATTGATTAAAAGTATAATACAGTTCACTGATTCATGAATTCCCTTCTAGAATTCCGGAATTTTATACAAAAGTATATGCCAAGCCTGCATGCCTTCTTCAAATGTTTACATATGTTAGTAATCAAAGGTAAGGTCTATAAACTAAATTGTTGATTTAATGATAGATATTGCCACCAAAAATAATTTTATTCTATGTTTTATAGTTTCAGGTAACTCCAATTATCTCAAAGCCCCCAGAAATAATTTTTTTATGTTCTCATAACAACTATTTTGTTTTTGTTTTAAGTGTAAACCTTGTATATATTTAGGTAACTAAGATACCATTTTTCACTGTCTCATGAAGGTCTTTTATTTGTCATTTCCTTCTTATGTAACCTATAACAAAGATTACATCAGAAGAAGATACACCAAATATAATAAAGTATATTGGATAACTACAAAAATTAATTTGGTGATGTTTTTAAAACACAATTATAACAGATGTATAATTTAATTACATACATGAATATATAATTAAAAATATTATTTGAGAACTGTTCATCCTACTAAGCATATTTCTCCAAAGAAAGGTATAGATTACAAGCTATTAAAAGATACTTAACATTATTATGGAAAAGTAATTTTAAACCACACTAAACTATTAAAACATACTCTTTAGAATGGCTAAAAACAACAAAATAACTGACAATACAAAGTTCTGATGAGCATGTGAGGAAATAAGAACCCTCATACACTGTTTGTGGGAATGCAAGAATTGTTAATGTCTTTGTTCACAAAAGTCAAAAAATTGAAATATCGAGTAGATGGAAAAACGAATGATGGTAAAACTACAAAATCAACATCATGATACATGCAACAACATGGATGAATCTCAAAAGATTATAGTAAGTGATAAAAGTCAGGCTCATAGAAAATAACTACATAAATATACCATTTAGATGATGTGTTAAAAACATACAACATTAGAAGACAGAAATAAAATTAGTGGTTGCCAGGGATGGGGTTGGAGTAACAGAATTGACCACAAAAAATAGTAGAAGGGAATTTTTTCAGTGAAAAAATATTATTTATCTCTGACTGATGTGATGCTTATACACCTTATAATACTATATACATCTGTCAAGTGCATTATATTGCACACTGAGAAAGAGTAGATTTTACTATATAATTATTTGACCTCAATATATCTGATAAAAAAAAGAAAAATTATAAATGCAAATTATGAATGCAACTTTCATCTGCTCTGGCTCCAGCTGATTGCTTAGGGGAACAGAGAAGCTGTGCAAAGTGTGTAGAAAATGGGGAATGGTATGTGGAACCAGTGCAGTAAAGCTCCATTGAAACTTTCCACTAAACTACTTGAAGGTAACTACAGATCACTACTTGAGGATTTATTTTTTCTTTTTTGAGGAAAACATAATCAAATCATAAATAAGTGGTTTGGGATCAACATCTTACAAAAGTAATAATATGATTCCAGTCTTTCATTTTCAGTCATATGAACATGTGTTTATATTATAAATCATTAATACATGTACAATATATTAAGGTGAATAAAATAGAAACTTATTATCCAGCTTTAAAAATAATAAATGATTCTGAAGTCACTTTGTTTCACTTGCCAGTTGTATTCATCAGCTTTCTCACAAGGATAATCATGACTATAAAATGTGTGCCTCTTATGCCTCCTCTTTCTGTCTTAATTTTACTATTTATTTATCATTATTTTAAAATATTTACTTTTTGTTTTTAAAATATAGATATAATATAAATATTCTTCTTTGACTTTTTACATTTAAAATTATATGTTTGATGACTGAAGTTGCCTTTTTTAAAATTTCTGAACAGCACCGCAATTCTTTAGTATACCAAAATGAATGTGTCTATTCCATTATTGATATATACTTATATCATTAAAACACTTTTTATGCTTTGAACAATGCTATCAGAAACATTCTCGTAGATGCCTTGTGGTAGACATATACTAGATATATTCAAGAACATCTAACTGAAAGTAGGATTACATGTTTTCATACTATAGATTCCTGAGTTAATCTAAAGGTAGTACTAAATTGTTTTAAAAAGTAGTTTCTACACAACAAAATACTCGTTATAAAAATGAATGAAATCCTGTCATTTGCAACAATATGGGTGGAACTGAAGGACATTATGTTTGGTGAAATAAGCCAGACACATAAATAAAAATATTGCATATTTTCACTTATATGTAGAAGCTAAAAAAAATTGCATTCATGAAGATAGAGACTAGAATCATGGTTACCAGATGAAGGGAAATGTGGTAGGGAAGGGGGAGTAAAGGTTAATAAATTAAAAAATACTGTTAGATGTAAGGAATAAGATACTAGTGTTCAATAGCACAGTAGGGCAACTATAGTTAACAATAGGGGGAAAAAAAGTATTTTTTTAGTGATGTAAATGGCAGAATAATGACTTCCAAAAATCTTTTTGTCCATAAAAGAAATTATAACCTTGTTGAAAAATGGTCAAAATCAACCTATTTAGAGCTCTAGAAATGAGCCATAGTTTGCAAAAACCCAAGGTGCATTTATTCAAGAAAAGCATCTAAATCTCAGTGAGAATAGTGAGCTTTGTGGTATTTTTTACTCGTCTTCTTTGCATTCCTTTTTCCAACTTTATGGAAGCCTTGAAAGCCCTTCTACAATCATGGTGAAAACTAGTAGGCTAACATCCAGAGGAGGAGGAAAATTTGGAACTCTTTCCCAAAAATATGTTTTTATATCACTGTATGACAGATACCTGGAAAGATCCCATTCACAGGGCCTGTCTTGATTCAAACTGACTCAGAGCTCATTATTGTGAGCAGACTTTTCTCTAGGAGAATTTGTTGAAAACAATCAGCAGCAATTGTTTAACATAACAATTGCCTGAGGTGGCAGTAACAGTTCAGGCAAACAAGCTAACCAGAAAATTAAAAGGAAAATCTGGGGAATTACATGTTCCTTGTTCATCTGAGGCTTTGAAAACCTTCAACATATTTCTGGGATACTAGAAGACTAGAATTTCTGTGAGTGCCCAGAAATAACCAGAGTAGTCCCTAAGCTCTTACCTCAGTGATCTTGAACCTCTCCACAGGCAAGAAATAAAAGCTGAGACAGAGTTTAAAAATGTATTTCAGAACTTCATGGTGTGATCCAACATGCACATAGAAACCCTAGGAAAAGACTGAGAGGCATATTGATTCCTTTTATTTGAGAAAAATAGCTGTATGATCAATACGTGACCACTAGTCCAAACAAGCACAGACTTCAAAGCCATGCATGGTAAACCATATAAGCTTTACATAAATTGTTTAAGATAGTCACTAAGCAAAATTGAGCAGGGGCAGCAGCAGAGAACAGAAACAACACTTAAGTAGCGGGGAGTGAGAAATCTGATTTCTGGAGTAGCAACACTATATTATTCAATATATCCAATTTTTGAAAAAAAAAAAAAAGGTTGATGAAACAAAGAAACCAAAATATGACCCATATTTAGGAAAAAATCAGTGAATACAAACTATTCCTGAGGTGTCTATATACTGAACTTACTAGATAAAGATTTAAAACCAACTCTTTTAAATAGCTTCAAATAAATAAAGGAAAGCACATCTAAACAACAAGGTTGGTAAACAATGTCTCATTAAATACAGACTATTAGGAAAGACAGAATATTTTTTAATTTTCAATTTGTAGGGGTACATAGTAGGTGTATATATTTAGAAGATACATGAGATGCTTTGATACAGGCATACAATATATAACAATCACATCAGGGTAAATGGGGCATACAACACCTCTAGCATTTATCCTTACCTTTTGTTACAAACAATCCAATTATACTTTTTTCTTTATTTTTAAATGTACAATAAATTATCATTGACTGTAGTCACCCTGTTGTGCTATGATATGCAAGGTCTTATTTTTTCTATTTAATATTTTTGTATATATTGATCATCCCCACTTATCCCTCCCCTTACCTCCCTTCCCAGCCCATGGTAACCATCATTCTACTTTCTACCTCTGTGACTTCTATTGTTTTAAATGTGGCTCCCACAAATGAGTGAGAACTAATAATGTGTGTCTTTCTGTGCCTGGATTATTTCACTTAATATAATGACTCCAGTTCCATATAAGTTTTTGCAAATGAGAGGATGCTATTCTTTTTTTTATGGCTGAACAGTACTTTATTGTGTAGATGTACTACATTTTCTTTATCCACTCATCTGTGAATGAACTCTTAGGTTACCTCCAAATCTGAACTATTATGAATAGTGTTTCAATAAACATGGGAATGCAGATATCTCTAAAATATACTGTTTTTCTTTCTTTGGGGTATATATCTAGCAGTGAGATTGCTGGATCATATGGAAATTCTATTTTTAACTTTTTGAAGAACCTCAAAATGGCTCACCTTAGTGACTGTACTAATTTACACCCCCCACCCCCACAACAGTGTACGGGAGTTTTCTTTCCTTTACATCCTCACCAGCATTTGTTATTGCCTGATTGATTTTTGGATATAAACCATTTTAACTGGGGTGAAGTGATATTTCATTGCAATTTTCAGTTGCATTCTCTGATGATCAATGATATTGAGCACATTTTCTTATGCTTATTTTCCATTTATGGGTCTTTTGAGACATGTCTGCTCAAATCTTTTTTTTCCATTTTAGATTATTATATTATTATATTTTTTATATGGATTTGTTTCAGTTCCTTATATCTTCTGTTTATTAATACCTTGTCAGATGGATAGTTGGGAAATATTTTCTCCCATTTTGTGGGTTGTATTTTCACTTTGTTGATTGTTTCCTTTGCCATACAGAAGCTCTTTAACTTGATATGAACCCATTTGTCTATTTTTGCTTTGATTACCTGTGACTGTGGGGTATTGCTCAAGAAACCTTGCCCGGTTCAATGGCCTAGATAGTTTCTCCAATGTTTTATTGTAGAAGTTTTATAGTTTGAGGTCTTAGATTTAAATCTTGAATTCATTTTGATTTAACTTTTGTATACGGCAAGAGACAGGAGTCTAGTTTTATTCTGCTTATGGATACCCAGGTTTCTCAGCATGATTTATTAAAGAGACTGTCCTTTCCCCAATGTAGGATCTTGGCACCAATGTCAAAAATAAGTTCACTGTAGGAGTATAGATTTGTTTCTGAGTTCTCTATTCTGTTCCACTGGTCCATGTGTCTTTTTAATGCCAGTACAGTGCTGGTTTGGTTACTATAGTTCTGTAGTATAATTTGATGTCAGGTAATGTGACTTCTCCAATTTGGTTCTTTTTGCTTAGGATGGCTTTGGCTATTTGGGAACTTTTGTCGTTCCATATAAGTTTTAGGATTGTTTTTTTTTTTTTTTTTTTTTTCTGTTTATGTGAAGAATGTCATTGGTATTTTGATAGGAATTGCATTGAACCTGTATATTGTTTTGTGTAGTATGGACATTTTAACAATATTGATTCTTTCAATTCATGAAAATGAAATATCCTGCCATTTTTATGTGTCCTCTTCAATGTCTTACATCGTTTTTTTTCTTTCTTTCTTGCTTTCTTTTTTTTTTTTTTTTTTTTGAGACATCATCTCTATCACCTGGGCTGGAGTGCAGTGGCACAGTCTCAGGTCACTGCGACCTCTGTCTCCAAGATGTAAATTATTCTCATGTCTCAGATTCTTAAATAGCTGCAATTACAGGCATGTGCCGCTGCAAGCAGCTATTTTTTTTTTTTTTTTTTTTTTTTTAGTAAAGATGGGGTTTCACCATGTTGACCAGTCTGGTCTTGAACTCCTGGCCTCAAGTGACCTGCCCATCTCAGCCTCCCAAAGTGCTGTTGTTACAGGTATGAGTCACCACACCTGGCTGCATCAATGTTTTATACTCTTCACTGTGGACATCTTTCACCATTTTTTGGTTGATTCCTAGTTATTTAATTTTACTTGTAGCTACTTTTAATGGGATCACTTTCTTTATTTCTTTTTCAGATTGTTTGCTGTAGGGACATATAAATGGTACTGATTTTTGTATGTTGATTTTGTATACTGAAACTTTACTGAATTTGTTTATCAGTTCTAGTAGATTTTTTGGTGGAATCTTTAGCTTTTTCCAAATATAAGATCACATAATCTGCAAAAAAGAATAAATTGACTTTTTTCTAATTGGGAGGCACTTTATTTGTTCTCTTGTCTGATTGCTGTAGCTAGGATTTCCAGTACTATGTTGAATAACAGTGGTGAAAGTGCTCATGCTTATCATGTTCCAGATCTTAAAGAAAAGGCTTTAATTTTTTCCCCATTCAGTATGATACTATCTGTGGGTCTGTCACATACGGCTTTTATTGTATTGAAGTATGCTCCTTCTATAGTCAGTTTTTTGGGTTTTTTTTAGGATTTTTTTTTCATGAAGCCATGTTGATTTATTTCAAATGATTTTCAGTATCAATTGAAATTATCATATATGGTTTTTGACCTTTATTCTATTGATATATGTATCCATTGACTGATTTGCATAAGTTGAACTATCCTTGCATCCCAGGGATAAATCCCGCTTGGTCATAATGAAGGATTTTTTGAATGTGTTTTTGAACTCAGTTAACTAGCTAGTGTTTTTTTGAGGAGTTTTACATCAATATTTGTCATGGATATTGGCCTGTAGTTTCCCTTTTTATTTATTTGTTTATTCACTTTTTTGATGATTCTTTGTCTGATTTTGTTATCAGGGTACTACTGGCCTCATAGAATTAGTCTGGAAGTATTCTCTTCTCCTTTATTTTTCAGAACAGTTTGAGTAGGATTGGTATTAATTGTTTTTTAAATGTTTGGTAAAATTCAGCAGTGAAGCCTTCAAGTCCTGGGCTTTTCTTTGTGAGGGACTTTTTTAACTAGGATTTTTATATCATTACTTGTTATTGGTGTGTTCAAGTTTTGCATTTCTTCATGGTTCAATCTAGGTTGTATTTGTCTAGGAATTTATACATTTCTTCTACATTTTTCAATTTACTGGCATATAGTTGCTCATAGTAGCTTCTAATGTTCCTTTGAATTACTGAGGGATCAGTTGTAATCTCTCTTTTTTCATCTCTGATTTTATGCATATGGACCTTCTCTCTTTTTTTCTTAGTCTGGCTAGTTTGTCAATTTTATTTATCTTTCAAAAAACCAACTTTTCATTTCATTGATTGTCTATTTTTTTGTTTCAATTTCATTTATTTCTGTTCTTGTCTTTATTATTTCTTTTCTTCTGCTCATTTTGGGTTTCATTTTCTTTTGCTTTTCTAGCTGTTTAGGTGAATGATTCGGTTGTTCATTTCATGTTTTTCTACTTCTGTGATATGATTCTTATACCTATAAACTTTCCTCTTAATAGTGCTTTCAGTATATCTTATAGGTTTTGGTATATTGTTTTCTATTACAATTTGTGTCAAGAAATTTTTCAATTTACTTCTAAATTTCTGCATTGACTCATGGGTCATTCATGTGGATATTGTTATAATTCCACATGTTTCTATAGTCTCCAAAATTCCTGTTGATATTGATTTCTAGTTTTTTTCTATTGTGGTCAGAGAACATATCTGATATTATTTGAATTTCTTTGAATTTTGTGAGAATCATTTTTGAGTTAAGGTATGGTCTATCTTTGAGAAAGATTCATGTACTGAAGAAAAGAATGTGTATTGGATGAAATGTTCTGTAAATATCTTTTAGGTCCATTTGGTCTCCAGTACACATTAAGTCTGATGTTCCTTTGTTGATTTTCTGTCTGGATGATCTATTCAATGCTGTAAGTGGAATGTTGAAATCTCCAGCTATTATTTTATTAGGGGCAATCTTTCTCCATAGCTCTCATAATATTTGCTTTATATATCTTGGTGCTCCAGTGTAGGGTCACATATATGTACAATTGTTATACCCTCATACTGAATTGATCCCTTTGTCATTATATAAAACACTTTTAAAATCTATTTTTATAGTTTTATTTTTCTGGAAACTTATTTTGTCTTATATATATGTAGTGACTCCTTCTCCTTTTGGTTCCATTTGCATAAAATACCTTTTTTCATTTTTTTCTTTCAGTCTACGTGTGTCTTTATAAGTGAAGTGTGTTTCTTGTAGTCAAGAGATCATTGGATCTGGATTTTTTATCCATTCAGCCACCATATGTCTTTTGATTGAGAATTTAGTCCATTTCCATTCAATGCTATTATTCATAAGGAAGGACTTAGTCCTGCTATTTTGTTAGTTGTTTCCTGGTTGTATTATGGTCTTCTCTTCCTTGTTTCCTTCCTTCTTGTCTTCCTTTTAGAGTAGATTACTTTAACTTTTAATATATTATAACTTCTTGGTTATTATTTTTGTGTATCATATGTTTTTTGATTGAGGTAACCATGAGGCTTACAAATAATATCCCATAAACCATAACTTTAATCTAATGATGACTTGACACTGCATCACAAACTAACAAGCAATGAGAAAACTAATAACAACTCTACACAAACTTTGTCCCTCTACTTTTTAACTTTGATGTTATTTATCTTATTGTACTATGTCATGAAAAATTGTTGTAGTAATTATTTTCAATCAATTCAAGTTTTAGTATTTGCACTCAAGATATGAGTAGTTACATATCACAATTACTGTTGTAAGCTGTTTTTCTGTGTACTTATTATTACACATGAGTTTTGTACCTTCAGATGATTTCTTATTTTCTTGTTGCTCAGTAACATTCTTTTCTTTTGTATTGAAGAACTTTCTTTAGCATTTCTTGTGGACATGTCTGGGTTTGATAAATTTCTCTGCTTTTGTTTGTCTGGGGAAGTTTTATTTCTCCTTCATGTTTGAAGGATATTCTCTCTGGATATACTATTCTAAGGTATTTTTTTTTCCTTCAGCATTTGCCACTCTTTCCTGACCTGTGAGATTTTTACTGAAAAGTGTGCTACCAGATATAATGGAGATTCATTGCATATTATTTGATTCTTTTAGCTTGCTGCTTTTAGGATACTTTTTTATACTTGATCTGTGGGAGTTGATTGCTAAATGTCTTTCAGTAGTCTTATTTGGTTTAAATCTGCTTGGTGTTCTTTAACCTTCTTGTAATTAGATATTGATATTTTGCTATAAGTTTAGAAAACTGTCTGTTATTATCCCTTTGGATAAACTTTCTACCACTCTCTGCTTCCTTTCTAAGGTAAATAACTCTCAGATTTGCCATTTTAAGGCTATATTCTAGATCTTGAAGGTTTTCTGGATCTCTGACTGTGTATTTTCAAATAGCCTTCTTCAAGCTTACTAATTCTTTCTTCTATTTGATCAGTTCTGGTGGTAAGAGACCTTGATGAGTTCTTCAGTATATCAATGCATGTTTTTAAGTCTACTGCAGCTGAGATGGTACCCAAGCCACACGAAAAAATCTTTCCCCCTCTTGCCTCTCCTTTCCACTAGCAGAGAAATTTCTCCCCATGGCCACAATTGTCCTAGCCTGTAGTGAGTACTTCTTGGCTATCATCAATGTTTATTCAAGGTCCAAGGGCTCTTCAGTCACGTTATGGTGAATACTGTCAGGCCTGAGACCCTCAATTCAGGGCAGTGGACTCTCCTCTCACCCAGGGCAGGTTCAGAAATGCCCTTCAAGATTCACAGCCTGGAACCGGGGACCTCAAAAACCTGCTTTGTTTTCTACCCCACTGTGGCCAAGCTGGTACCTAAACTGTCAGACAAAGTCCCCTTACTCTTACCTCTCCTTTCTTTCAGACAGAAGGACTCTCCTGTAGGCACCACTGCTGGAAATATTCTGGGTCATACCTGAATCTCTGAGTCTAACCCAAGGCCCAAGATGAGTACTACCTAGTACTGCTGCCGATTATTCAGTGTCCAAGGGCTCTCTAATCAGCAGGTGATAAATCCTGCCAGGACTGGGTCCTTCCCTTTAAGGCATGGGTTCTCTTTTAGCCAGTAGTCTTATTTCTAGAAATAAGAACAGGTATGTGTAGAAATGTCATCTGTAAGCTAGGGCCTGGAATGAAGGCCTCAGGACTCTGCCTGGTGCTCTGTCCTACTGTGTCTGAGCTGGTGTTCAAGTTACGAAACAACGTTCTCTTTACTCTTCCCTCTCCTCTCCTCAAGTGGAGGGAAGGAGTCTCCCACAGAAGTATGAGCTGCGCTGCCTGCATTTAGGGGAGGGGTGACATAAACACTTCCTTGGTCACCCTGGCTGATGTCTCACTGGGTCTTTTGCCCACATGTCCATGGGCTCTGAGTTGCCTAGCACCAGGAGTTACCCAGAAATTGCAGCAAAGCCTGCATTTCAAGTTTATTTAAGATCTCATTGTATTTTTTTTTTTTTTTTTTTTGGTGGGGGGAAGGAGTCTGGCTTTGTCTCCCAGGCTGGAGTGCAGTGGCCGGATCTCAGCTCACTGCAAGCTCCGCCTTTCAGGTTCACGCCATTCTTCTGCCTCAGCCTTCCCAGTAGCTGGGACTACAGGTGCCTGCCACTATGCCCGGCTAATTTTTTTTTTTTTTTTGTATTTTTATTAGAGACGGAATTTCACTGTGTTAGCCAGAATGGTCTTGATTGACCTCATTGTACTTTAGCTAATGGTGGTGCTGCTTGCCAGAACTCAGGTTCTGACTGCTGGGATCATGATTCTCTTTTGCTTGGGCTGGAGTACATACCCCCTTCTTGGGTACTGAAGGGGTTCTATTTGGTATTGCTTTCCACTGTGACAGGGCAACAATGAGTTCCAATGCAGAATCCCACAACCACTGTGCTCATCCTCGAGCACAAAAATTTCCTCTCAGTTCCACACAGCCACTGCCAGAAAATAGAATACGAGTAGTGGTGGCTATTTTAGACTCTTTCCTACACCCTGAAGTGCCTCTTCCAAAAATATAAAGTTAAAACCAGGTACTGTGATTGCTGACTGGATTTTTGGTTCTCATGAATGTGCTTTTTTGTGTGGGTAGTTTTTCAATTTTCTGTCCTGCAGAAAGGACAATTAGTGAAGGCATTTATTTGGTCATCTTGTTTTACCCCCTCTTCAGTAATTATTTAAAATAACTAAACATATATCTGGATTAGAAAATTAAAACTACTGAAATAAAATAGTCACCTAAAGAGCTAAATAGTAATTCTCACCTGAAAGAAGAAAGAATTATCAAAGTTAATGATTGATCAACTGAGGAAGAAAAAGAAGAAGTGAAGAAATATAGACTGAGCCACAAAGTACTGTGAAACACCATCTGCATACCAACAAACACAGAACAAGTGTTCCAGAGGAGAGAATGTGACAGACTATTTGAAGAAATGGTGGCAAATATTTTTATTTTTGATAAAAACCATTATAGGATCTACACCTAGGAATACCATAATCAAAATATTAAAAGCTAAAAAGTGTGAGAAAACCTTGAAGGCAACAAGAGAGACAGGAGTCTTTGTCTACAAGGGAATATCAGTAACAATAACAGCGGATTTCTTAGCAAAAATCATGGGACCAGAAGGCAATGAGATATCATATTTCAAGTACAAAAGGGAACGACTGATAACCAAGAATTCTATGTTCAGTAAAACTAACCTTAAAAATGAAGACTAAAATAATAAATTAAGATATACTTAGATAAACAACAACAGAGAATGTGGTGCTATCAGACCTGTTGTATAAGAAATACTAATAGAAATCCCTCAGTTTAAAATGAAAGAACACAAGACAATAACTCAAATCCACATCAAGAAATAAAGGGCTCCAATAATAATAAATAGAAAGGTAATGTCTTTTATAAATATAATAAAAAGGAATTTTGTTCATAATTTTTTCTTTATCTGATTAAAAATTAAATTACATGAAGGAATTATTATACATCAGTATTAATAAACATATTGTATAAAAATATATTATTTGCATGATAATAATGTACCAAATAAAGAGGAAGTACGATACTTGCTAAGAACAAAGCTTTTGTTTACTTTTCATTAAGTTTGTTTTAATAATAAGTTATGAGTTAACGTGCAAATAAATATGTCAGGGAAAAAATCACAATGAAAATTATATAACACTTTGACATGAGTGAAGTTAAAAAAAAATGACATAGAAAAACTTATGGGCTGTAGCTAAAGCAGTGCTGAGATAAAACACATAGCTACAATGCCTATATAAATAAGAAGACAAATACTAAATCGGTAATCTAAAATTCCTCCTTAAAAAAGTAAAAAAGTGGCGTAATTCATACTCAAAGCATGCAGGAGGAAGGAAGTAATAAAGAGATGAAATAAATAAAATATAACTAGCAAAACAATAAGAAAAGCAATGAAGCCAAAAGTTAGTTCTTTGAATCAACAAAATTGATAAATCTTTAGGTAGAAAAACCAAAAAAAAAAAAAAAAAAAAAGAAAGAAAGAAATGGAAATAATTAAAATCAGGGATGATGAGACATTAGCACCATGTTACATAAATAAAAAGTGTCATAAGGGAGCATTATAAAAATGTATGCCGACAAATTAGGTAACCTATGTGTCTTAGTCTATTTTGTGTTGTAATAAAAGAATACCTGAGACTGGGTAATTTATAATGAAAGGAAGTTTATTAAACTCACAGTTCTGCAGGCTGAAAGGGTCAAGGGCATAGCCTTGGCTTCTGGCAATGGCTTTCATTCTGTGACATTATGGAGAAGGTCAAATGGGAAGTGAACACCTATGAAGAGATGAAAATATGAAGGTTCTCTAGCTTCATAACAATCCACTCTCAAGGGCAACAAATAAACTCTGTGAAAACTAATCCAATCTCAAGAGAGTAAGAACTCATTACCTCAAATATGTGCCATTAAGATTGATTCACCTCATAACCCAACATCTCCCACTAGGCTCCACTTCCCAACACTACCACATGGGGGTTCAAATTTCATCGTGAACTTTGGAGGGGACAAATAATCCATACCAAAACCATAGCACTAGCTGAAATACACAAATTCCTACAATGATACAAACCTGACAAGAAGAAACAGAAAATCTGAATAGACCCACAACAAGTAGAGAGATTAAAATATTAATAACAAAATTTCTCACAAAGTAATGCTCCTGATTGGATACCATCACTGATAAATTTTACTAAATGTTTAAAGAAAACTGATATCAACGTGTCACAAATTATTCTAAAAGTTGGAGAGGCAGAAACACTTCCCAATTTCCAGGACAGATTTATCTGATACCAAGACTAGATAAAGACATCACAAGAAAAGAGAACTCTAGGTCAATATTCCTTATGGATATGGGCATATAAATTATTGACAAAAATTGCAAACAGAATCCAGAAATATGTGAGTAGAATTATACACCCTAACCAAGCAAGATTTCTCCAAGAAGTGAAAGAGGTTTTCCTTATCACCGTTTAAAAGTAAATTAATATAATATAGCATATCAATAAAATAACAAAAATCACATTATCCTCTCAATAGATGCATAACATTTGACAAATCTAATACACTTTTGTGATCAAAACATTTTACAAACTAGGAATATAAGGCAATTTAATCAACAAGATAAAAGATATTTATGAAAAATTCACTGCTAACATCATGATTAATGGTGAAAGAGAGAAAGCCCTCCTCTTAACACTTGGAACAAGAAAAAGATGCTCATTGTTGTCATTTCTATTCAATATTGTTTTGGAGGATCTAGCTAAGACAATTACATTAGAAAAATAAATACAAGGTAACCAGATTGGAAAGATAGAAGTAAAATAATCTGTATTTGCAAACGTTGTTTATATAAAATCCTAAATAATAATAAAAAGAAACTATTACAGCTGATAAACAAGTTCGATAAGGTTACAAAATATAAGGCCAATATTCAGAATATATAAGAATATATTTAAAAAACACTCACAATTCTACAACCAAAAGAAAAACTACTCAATTATAACACGGGCAAAGGATTTGAGTAGACTTTCCTCCAAACAAGATACACAAATAGTTCATAAGCACATAAAAAGGTGCTGACTATCATGAGTCATTAGGGAAATGCATATCAAAACCACAGTGAGATATTATTTAACATACATTTTGGTGAGAGTGAGGAGAAAATAAAACCCTCATACATTACCAATAGGAATATAAAATTGTGCGGTTACTTTGGAACACAGTAAAGCAGTTCACCAAAAAGTTCAATGTAGTGTTATTCCATGACTGAGCAATTCCTCTACTGAATTTATCACCATGATACCTGGAAATGATGTAAACCTAAAACATGTACATGAATGTTCTTAGCAGCCAAAAGGATGACACAACTCAAATGTCCATCAACTAATGAATGGACAAACATAATATGGTATATCACAACAACAATATTTTTGGTCATAAAAATTAAGTACTAGCAAATGCTACTGCATTAATGAACCTTGAAAATACAGTGATAAGTGAAATAACCCAAACAATAAAAGCCCATACATAGTATGATTTCATTCATACAAAATGTTCATAATAGGCAAATCCATAGACACAGAGAGTAGATGAATAACTGCCATGGACCAAGAAGAGGGTAGAAAGGGTATTGTTGAAGGAATGAGGACTGACTGCCAATGGATATGAGGATTAATTTTTGGATCATGAAAATATTTTTAAATTAGGGGAATACTTAAATACTTTTTATCCAGGGGATTTAGATAGTTTTGGCATTATGACTACGACTTATTTTGTGTGTGTATATATATATTTTTAATATTTTTCCCATCTTTCACAATTTCTTTTTTAGTCTAAAGCATTCTAATTAAATTTTGTATATTGGTCTTATTTCTAAATAGCATTATTATACTCACTTACTAATGAAAAAAATATGTAGACCCTATATTATCTAAAGATAATTATGGTTTGCTTTTTTTTTTTCCTTTTAATCTCGATATTTTTCATTTGTTTATTTTGGATTTTCTGTTTTGGTTCATTTTGATTATGCTCAGTAGAAACCGTGTTATAATGTGAACAGAACTAGTGATAGCGATCTCTATGTACTGGTTCCTGAAAGAACCATTGACAGAGCATTGAAAATTGAAGCATTGAAAATGCTCTGTCAATATTTATAATGCTCCAATAGGTGTTTGTTGCTAAGACACATTCATAAGAGAACCCTGCCAAACTGTCTATCAAAGATGAAATGAGATTCACATTGTACAGAGGTGGTATTCTCCAAGGAAGAAAGTTCATAATTACTGTAGTGAGAACTGTAGTGTTTAGAATGAAATCATATAGATTAAATAATAAAGTTCTTTATCTTTCCCTTGAGCACTTTTCCTGTTTCTTGCTCTTTTATTATTTCAAAATCCCCTACAATTGAGTATATTATCTAAGCAGAATTATTAAGTTTAATGTGTGTTTCTTGAAAGCCTACTGTACACTATATGATAATATGACAATTCTTATTGTCATGGATATATATTTGCTTAGAGTAAATTTTCTATTGAATATATATCCTACCCTCAAACTATTTCCTTTTGAAATTATATAGGAATTATATTTGTGGAATTATGTGTCTATCCAGAAAGGGAGAATCAGTTTTTGACATCTGTTTTCTAGGACTCCACCATTACTTTCATCTCCCTTAATTAACTCCTCTAAATATTTTCATATTCATTCTATTATTGAACCAATGAGTAGAAGGAATCATAAGTTGACATACTCAAGAGAAGTTGAGATACTCAAGATCAAACAATTGTTTACTACTAAGAGTATTGTGTATTTCTTATTTTCCCACAATGTCATTTCCAGAATTCCTATAATAGTATTATAATTTACTGAAGCATTCATATGTGTCAGATAGTGTGAGAAGATTTTTTAATGGATTTCCACAACTAATCTCCACAACAGAGCTATTTATTCCTGTTTTTTAAATTTTTCAAATGTATAGGCTTTAAGAGAGTTTTCCTATGTATTGCCCAGATTAATCCAACTTGTAAAGGGTACAGTAGTAGGATGGGAACACAGGCAGTAAGAGATTAGCTCTTCCAGTATGACCTGCTTTGCTATACTGCATGCTATACATGACTAGTGAGTGCTACACATTTCTCTATTTAACACTTGTACAAATATTAATCCAGGAAATTATTTTTTAAACTAATTTTTACTTGGCACTTGCAGGGGATTGGCTCTAGGTCAATTGGCCTCTGTGCATACCAAAATCTGTGGATGCTCGAGTTCTTAATATATAATGGTGTAGTATTTGCATATAACCTATGCACATGCTCCCATATGCTTTAAATCACCTCTAGATTATTGATAATATACAACGTGGTGTAAATGCTATGTAAGTAGTTGTCACACTGTATTTTAACATTTGTATTATTTTTAGTTTTGTATGGTTACTTTTTTTTTCTTGGTATTTATTATCCACAGTTGGTTGAATCCACAGATGTGAAACCTGTGGATATGAAGGACCAGATGTATTGCTTCTACTCGTAGACTATTGTTACACACAAACTTTTCAGGAGATGATGATTTAGGATTAACACCCATAATCTGTATGGCAGAGTTATATGTCTATTAAGCCTTTCATTAGGATAGACTGGGATTTAGAAAAGGTCTCTGAGCTCTCAAATTATCAAAGGATTCATGGTTATTAGAAATTCACTGGGACTTGAAATTGATGAGGCTAATTTCCTAAAAAATGAAGAGTAAGGTAAAGTCACTGACTTCTATATTATTTTCATACAACTATGTCAAAGTAAACATTGCACTTAACAAAGTTAAACAGGCAAAGAAGGTGACTGCAATAGGGACAGAGGCCAGACAGAACTCAGTCTGAGCTCTCAACTAAACTCTGGAGAAACAAAGAGCAGAAGAGTTTTTGAAAGCTGGAGTCAGGGAGATCATAGACTATCTGTGTTAGCTAATTCGCATCAGCCAAATGACAGTAAGTAGTTTTACAATTTAGAGCAATGCACCCTCCAAAGTTAGACTCCCAAGCTCCCACAGAGACAAGAAGAGAGGGACACTATCTTCATTGATTATTGCATTTCAAAGAGATGGCTCCCAGGTCCTTGAGTTGTAAAACTGGCAGGAGGCTTTTTAAAAAAATTTACATCTCAAAGGCGCAGAGAAAGAATTTGCAATTACAAATATTCTAAAGTGATGCTCTAAAGAAAGCAAGGTTAGAGACCTAGAGACAGACAAAAAAAAAAAAACTTCTAAAATTTAGTAATACTGAGAAAAACTTTAAAGCTATATCAGTCATTTATATGAAATACACAGAGACATAGACACACACACACACACACACACACACACACACACACACACACCAGAATTGAAACAAAAAAGTGAAAGGATAGTCTCCTCATAGCATAGTCAGGATGCTTAAGAAGGAAACATGCATATTCTAGAGATTTAGAAGTATATTTTAATTTTTCAAAATGTTTAGTTGAGACAATTATTTCCAATTTTAAGTCCAGCTTTTGGTCAAATTCCAAATAGTAATTTTTAGTCTTTCATTCCTTTTCTTGATGAACTGAAATTATAAGAGTTTTGTGCTCTATCTCAATATTCAAACTTTCATTAAATATTGAGCATAAACTCTTGGTAAATAAATACGTATGCATGTGTATGTGTGTGTGTGCATGTGTCTGTGTGTGTAAATATAAACAGCATTATCAAAGGACTAATTGATTTACATATATATCAGAGGGGTAATTTTTTGAGGAGTCTTTTTACCAGATTAAAATTATATTTGTGAAAAAACCTGTAATATCCAGATAAACAGTTTTAGAAAGAGTCCTATACTTTCAGTTACTTTGAGCTGATATTATAAATTATTTTATATATAAAATTAACTCTCAGTCAAAATGAATGTTGTGATAAAGACACACTGAAAATTTTGCCATAAACATTTCAGTATCCATTTCTTCTACCACATAATTTCTCTTTCATATGAGCTATAAATGAGATATTTATAGCTGAATCTCAAGTAGATTGGGCTCTCCGGTAAAATATACTTTGTTTATTTTGGTGATTATGCTTCCTTTTCCAATCCAATTGCTTTTGCCCGGATTCTTTCCTGACATCCATATTCAATGACAAATTGTATTCTCCAAAGGCACTTCTCAGCATGTGTTGGTTGTTTGCAGCCCTGGGTGAATAATCTTCATACTGCTGATGAAACAATTATTAATAACACATTTTTTGTATTAGATTTCAATATATTTGACATAGTTTAGACAGAGAGAATAAAATGTTTATAGATCTTCCAGATTAGTTTCAGAAGTTGAAATTCTTTTCGCTGATCTATATAATTAGTCCTTAAGCCTTTATAACCCTAAGTTAACAAATGATTATAAAAGATTACCATTACTATTGTTATTTTATTGTTATTTGCTTGTTTGATTATTTTATCAACAACCAACATTCTATGTTGTATTCTTTTATTTCTTCTACTTAATAATATTAATAGTCATTAGTTCCTTAGTCAATTCAATTATTAGCTCATCTGCAGAATGATTCTGAGAATATCCTGCAGTCTCTATCAGGGACCTGTGCACAATGGGAATGCCAAATATATATAATATTACAGAATAAAATTTAATAAGAAGTGTACAAAATACAGCAAAGTATATATACATATGCTTGTAATCACTGAAGAGGTTTTTCCTGCCTGCTGCACAAATAAAATCCACAGCATTGCAGTAAAGAAAGTTTAAAAGACACAAGTCTGGCCATATCATGTGAGTGATGGAGTTAGTACTCAAATCAATCTCTTGCAGTTTGGTGGAAGGATGTATTAGGGTTCTCTAGAGGAATATAACTAATTTTATATATATGGAGTTTATTAAATATTAACTCACACTATCACAAGGTCCCACAATAGGCTGTCTACAAGCTGAAGAGAAGGGAGACCCAGTTAAAGTCCCAAAACTGAAGAACTTGGAGTCTGATGTTTGAGGGCAGGAAGCACCCAGCACAGGAAAAAGATGTAGACTGAGAGGCTAGGCCAGTCTAATCTTTTCATGCTTTTCTGCCTGCTTTATATTCTAGCTACGTTGGCAGCTGATTAGATGGTGCCAACCCAGATTAAGTGTGGGCCTGGCTTTCCCAGCCCACTGACTCAAATGTTATTCTCCTTTGACAACACCTTCACAGACACACCCAGGATTAATACTTTGCATCCTTCAATCCAATCAAGTTGACAGTCTGTATTAACCATCACAAGTCTACCTTTTGTCAACTTGAACACACATACATCTCATGAGATTATACATAATCTTCAGATAAAGACAATAATAATGTCATAATTATGCCTAACATAATACAACTATCCTTCATAAACTAGACTCACCAATCCCCAACCCAAATGCTATTACATAAAGTTAACAATACTTAAATGCTGATATGAAGTCAATAAATCTTATGTCACATGACAAAGGAAAAAGGAAATAAAATAAAGATATTTTCTCAGTACAAGTGTAGAAATGCACAAATATGTTCTTAACAAAAGAAGGAGGAAATATTCATGACAATTACAGTCCTTGTTTTTGCAGCTGGTCATGTGGTCATAGCTGGTATTGATGACTACCTTCTTCTACTACTCATTCTGTATTCACTTTGCCTTCAGCAAGAACCTCAGCAGACCATAGTTTTTTCTTGGTGGAGTGACCCAAACCTTAATTTCTGAAGAGTCTGAGCCCATTTGTTGTCCTGCCTGGATTGGACTATTGTAGTTTCACATTGGCCTTAATCATGGGGCATGGTAATATTAAGAGATGCCCTAATAGATCTCCTATATTCCATGCATACTCTTCCTTACCTCCATTGTGGAGTAGTAGACTGATTTTATCTTGATAGTCTATGCCAATCACCGCAGCCAACACTGTAACTCTCTCCTTAGCCTATTGACTTAAAGGTGGGAGGAGCCAAAGTATCCAGGTGGCAATCTTAACTTCCATTTATTCGAATTGCTGTGTCCCTTAGGGGCAGCACTCCTCCCTCAGGAGCTAAGACCTCTAGGCCAGCAGAATGTAATGTCATGAGAACTGGAAGCAAAAATTTTGCTAGTGGATCACTAGGGTGATGGTGAATGGTGCCACTTTCACTTCCACCCCTTGATTTCTGGACATGTGAGTTCTGGCTATGGGAGAAACAGTACCATATATTGGATGCTAATTCACAGCATACATGGCCTTCTGGAGAACTTTGCCCAGCTTTGTATTGTCATCTAGTTGGCATTGTAATTGTGACTTCAAAAGGCCATTCCACCATTCTGTCAATTCAGCTGCTTCAGGATGATGGGGGACATGGTAAACCAATGAATTCCATGAGCATGAGTGCACTGCCACACTTCTTTAGCTGTAAAGTGAGTGCCTTGGTCAGAAGCAATGCTGTGTGGAATACCATGATGGTGGAAAAGGCGTTCCATCAGTCCACAGATGGTAGTTTTAGGGAAGCATTGCATGCGAGATAGGCAAACCCATGTCCGGAGTAACTATCTATTCCAGTGAGGACAAACCTCTGCCCTTTCCATAATGGAAGAGGTCCAATATAATCAACCTGCCATCAGGTAGCTGGCTGATCACCTCAAGGAATAGTACCATATTGGGGGCTCAGGGTTGGTCTCTGCTGCTGGCAAATTGGGCACTCAGCAGTGGCCATAGCCAGGTCAACCTTAGTAAGCAGAAGTCCCTGTTGCTGAGCCCATGTGTAACCTCCATCCCTGCCACCATGGCCACTTTGTTCATGGGCCCACTGGGTGATGACATGGGTGGCTGGGGAAAGAGGCTGAGTGGTGACCACAGAATGGTTCATATTGTCCACCTGATTATTAAAATCCTCCTCTGCTGAGGTCAGCCACTGGTGAACATTCACATAGGATACAAATATCTTCACAGTTTCTGACCACTCAGAGAAGTCCATCCACATGCCTCTTCCCCATATATCTTTGTCACCAATTTTCCAATCATGCTTCTTCCAAGTTCCTTGACCAAACTATTGCTACAGCCCATGAATCAGTATATAATCACATAACTGGTCATTTCTACTTCCATGAAAAGTGCAAAACCAGGTTTGCTGCTCAAAGTTCTGCCCAATGGGAAGATTTCCCTTCACTGCTGTCCTTCAGAGATGTCCTAGAAAGGAACTGTATTGCTGCAGCTGTTGACTTTCAGGTGGTGCCTGTATGTCATGCAGAACCATCTGTGAACCATGCCCTACTCTTCTCTTCCTCTGTCAACTGATCATAGGGAACTCCCCATAAGGCCATTGTTAGAGGCTGGGGGAGAGAAGGCAGGGTGGCAGGAATGGAGACCATGGACATTTGAGCCACTTCTTCATCTAAATCACTTTTGCCTTCAGGACCTGCTCAGACCTGATCACATATATGCCACTTGCATTTGATGATGGAATGCTGCTGTGCATGAGCCACTTTATAACTAGATGGGACAGAAAGCACCCAGTTCCTAAGAGGCCGTTCAGGTCAAAAGGTGACTTGATGACCCATTGTCAAATGTTCTGTTTCCACCAAAGCCCAGTAACAGGCCAAGAGCTGTCTCTCAAAAGGAGAGTAGTGATCTGAAGAAGATGGCAGGGACTTGCTCCAAAATCTTAGATGCCTCAACCGTGATTCACCTATGGGGGCCTCCCAAAGGCTCCAAACATCACCGCTATCTGCCACTGACACATCAACGCCATTGAATCTGTTGGGTCATATGACCCAAGTGGCAGAGCAGCTTGCACAGCAGCCTAGACCTGATGGGGAGTCTTCTCCTGTTCTGAACCCAACTCAAAACTAGCCGCCTTTCAGGTCACTCAGTAAATGGGCCAGAGGAACACACCCAAATGAGGAGTGTGTTTCATCCAAAATCCAAATAGACCCACTAGGCACTGTGCCTCCTTCTTGGTTGTAGGAGGGGCCAAATGCAACAACTTCTCCTTTACCTTAGAAGCAATATCTCAACAGATCCCACACCACTGGACCCCTAGAAATTTTACTAAGGTAAGGTCCCTGAATTTTAGTTGAATTTATTTCTCCTACCCTAGCCTGCAAATGTCTCACCAGTAAGTCCAGCGGGTTTGCTATTTCTTGCTCACTGGATCCAATCAACATAATGTCATCAATGTAATGGACCAGGGTGATATCTTATGGAAGTGAAGTGTGATCAGGGTCTCTCCAAATAAGATGACACAAAGCCTCAGAGTTGATATACCCCTGAGGTAGGACAGTAAAGGTACATTGCTGGCCTTGCCACCTGAAGGCAAATTGCTTCTGGTGGGCCTTATGGACAGGAATGGAGAAAAAGGCATTTGCCAAGTCAATGGCTCCATACCAGATGCCAGGAGATGTGTTAATTTCCTCAAGCAATGAAACCACATGTGGTACAGCAGCTGCAATTAGAGTCACCCAATGGTTAAGTTTATGATAATCCACTGTCATTTCTCCAAGACTCCATCCGTCTTCTGCACAGGCCAAATGGGAAAGTTTAATGGGGATGTGATGGAAATCATCACTCCTGCATCTTTCAAGTTCTTGATGGTGGCACAAATCTCTGCAGTCCCTCCACGGATGTGATATTGTTTTTGATTTACTATTCTTCTAGGTAGAGGCAGCTTTGATGGTTTCCATCTAGCCTTTCCCACCATAGTAGCCCTCACCCTACCAGTCAGGGAGCCAATGTGGTCTTCCTGCTAGCTGCTAAGTATGTCTATGCTAATTATGCATTCTAGCACTGGGGAAATGACTACAAGATGAGTCCAGGGACCCACTGGACCCACTGTAAGTTGGACCTGAGCTAAAACTCTATTGATTATCTGACTTCAATAAGCCCTTTCTTTAACTGGAGCACCACAATGATGTTTTGGGTCCCCTGGAATCAACATCAGCTCAGAGCCAGTGTCCAGTAGTCCCCAAAATGTTTGATAATTTCTCTTTCCCCAATGCACAGTTACACTGGTAAAAGGCTGGAAGTCTCCTTGGTGAAGGAATGGAGAAAGATTAACAGCATAAATTGTCGGTAATATAGTTGATTCCTTCCTCAAAGGGACCTGGCCTCCCCTTCATTCAAGGTCTGTAAACTGGCACAAATCTGAAAATTCATTGATGAGCCTTGATTCTCTGTTTTTAAAATTTAAATTAGTCTTTTGTCCATTTGACCTAGAAGTTTTCTGCTTACATAAATTAAGTAGAAATGCAGTAGACTTCCTATCAATTTCACTTCTAGGAACACTGTGATTAATTAGCTAATGCCAGAGCTCAACATGAGTCAGACTACTGTGATTGCCACTTTGCCTCTGCTGTCCATTATAGTAGCTATGCCCACTTTGCTTTTGATGGTTGAGTGCTGCCACTTTGCCCCTGCCACCTCAGGATCCAATTATTCCCATTGTATTTAAATTTTGTAGTTGAGTGACTAACTGTGGCTCCCACTGTTAGCTCTGACATACAGAGAAGAGCAATTACAGGGCTCTTCAAAGATGCAGGTGCTGTCCTCACAAATCTATTGCACAAAGCATTGGTCAAGGGTATATCTTCTGGATCCTCCCAGCTCAGATGATAGGTCTAAAACGACTAATCTACTCCACGATCCCAATCTCCTTAAGCCTTTGGATCCCTTCCTTTACATTAAACTAAGGGATAGCAGGCATTTCTAGCTCACCCACATGGGCCATCTTTTAATCCATATTTCTGCTAACCAAGAAAATAAACTATTAGGACCTTTTCTTAACTCCCTCAGCTGCAACAATAAATGCAGATTCCCTACTTAGTGGGCCCAAATCAATAAATTCAGCCTGATCCAACCAACTTTGTGTTCTTTCCACCATTATCCCACATCCTTAATATCCATTCCCATGCCTGTTCTCCAGATTTATGCTTATATAAATTAGAAAACTCAAGCCATTCTTTTCGAGTGTAGCATACCTCCTCATGGGTCACACTCTGAACCTTACCTCTAGGGCCCCACCAGGACTTTAGTCTAGTTATAGGTCTAGAAGCAAACAGGGTTGTTGGGGGTGGCTCCGGAGGAGAATCAACATTATCTTGCCTGGCTACTGCCTCTGTGGAGGCCATAACTGTTGTCTCAGGCAATGCAGAGTTTATCTCCTCAAACAAGTGTGTAAAGGCTGATGGCAGCATGGGTTGGGGAGGGGATGTTGCCACTACTGGGGATGGGGAAGCTGTTTCTTCTAACAAAAAAGTTTCCTCAGAGTTTACAAACTCAGTGTCCTCAACATCATCAGGGTCCTCCCACACATCCCCATTCCAAGTTGCACGTTCCCATTCTTTTCCAATCAATCCTCTCACTTTAACAGGAGACACCTGGCAAGGCTGTGCATTCACCTTTCATTGCATGTCAACCACTCTCATGATAAGAGCTGTGTCTGTTTTTCCAAAATTTCAGTTCTTTCTCTCCAGAAGGTAAGACTCTCACTCAGGGCAATCTTAGCAGATTTGAGGCTCAGTATCCACTTCTGAATCCAGGAGTTAGAATTCCTGAGTTCCTCATTTTTTTCATCATTTTGTCTACTGAACTTAGGAGCAACCAACCTCCTTCATTATGTTTCTTGGTTCTCTAGATATGGTCAAAGGTATTATATAGAGTCACTAAACTCTTTGCCTCTCATGAGCAGAGAATCAGGAATGTCAAATGCATTTATTTTGCATAACTCTCTAAACAGTTTACCTCAAGGACTCTCAGTGTTCTCCATATATTAGAAGTAGGGGCCTTAGCATTTTTGTGTCTAATCATATTAAGCAGCCAAATCCAGAAACCCCAAAACCAATGAAAGAACTTCATCCTTAATAATCTGCTCCCCTAGAACCACTTCTGCTACCAAAATCTGTATTAGTCAGGGTTCTCTAGAAGGACAGAACTTATATATATATATATACACACATACACACACATATATATATATACACACACACATATATACACACACACACACACACAGATATATACATAGACATATAGCTATAAATATATGTAATGTGTAAAGAGGAATTTATTAAGTATTAACTCACATGGTCACAAAGTCCCACAATAGGCCATCTGCAAGCTGAGGAGCAAGGAGAGCCAGTCCAAGTCTCAAAACTGAAGAACTTAGAGTCCAGTGTTTGAGGGCAAGAAGCATTCAGCATGGGAGAAAGATGTAGGCTGAGAGGCTAAGCCAGTCTCTCTTTTCACATGTTTCTGTCTGCTTTTTATTCTAGCTTTACTGGCAGCTGATTAGATGGTGCCCACCCAGATTGAGGGTGGGTCTGTCTTTCCCAGTCCCCTGACTCAAATGTTAATCTCCTTTGGCAACACCCTCACAGACACACCGAGGATCAATACTTTACATCCTTCAATCCAATCAAGTTGACACTCAGTATTAACCATCACTATGGGGTAGGGGTTGCTAGGCTTGCTGCTGATAGGGTTGGGGCAGAGATGAAATCATAGGTGGTGAAACTGTCCTCCTGCATGCTGAATCACTTCTGGGTCAGGCCACAGGAGTGAGGTTGACAGGTCCAAGTGGAACCATCAGGTCCAACTGGAACCATGGGTGTCAGATATGTAAAAAATCTGAATACATATCTGAAAAGGCCAATATACGATAGTGGTGTTATCTTCAGGTATGACTGGCAATTGTTTATGTGTATGCTTTAGCAGAATTTAGATTCTTCTCCTCCCCAGTCTTTTATTAGGGGTTTTTATTAGGTTTACAAAGGTAGTAGACTTTTGTGGAAGGGCTATTACATTTAAGCTATAACTTAAATGTCTCTCAAAGTTAACTTGCCCCAAAACCCCAGGAAAATTTAGGAGAAAGGCAAGATGAGAGGTGGGTTAAATCAGATCTCTTTCACTGCCATAATTTTCTCACTGTTATAATTTTTTTTTTTTGCAAGATTGTTTTATGCTTTTTTATCAGCCCCTTAAAATAGCTTACAGGTGGGATGTTGACCAGGTCTTCACTGCCTGCCTGTTTTCTGCTGTATTATTTTCATCATTCTAGATATCATTATCCCATTTATGTATTTTTTGAAGTCCCTCAGCTTCTTTGAGCTTTTGGAAAATACATTCATAATTTATTATGTTATAAAAAGTTATCATACATTCTAAAACCTATTATAATAACTAGGAAATTTAAATTAAAATTGTATTGCATCTCAATTCACCTTCATTGCATTGCTTTTCTCTGGTTAAAGGAAGCAATTTATACATGGCATTTTCCAACTTCAGTTTCAAGAGAACACATTGATATTTTAAAATATTTAAATTATAAGCAAAATACTGTTGCACAATGCTTCCTAATGTGCGTAGAAAATCATATTCATACTTTTAATTATTTTCTTAGCCTATTATATTATAGAAAGATCCTGGAAACAACAACAAAAAATAACGTGGAAGGCAGCAAATTTTAACTCTGGAGATCATTTGTCGAGTCATTGTGTAAAGTGCTCTTGAATGTAAATTATTGTCATTGTCAAGTAAATTCAGATAATTTGAATCAAAGATAAAACAATTAAAACAAACTCTTCCTTTGATGAAAGATTTTCTTGTATGGTAGGAATGAGGTGTTCATTCTTTTGCTGTTTGTCATTTAGGGTTTGCTTTCAGCTCTTCTAGCTTGGTCTTAATCCCTTGCCTCAGTATGGAAGTTTGCTTCTTCCCGATGGAGCAGGAGAATTTCTCCTGGCTTCTACAGTCTGTCTTCAAGAAGGGTCTAGATTGTATTTAAGAGTTCACCTCATAGGCCACATCCACTCAGGATTAATTTATGGTCAATTGATTTGAGATTTTAGTTCTTTCCTCACGTTCCTTTCTGCTTTGGCATGTATTATAACATAACCTCATCAAGGGAAAGGAATGCAAGTATTCGCAGTCCCACCCACACTCCAGAAGAGAGAGAATGGGGCACCTAAGCAGAGGGTAGAAACCTTGGCAGGATGGCATTTCAGAATTCTCTCTACCACAGATTCCTTGCCTTAAAATTAAATCCACAGTTCATGAAAAATCTCTTTTCTTAGACTCATAGACCCTTATTAAAGCTAATAGAACCAAAATAACTTTTAAATACATCCATCAACTTTGTCCTTTTTTTAAAAAAGAAAATGTTAGGAATATCCCTCGGAGCTCTCTATTGGCAACTCTATAGTTTCTAAATTATACTTCCTGTTATAATAGTATTTTGATCATATGTTTTATTTGTAGTTTAGCTCATGAGTCAGAATTGTTTTTTTCATTTTAGTAACCCCCAAAATATATTTAAATGAAAATTTGCATTTAATTTTAAATAATGACCAGAGTCTAAAACCAATTGCCTGCCCTGCATAAGGACATCTAGCTGAGTTTCTGCACTTAAAGCAATAAAAATATCGTAAATATCACAAAGCAAAACTGGACAGAATGTATGATCATACCCAAATAATGAAAATATGGCACAGTAGGAACACATTAAATTAAATTAAACAAGAATGAAACTTAGAGGGTTGTACATGAATTAAATGAATAAAATATTACTGAAAGTGTTACCTAAAATGATTTATTGGTACCAATTTAGTTAGCTTTTACAATTTTATTAAAATTCCATTATAAACCAGGAAGCACTACAGACTTGACATTTCATTATTGACAAGTCAAATTACACTTTTTTGGATATAATGTAATGTGTCTAGAAATAATAAGGGAAAATATGAGGTCAAGGCAATTATGCATAAAATCTGCCTTAATTATCATGATGGACTAAGTACCACCAGGATTTACTAGATAATTATTTCATTCTCAATTAATTCTTCACATGGGAATGCAATCTGATGTCTTTTCTTCCTTATAGAATGCTTCCATAAGAAGATTTAAAACTGTGAGTGTGTGTGTGTGTGTGTGTGTATATATGCATGTTTTGTCCATGATATTGAAATATAACAGAAAATGCCTGTCCAAATTTTAATCTGTATTATACATAATAGTTCACTTGATTACTGATGCTCAAGATTTATTTGAGGACTTCATATTAATTACACAAATTTTTGTGGAACACCAATTGTGGTTGATACAGAAGAGACAAAGTGATAAATTCACAGCCATTCCTCACATTAGTCTACTCCACAAGCTTATCTAAGAAATTATTAGAGAACCTATTAAAGTTGAATTTTACAATTGCGTGGTAGTCACTTTCTGCTCTCACATTCCTTGGTGGAAGATAATATAGCAAGAAATGATAAAACTAAGGGCAATCTTGTTCTAGTTATTTTTTTTTTTTAACCTTGAATGCAAAATTCACACCAATTAACTAAAGACCTCAAGTACAAGCACTAATAAGTCTTAAAAGTAAAAATATGAATTATTTTGTATAACTTGTTTTGTTTTTGTTTTTTTTTTTTTTTTTGAGACAAGGTCTCACTTTGTTGCCCAGGAGTGCAGTGGCACAATCATGATCACAGCTCACTGCAGCCCTCAGGGCTCCGGTGATTCTCGCACTTCAGCTTCATGTGATATATTCATGCTTGTTTTTACAGGGTTAATGGATGAAGTCTTAAACTCTTAAAATTATAATGCAGGAAGATATCAGAAATATAAAGGACCAACTGTATTTATTAATTGAATGGTCATGAGAAGCTAAGGGATTTATAAGACAAATATTTGCAAGTATTAAGGATCTTTTTGCATAGGGTTAAATGTTGACTTTTTTTTTTCACATTTTAAAGATTCATTGAAGAGACTAGTTTTAGATTAATGAACGAATAAAAGTAGTGCCATATCTTTTGTTTCTCTTTGAAAATTAGGAAGATTTTGGACTATCTAAGGCTTTAAAAATTTTTTTTAAAGCATAGCATAGGTATGTCACCTATGTTATGCAAGAGTACAGTGATCAGTCAAATGCCTTACAAAGTTTAGTTTTATGATTTTGTTGCAATAAATTACAACATTTATAATTGTTTAAAAATTTTATATGTAGTTATTAGAGCAAATATACACGATTGTATGTTGTAGAGAAGTCACATGAGAGAAACACTCAAAATTGTTATATTTTTGTGAAAGTTACTATTATGTCTTGTCCATTTTGTAGATATACTGTTCTTTAAAGTGTGCTTTTCATTCATTCTTTGAGTAGCTAGGCAGAAGCCTTTTCATCCAGGCATGAAACTATGTATGCACATTAATTGCATTTGAAAGTTTTGTGTGTATTTGTGTGTGTGTGTATGTGTGTGTGTGTGTATTTGATGTAAAGTTTTTTGAACATCTATTTTTGACAGCCTCAGTATGAAGAAATCTGCATGGGATCTTAGCTGTACTATTTTTGTGAACAAAAACAATAGTGGTGTGTTGTTTCCAAATATTTCTTCCCAGTCGTGAACTGCTTTGTATTTCTGAGATGATAGTACTATGACTGGCGTTGGATGATAAGTAAAAAATGTAAGAAATTTTTTTTTCAATTTCCTAATTTAGTTTCACCAAGCATTTGCTCTTTCTTTCTTAAAATGTCTGGGCTGTAACATGAGTATATTGCCAGTGTATCTATGATGTCACTATATCAACATACAGAAACTCTGTCTCTACTAAAAATACAAAAAATTAGCTGGGCGTGGTGGTGCATGCCTGTAATCCCAGCTAGTCAGGAGTCTGAGGCAGGAGAATCACTTGAACCTGGGAGTCGAAGGTTGTGGTGAGCCGAGATAGTGCCATAGAACTCCAGCCTGGGCAATACGAGGGAAACTGCATCGCAAAACAAAACAAAACAAAACAAACAAACAAAAAAACAAGGGTCACATCTCAACATTTTGAAATAAAATAAAATAGGCTTATTGTAGTCCTGAGATTTTTTAATCACGTGTTTCAAATAATTTAATCCGTTGGCCATCTCTAACAAGTAGCCTTTCTCTTAAAAACACAATTCCATTACACATTTTAACAAAAACTATAGATTTGTGGCAATTCAAACATAAGTAAGGATATTAAAAATACTTCACCCTTAATCAGTCTTCTGGGAACATTAAAAACCAGAGGACTTTTTCAGTTCACATGATGGCCTGCCTGGTAGTGACTTCCCAAGATTCTTCTATAAGGAATAAAAATGTTGTCTACATGGGAAGTTTAAATTCAGTTGACATCTATGGAGTTCAAAATAGAACATATTATACAGGTCTGGGCTGTAGGAACTAACTCACACAATCCCCCTTCATTCCTCTATGTGACACCCAGCAGAGTTAGTTGCAGCTGCAGAAATTTCCTTTGGTAATATTCATTTGAGAATATCTCAAAACTATTTTCGATGTTGTAGGTTTTAAAGACATAATTCATTATGATAAAATGTCACAAAAATTCATAAACTCAGAGAAAGCCATATGTGTAAGGCTATGAGCATGTTTATTTGAATTTCTAGGTGAACCTCTTTGTAAAGAGCATGCATTTTCCATAGGCTCAGAACCTATTTATACTCCTTTCTTAATGAGAACAAGTTTTCTAATAAGAACAAGTTTTAAAAAACCTTTTAACCTGGAGTATGGGAAGAAAGAAGATTAGAAATTTGTTAATGAACCTTATAAAAGTTCAGTAAACAACATAGGTAATTACTCTGTTGGGAAATGCTGCTTAATTAAAACACAGTCATTCTAACAGCATACACACCTGCTGCTACCAGGACTTGTTTTTTTTCCTAAAATAACTTAATACCTGAACAAGTTTCTCTCTTAGTTCATTTCTTTGGAGAATCTTCATCTCAATTTACTGCCTTAATCTTGTGTTTTATCTCATAGTATTAATAATTATAGTAGAATACTACAGAGCAAAAAAGGTTTTGAAAAGACTGATGTCCCTTTAGCAATTTATAGCCCTGTGTTTCACTTTGGAAGATAGAAAATATTTTCTTCTGAAAACATTGTAAACACAGCCAAACATTCTAAACAGCCATAGAATGTTTAGCCATTCTAAACATAGCCATAATGTACTAACATCTCATAACATTCTAAACTCAGCCAAACTGACATAGTAGTTTATTTTTATTAGGAACTGAAAGCATGACCTCAAAGTTGTAGCCAAAATAAGAGGACTATCATATAAACACTGATCCGTCTAAAACAGTATTATCAGGAAATTTTATTCAAAGACTGTTTAAACTATGATTTATTCTGAAAACTGTTGTTACATTTAAAGAGGTTATTTTCCCCACATCTATTCAACATTGTGTCTTATCCATGCCTACAAAAAATAATAAAAATGTTTAAGTAGGTTTAAATTATAATAAAAATAATAGTAATTAATAATATATAGACAGCATTTACTATGTGCCAGGCTCTACAATATGCTAAACGTTTGGCATTGATATGATCACACTGCACGTGTGCATTTTGTTATCTATCAATAGGATCGAAAACATTGTATTTTTCCACATGAGGTTCAAAATCTCTCCTCTACACTTGGCCACTTGAAGGCAACCCTAGGAGCAATGCTGTTAAAAAATGTGTTCATTTTTACATTAGAAAAAGAGATTTAACATTTAATATGGTAAAAAACAAATAATGAAACAAAAATGATATCTCCAACAACATGAACAAAAACGATATCTTCAGATTTTTTGCTGATTTGAAAAATAGCAAGACATGTAAGTTGTTAGATACATAGAACTCACGTTAGAATATTCAAACAGTACTAAGTTGTTCAAAATAAACATCATTATTACAATATCGTAATGCTGATGTGATTACCATTAATAATGTTGTGAGTGCTGTGATAATGATATGTTAGTGGCACATATATCATGTATAGGCTGTCACAGAGTAACGTTCATTATTTCATCTATTTGTATCTCTTTTCAAACAGATCTACATCACCCATTTAATGACTGCCTACTACTACATCATAGGCATTATACTCACCAAATTTACTATGAATTAAATTTATTTAAACTTCAAAATCAGTCTAGAAATTATCATCTTTATTTCTATTTTACAGATGAAGGAATTAAAGCAGAGATTGAATGACTTGTCAAATCTGACTTTTCAAGTAATTAGTGGGGTCATGGTTAACATATACATAGGTTCTGAAGGCTAACACCAGAGACCATGCTTTGTCAGACAATCTATTGCTGTCTTTTAGAAGAGTCAGTAACCATGATTCTATTATAGACCAGTCTTGTTTACATCATTTCATGGGGATCAACTGCAAGATTACATCTGAAGATTGTAATAAAATCTAGTTTCATTTCTTTAAAATAGCTACTAAATGCTCTGATCATCAGATACATATCATACACACATTGTTTGGTTAAAATGAAAAAACTGATGAGACAAAATCAGACACATATTAAGAAATTTTGGTGGGCTTCAGTTACTCACACATAAAAAGGTAGCTAAGCTGTGGAAAACAGAAATGCAAAATTTTAAAATTCAGGAGTATTTCATAACCACATTTATGGCTACATGTCACCAAGTTCAGATAACTAATTTACTCATTGGAAAAGGCATTGAAAATACCTTTAAAATATTAAAAATAGAATAATGTAGCACAATTTGAAGGCAAAGTATACGTTGAAATGGTATTTCAAAAAATATGCTCTTAAAAATATTTTTTGGATGTTTATGTAAAATGATGGTGATAGCTTGATGTTTTTTACCTCTGTGGAATGCATATGAAACCTAAGATAGTGGATATTGGAAATGTAGTATAAGAAAACTCAACGCATGCTTATTCTAGATTTCAGATTATTGATGATCTTCACCACAAACTCTAAAGCCTCCTCTGGGCAATAAGAGAGCAGATGTGTATGATACGAGTCTCCTTCCTTGATAATACATTGCTGCAGCTTCCACGTGTAGAAATTGAGCTGAGGGGCGTTCTGCCCGGTGCTGAGATAACAGATAGGGTAGTAGCAGTCATGCTGGCATCTGCATAACTAACTCACTTGGTCCTCTCATAGCCAACCAAAAATATTGAATTTTCCAGCAATGAGAACTCAAAGTTTCTTTTGAATTACCTAATCCAGTGGCACAGATTCTATTAATATCATTGGAATCCCCGAAACATTTTACAGTTAGGAACTCAAAGTTAGTGTATTACCCCATTTAAGATACAAGAACACTAAATGCCAGAAAAATCAAGGAGGCAAAATTACTCAGACACATGAATTCACTAGTTGGCCTAAAATCTATGTCCCTCAATACAAACTGTACTAATAATGAGACCACTATCCTGATGATAAGACCAAAAACATCCATGTGAACAAAAGATGATAAAAGACTTGTAGGTAAGTTCACAGGTATATTTCCCTCTCATCTACCTCTAATTCATATTAATATGCCAATATAGTTAAACAAGGAGGGCCAACATACTAATTAAAAAATACTAAGTTAACAAAACTATAATTCTGCATCCAGTAGAATAAACTCTTCAGTGTTTCATGCAGGATTTCTGACATGGAGATATCTAAATTCTACAAGCATGAACTCTGTTTCCAGAGTGTACAGTTTTTTATTTGACATCAGTACAGTTATCAACTGGGTCATAATTCAGAAGATCTGGGAGATATTGTCAATGGTGAGCTTGTTTCTGAATGATAGGACATTTGATATGGAAGTATATACATCTTTGCCACAGAAAGTGGTTGCATTCAGCTCCACAGAATAATACTGTTAAAGGATTCCTTATACAACCAGGTGTGGTGGTTCACACTTACAGTCCTAGCTATCCTAACTACTTGGGAGACCTAGGTGGGAGATTCTCTTCAGCACAGGATTTCGAGGTTGCAGTAAGCTATGACTGGGACACTGCAGTCTAACCTGGCTAACAGAGTGAGATCCCGTATCAAAAATAAAAATAAAATTAGAAAAATAAAGGAAAAGGATGCCTGATGCTGAAATAAGATAATATTCAACTGAATTTCACTATTAACACTTAAAATGAGCTCAGGCTATAAAAATAATGTCTTCTGCTTACTTTTCCAGAACTGTAGGGTACTCTGGCATTCTCACTCTAAATACAATTATATGCATGTGTTTTCAGCATTTATGTTAAAGATGATTCAAATGTCTTTTCCCAGTATCTTTAGGCAATGAAAGTGATGGCATCAGTCTGTTGTCTATTTAAGTGTTTTCTGTAAGCTCTATAACACACACAAGGTACAGATAGATTTCTTTTGTTTGGTCTAATTCTTTTTTTATTCACTTGAGTTTGTGTTAATTTTTAATATTTGTAAAAAGGAATAACATTTGAAAACCAAGATTTATCATGAATGTTTCATTTTCCTGTAATAAGTCTTCTCAGTTACTGATTTCACATTTCTAAACAAGACAAGAGATAATTATTGTTGGTTTCATTACTGATTATTGGAACTCTGCTTAACTGCTAAAAATGGTGGGCTCCCAGTTTCTTCATTGTATAGTTACCATTTTTAATTTGTAATTAATAAGTAATCTGGGGAGAGATATTTCGTATCTACGCAAAGGTACTTCAGTTCATCAAACTGTAATCCTCTAGATTTAACATTATTCATTTTTTTCATGAATCTATTTTTAATATGATGGTAAAATAGTATTTTCCAAGTTCATTATTCCTTTTATGTTTATTAGCTGACATTCTACTATGAGTAAGAACATTCTTTTTTAAATTAATTAATTATAGTCAGTACGAATTCATGATTATAATTTTAACCAATGCTATTCCATCACCATTATGGATTTTGATACACAACTTTTATTAGATTTACATGGTAGAATTCCTTCCAGATTTTTCTTTCCTCTTTTTCATGTAGATATATAACTGTTTTACCAACTGTTTAAAATCCGGCTCCAATTATTCTCATAAGAATTTCTCATTTGCTCAACTTTGAAATTTAAAGAAAGTAGTTTTAGATTGGCTAACCTATACGAGCTAAAAACAATAACCATAATTCAATAGCTGTGTACATTCTTTTTTTCTTTAAATTGAGAGTATACAGGTGCTGGAGAGGATGTGGAGAAATAGGAACACTTTTACACTGTTGGTGGGATTGTAAACTAGTTCAACCATTAAGGAAAACAGTATGGCTATTCCTCAAGGATCTAGAACTAGAAGTACTATATGACCCAGCCATCCCATTACTGGGTATATACCCAAAGGATTATAAATCATGCTGCTATAAAGACACATGCACACGTATGTTCATTGCGGCACTATTCACAATAGCAAAGACTTGGAATCAACCCAAATGTCCATCAGTGACAGACTGGATTAAGAAAATGTGGCACATATACACCATGGAATACTATGCAGCCATAAAAAAAGATGAGTTTGTGTCCTTTGTAGGGACATGGGTGCAACTGGAAACCATCATTCTCAGCAAACTATCGCAAGAACAGAAAACCAAACACCGCATGTTCTCACTGATAGGTGGGAACTGAACAATGAGATCACTTGGACTCGGGAAGGGGAACATCACACACCGGGGCCTATTATGGGGAAGGGAGAGCGGGGAGGGATTGCATTGGGAGTTATACCTGATGTAAATGACTGGTTGATGGGTGCTGACGAGTTGATGGGTACAGCACACCAACATGGCACAAGTATACATATGTAACAAACCTGCACGTTATGCACATGTACCCTAGAACTGAAAGTATAATCATAAATAAAAATAAATAATTAATAAAAAAATTGAGAGTATATATCCAAAGTACTATATTCAAAATCTTTTTTTTTTTTTTTTTTAAATAAAACCAATCACTGGTAGTCAAATGTAACTTTAACACATTATGTATCACTTGACTAACTGAAGGTGAAATCTGGAATAGAGATTATGAAGTAAGTAAAAGAAAAACTGTTCCAAAAAATAAGAATAAAAAGATTCAGACTGGGTGCGGTGACTCAGCCTGTAATTCCAACACTTTGGGAGGCCGAGGTGGGCGGATCACGAGGTCAGGAAATCCAGACCATCCTGGCTAACGCGGTGAAACCCCGTGTCTACTAAAAACGCAAAAAAAAAAAAAAAAAAAAAAAAAATTAGCCGGGCCCTGGTGGCGGGCGCCTGTAGTCCCAGCTACTTGGGAGGCTGAGGCAGGAGAATGGCGTGAACCCAGGAGGCGGAGCTTGCAGTGAGCCGAGATCGCGCCACTTCACTCCAAACTGGGCCACAGAGCAAGACTCTGTCTCAAAAAGATAAATAAATAAAATAAAATAAAATAAAATAAAATAAAAAATAATAAAAAGACTCATGTTCCTCGTTGATAGGAAGAAACAACTTTTGTTTTACTGGTGATTAATCTCTCTCTTCAAAGTTCAGTAGCTCCAGTGAATTGTGTTTGCACGAAAATTAAGGCAGAAATCCCCTCTCTTACCTACTTGTAAAGATAAATGACAATTTTCCTGATTACATGCTTTGGAATCAATAAACGCTAAAAATATAATTTGTCCCCACTCTTTACAGCAGGGCAACTGTGGCTACAACTCAGTGCCCTATAGCCTACCATTCATTCGGTCCTTTTGATGCACTTGATAGATGACTTGTTGCTTTCACAAGAACTCTGGTTTTCATGTTCCAAACAGCAAGTATTGTGATCTAGAAAGTCACAGAGTTTCTTAGTGTCCTATCAGTCACATTCTGTGCTTGACAATCTTCAGACACAAATTCTCAAGTGGAAAACAGGTATCTGTCACGTAATATTTTATCTCACACCCCCAGTAACTTGGAGTTTTTATGGTTGGTTATATAAATGGCATGCTGAGCTTAAGCTAATGTGTTTTCCATCACAAATGGCACAGCTGCTTTTTCCTCCTGAATTAAGCACTGAGCAGGTGGTGTTTTCTAACCATTTATGTTCATTCTGCCTGCTGTCATGAGCAAGAGAGATCATAGATGTGCTCAGCAGCTCTTGCAGTTAAATGGTCATGAATAGAACAGTGAGGGTCTGCTTTGACCGCAGGAAAATCTCATTTGAAAATTGCAACAAAAGTGTGTGAGGTGGGGCTGGGCTCTGTCTTCTGTCATTCAGAAGTAATTTAATGTCGTCTAGCCATCACTTGTTTTGGCTCTGGTTATTGTTGAGAATAGTGAATGGGGGCAGGAACTATCTCTTCCCTAGAAGTGATGGGATGTTTTCTCTGGTTAAAAGAGCAAAGTTTGTCATCAATAATTTATAAATAGTTTATCTTTTTTTTAAAAAAAACATTCCTTAGAATAGTAAGAAAGGTCCAGAGAAATGGCCATGATACTTCCACACTCAGAATGTCAGCTAACAGTGTCTCCATTTGTAACTTGGACTTCATGCATAAAGAAAGACAAAGATTTCTCATCCAATCATATCAGCTAAAAAAATTGTTTCTTTATACCTTCTTTTTCATTTCAAGGGAAAAATAATAAAAAATAGATACTATACTCAAAGAAAAGTATTGAATACTAGATCTTATGAGACATTTAAAAATATAATTTGGGGGACTAAAATTTCACATTGGTTTGATTTTTGACTTCTAATTTTGGGTTGATGACTATGTATGAAGAAAAACGTAGATGAAAGCCACTGTAAATAAAATCAAGTTTGGGAAAGAAATTGATGACTGTGAAACGATCATTGCCTTTCTGATTTTCTCTACTTTTGTTTCTTATATTATGCTATACTAAATGTGTCATTTTGAATTTGTCTTGTTTCTATTAATAAAGATTTTACTGAAGGGAAATGATCGTAAGTAAGACAGTCTAGGACACTGGCTGGACCAAGGGGGTGAAAGCAGCATAATCAGAATAGGAATGCAATTGCAGGCCAGGAAAGAGTCGAAGATAAAAACTACAGAAGTAGTACAGAAATTAAGGGAAGTATAAGTCCAAAAATGGGAAGGTGATTGGGAAAATGTCAAAGAATGTGGTACAAGAAAGAATAGGTAAAGAACTGTAGGAAACCAGATGTCTGTGACACTGCCTAGACAAAAATCTAACAAAATAAAGCAAGTAGAAGGAGTGGAGAGCAGTGAACTTTTGTATTAGGTCTCATTGATTTATTCTTTCATTTTGTAAAAGGCTATGTTATGATATTTGGTATTTCAAATTTCTAAATTTACATATTTGCAACTATGTAAAAATAAAATTGGAATAGATTTGGCAAAAGGGAGGAGGCTTTTATGTTTCTATCTTATCTCTACTTTTTCTGCTTATACTAGGAATCCTCACAAAGACTTAGATGTTCCTGAAGGCTACCGAGTCTTACCTACATAATCATCCATTTCAGTATTCTTATTTAAATGCTTTTCATTGGTAGAATACTTTAATCTTACAGCCACAGGACAGAAAAGGAAATTTTTAAGAGTGAATGTATGTCACATCTCTTACATAAAACAAGGCCAATTTAAGATTTTTTGGTAAGAGGTCAGGCTGTGAACCCTGTTAAGAGTTTTATCTCAAAGCTGAGCCACGTAAAAGCTGGTTAATATTAAACAAGTTAGGACTCAAATTTTTCATCTCTAAATATAGCCTAATAATACCATATGGTTCATAGAATTATAAGGGAGAAATGATTTCTTAGTAGAGCTCATAGTACAGTGCCTGGACCATTTTCTAGCACAATTTAGGTATATAATAATGTATTTATCGTTACATTATTTTGAATCCTGGAAACTGAAGGACCTTTAGGAAATTTACATATTTTTATCAAAAGAAATTTGAAGTGGTTTGAGAAGTGTTTTTGTACTTTAAACTGGTGTTATCCTTTTCAGAGAATATCCTTTTGAGTTAAAATAATACAATGAGCCGACACCAATCTATATATTTTATTTGTATATTGTACATTGCACTAATTGTACCACTACATTATTGTACCATTGCACTAATATATCTTTGTATATTAACAATACAAATAGAAATTAAGAAGGATGAGATACATATAATTACAGACAAGCACTTATGAATAAAATTAATGTGGAGGTATTTTTGCATAAAGCAAATTTAACACCGTAACACTTTATGAGATTCAGAGTCTAATTAGTCCTCTTGATTCCCTAAGCACTGTTGTGACTAAAGGAGGTATAGCAAAGGCATATTGAGTAAACCATTATTGAGCACAATTGACTTGGGGAATTTAGAGACCTTATGAAGAGAACAGAAATATGTCCATGAATGTAGCTTTGGAAATTTTACTTCTAAACTCAGCTCATCACTGAGAAATATTTCCTCGTCTTTCTGACTAGGCTATGTTCTTCTTGTTTTAACCAGACCTTAACCATTATCATAGCACATACTTACATTCATTTACCTCCCTTCTAGACAAGAAGTTTCTTGAAAAATACTTAATTTTCTTTTGTTTTCTCGGTCCCTGGCATACATTCAGCAGATAATAGGTGGTCAGAAATATGTGCACTTGAATATGATATACATATGGACACAAAGACCCAGACCATATTCTAAAATAATTTGTTGAGGAATGTCAAACATCCCAAAACCTTTAATGTAATATGCCCAATCATTTCAATTATTTTAAATGTCTACCTTTATTGTTGGACATGAGTAAATAAAACATGTTACCACAGCTATAATTTTATAGTCATTAAATTAACAAGGTAAAGCTGATGATCTTATCGCACAACAGATTTTACAATTTCCAATTAACATATTTTCTAGAGCTAAACTGATAGATAAAATAGAGACAATTTTCTACTTGGGAGTGCAGGCACTTTCTCCTCCATTGCTGTTATAAACATTTTTTGATGCAACATTGACTATGTTAGAAATAAGTCTGATTTTAGACATTCAACTTCATTAAAAATAGGAATGAGGTATTAGAAGAATAAGGTATCAACTGAAAAGCCACTCAGACTTTACCCAAGGGGGTCAATTTATAAAAGAGAAGCTTTCTAAAATGCAAATAATGCTTTCTAACAATGTGAAGGACATATGAGACCTATTTATAAGCAGTTAACTACGCCATGTTTTATTTATTTTAATTGCTAGTGAGATATCCATTGAATTAGAGAGTATAAACTGATGGTTGATAGAGTAAATGGGTCCGAAAGTGATGAAAATGATGTTCATCTTATAGTTCTGAGATAGACTCTGGACCACAAACAACCAGATGTTTAGGACAAATAGCCTTTTTGGGGCTTCTAATCTTACCTAAAAATAAAATATATAATATGTTGTACACTTTCCAAGGTTCAATGATTTGTTTTCACTATTACTAGAGGAAAGGGTTTAGCAATGTTAATGACAATATGACATTTCAAAAGGCAATTGTGATATCAACAAAGAATATATAAACATTGTGGCTAGCATTTTCCATACATGTAATGCTAAGGCATTTTATATAAGAAATCAGAAAGTTTCTACCATGTAT
Source organism: Papio anubis (assembly GCF_008728515.1). Classification (NCBI taxonomy): domain Eukaryota; kingdom Metazoa; phylum Chordata; class Mammalia; order Primates; family Cercopithecidae; genus Papio; species Papio anubis. The sequence continues at coordinate 53,247,292 of NC_044986.1, read as the reverse complement.
TTTTATTAATTTAGCACCTGTAAGAAATGCCTAAGAGCAGGCGTTCCCAACCACAGAACCACAGGGAATACTGATCCATGACCTGTTAGGAACTGGCTGGGATAGCAGGAGGTGAGCAGCAGGGTGCAAGCAAGTATTTCTGCCTGAGCTCCACCTCCTCTCACATCAGCAGTGGCGTTAGAGTCTCATAAAACTACAATCCCTGTAGTCAACTATGCTGCAAGGGGTCTGGGTTGCAGGCTCCTTATGAGAATCTAATTAATGCCCGATGATCTGAGGTGGAACAGTTTCACCCCAAAGCCATCCCCCCACCACCCCAGTCCCTGGAAAAATTGTCTTCCAAAAAACAGGTCCCTGGTGCCAAAAGGTTGGGAAGCACTGCCTAAGAGGATGTGGTAAAGTATTCTTTCAAGAATATAAAATTTAATTAAAGGGGAAAAACTGACGTAACTATATACAGTTCACATTTTGAGAAGACCTGGGTTAGAGAGAGAGAATTAGGAAAGGCTTTCATGAAAAGTTGATTTTTTTTTTAAACTTAAGACTAATAAGAATAGAACAGTGGTAGGTGGAGAAAAGAAGGAAATTGAAGATAGAATCAAAGGCATTTATAAAGGCAAGAAAGTACAATGAGCTAGTTCTGTTTAGAGATTAATGAGTTTCATCAGCTTGCACTGACCACTTGAAGGATTAGTGATAATTATGAAATGTAGCTTTTGAAAGGGATTGGATAAGACTACACCATAAGTTTTTAGATGGATGATTCAAATAAAAAAGGAAATTTTCTGAAAGAATGATTGTAATAATTAATTTTAATAAAAGCATGTTATGTTAACTTTACATGTTCTGTTATTTCATTTAATCCTCACAGCAACTCTATAAAGTAGATGCTACTATTGTCTCCATTTTTTATAAGAGGAAACAAGCAAGGGGAGGTGAATAGCCCATTGTTATACAGATAATTATATAGTTAGGATTCAAACCTGTACAGTCTGGCTCCAGCACCCATTTTCATAGCTCTTTAGCTATTCTGCCTATCAAGGGAGTTATTTTAGAAATCTGTTTGATTTAAAAAAGAATAAGTCATATTTCAATAAATGAAACCGATTTAAAGCTAAAAGTGAGCCATTTTAATGGAAACAACCTCTGGCAAGAAGAAATGCCATCTTCTTCACTCTTAATTTTCCCAAAGCACCACTGCAAAATTGTTCTGCCTGTTGGCGTAATGGTAGAATATTCATTCATACTAAGAACTAATTAATTAAAATAACTTTGGTTGAGTTCAATTAAGCGTAAATACAGGGTTCCTGTGTCACGTAGAAATTTTCTTCCGGGTAGTACCTATTCTCTCCCAATATTTAGACTAGAAAACATAAGACTGAAGTGAGAATGAACTATCGCCTGTAAAAGGATGATACTCTAGGACAAAGCCTGAATATGTAAAAAAATGAAAATGAGAAGTACAAGTTGTGCTCTGGAGAGAGGCTTTTAGTTTTCTACGCCCAAAACATAATATGTTAAACAAGTAAGTGCTTCCTGACATCTATATGTTAGGAGATGCAATCTCAAAGACACTCTAATGTAATGCAGTATGTAATTCTCATCAGTTGCCATATCATTAAAGGTTTATCTCAAAGCAGTGAATGCATTATTGAAACTAGTAGTTATAAGATTCTAATGGAGATAAAATATCATTTTCTTTGTGTCTAGATCTTGATTTATTAATTTGGTGTTTTATGAATTTCAAAATATTGTATTGCATTAGGTCTTATCTTTTTATAATGTAGTATCTTGTTAAAGTATTTCTCTTCCTCTGTTTTCAAGACCTTTATGTCTTTATGTCAAGACCCCAACTAGAATAAGCGTTTTTGTCTTTGCATTAATTTTACCTCATTATCTTAGCTTTCAGATTTTTAAAATTTCTCCATATCAAAATCTATATTAGTTCTTCAATGTTGCTATAACAAATTCTGTAAACCTATTGGCTTAAAACAACAGAAACGTATTATCTCACACTTTCTGTAGGTCAGAAGTCCGAGTGGACTCAACTGGATCTTCTGCTTACAATCTAAAAATATTAAAATCTAGGTTTCACAAGGACTACAATCTTTACTGGAGACTGAGGGCAAGAATTAGCTTCCAAGCTTATTCAGGTAGTTGACCATGTTTATTTCCTTATGATTGAAGGGCAAATGTCCACCTTTCCTTGTTAGCTGTCAGTTGAAGGCTGGTTTTGCTCCTGAATTCTGCCTGCATTCTTAAGTTTTCTATGTGTCTTCCTCCAGTGAGAGTGAGTTGAGAACATGCTTTAATTCTCTCTGACTTCGGCTCCTGTCTCATTTGACTAAAGGGAAAATAGGAAAATATAGTTACAATAATCTAACACAGTAGAATTACTGGAAAAAATATTAGTAAGTATGTAAGATAAATTAATGATACTATCAATTACATTAATTTAATTGTGATTTATAGAACACAGCATTCCAAATGGCTGTTTACACACTTTTTTTTTCAGGTGTATATGAAATGTTCACCAAGACAGACAAATGTAGATGGATTTCAAACTTTTTGGAACAGAGCTAAAGCAGTGTTTGGAAGAGAATGGACAATTTTGTATGGTTATATGAGAATCAAAGAAATAAGCTATGTAAACATTAAAAGCTAATCTCCAAGTAATTAGAAGGAAAAATATAATGAGGGTAAGAAGATAAATTGTTAAAAAATAGAAACAAGCAATGCAGAAAGTTGACAAAGACAAAACTTGTTTCTATTTACTAGTCAATAAATGAAAGGATAAGACAAAATTTACCGATATGGGTAATAAAATGAGGATATCACTGCAGATTTTATAATAGTGCTACAAATGTAACCAATTAGAAGTAGAGAAGTTCTAATGAAATAATATTCTCAAAATGAAATAAAAAGTCTCAGTAGCTCTGTATCTATTAAAGCAATTGATCTTACAATAAAAAATTTTCCACATAGGAATCTCCTAGACCAAATAGTTTTAATAGTAAATTTTATCATTTATGAATAGCAGAAATAATACCAATCTTACACAAAGTAATTCTGAAAAGAGAACAGAAAAGAACTCTTCTTAACTAGCTTTAAGAGGCTAACATAAGCCATTCGCAAAACCTGACGAAGCGTTTCAAAAAAGCTGCAGACCCAAAGTCTTGAGGCAAACATCATTAAGAATGCAAAATATTCTAAATCATAAACAAATCAAATGCATCAATGTAAAAGAAATCCCTCAAAATAAGTAAATTTTTTCTCGGGAATTTGAGGTTAGTTTAAGATTTTGAAATCAATTAAATATTTTAAATAGAAAAACGATGAAAATTAAATAACCATCTGAATAGATATTTAAAATAAATTTGAAAAGAAAAACAGCAATTATTAATTAAGAAGAATCTCAGAAAACATGAAATACAAGGGAAGAACCTCAGTCAGATAAGAGGCATCTAGGAAAATGCTATAACTAATCATGTTTAATGGTGAAATATTAATCACTTTCCCTAACATTGTGAACAATGCAAAAACGTTTGGTATTCTGACCTTCATTTAAATTTCACTGGAGAACCTAGCTTATGTAATAGGGCAAGAAAAAATAATAAATGACATAAAGATTAAAAAGCAAAAATTAACTGTCTCTATTCTTAAATGCATGATTATTCGTGAAAAAATTTCAATGAATCCAGAAAAGAAACATAGAACTACTAATTGAATTTAGCAAGGTCAGGAAACACAAGGTCAATATACAAAAGTTATCTTTTCTGTATGATGGCAACAAACAATTGAAATTGAAAAATTTTTTAATTCCACTTGAAAAAACAAAGCAACATAAAGCTGAAATTCTGCAAGTGTGGAAATACATTGGAAAATTCAAAAGAGACATAGAAACTCAAAAGTCCTCAGGTATGGTATGAGCATGTTTGTGTGTGTGTGTTAACCTTTTCCTTAAGTAATGCTGATTACTGTTGGTCTCTGTTTAAAGGTATCCACCTTTTGGTTTTTCCATTTTCATCAGGGTTATCTAGAGTTCCACTCAAAGACCACCCATCAGCTGAATCATAGTGCTCCACCCAGTTTTTATCACAATTTTATAAATCTGAAAAAAAATCTCAAAGAAATCAGAACAAAAAGCCTTCCGTTTCTGTTCTAAGAACTCTTTGAGTGCCCTGGAGCAAGTGCAGCTACTCATTCTTTACATTCTTTATAAAGGTAACAATCTCTAGTTATTTCTAAGTTGGAAGCATGTCAGAGCCAAGACTAGCTAACGAATTTAGTCAGAAGATTGGCTCCAAAAATCCAAGGTCTTTCTCAACAAGTTAATAGTTATTTAACAGTAAATTTCCCTGGTACTCATTTGATGAGATAGTGCTAAATAAATTGGATTATATTCAAATGGGTGAGAAGGGAATGGTATTTCGTCTGATTTGCAATTCATCTGATCAATCATCTAAGTAAATAGCAAAGTGATTAATACCTCTGAACAAGATGAGTTTTGCCTTCTTCCTATAATTTCTCTAGAATTTCTATTTTTATATTAAAAAAGACAATATGTAAGAAAATAATGAAAATATATAAGGTAATTGTTCTCCCTCCAACTTTTAAAGAAATATAACTATGAAGTAATTATATAACTGTATACTTACATATATATTTACATATTATATTATATTTGGCTATTTCAATAAGTCACTGCTGTATAGAATTAATAATAGTAAAATATTTAAAAAGTTGATCCCAATGCAAAAGGTAATGAATGTCAGCATCTATTTTATAACTACTAATTTAAAATAGAAGTGATAGGTGAGAGCTCTGATTATTTTGTTTATTTTAAAAAAAGCACTGCCTACCATTTGCTGGGTACATACAATAAGGGAAGAGCATTGATTAATTACAATACTAAATGAAGATTTCTCTGACAATATTTTATAAAGAGAGATAAAAAGAGAAATAAAATTTATAACCCTAAATAAGCTTAAGCACACTAGTTTGGGTAAAAACAAGTAATATTATTTTAGTATCTGGTATTAGTTTTCTATTCTTGTGTTATAAATTACCATAAATTTAGCACTTTAAAACAACACTCAATTATTGTCCTTCAATAATTGTTTAATTTTTATTTTAATTTTTGTGGGTATTCAGTAGGTGCACATGAGATGTTTTCATATAGGTATGCAAAGGATAATGCATGCAATTCCATCACGGAGCATGGGGTATCCAACCCCTCAAGAGTTTATCCTTTGTATTACAATCCAATTATACTCTTTTAGTTATTTTTAAATGCAGAATTAAATTATTATTGACTATAATCACCCCCTTTCTAACTATTTTCTTTTGTATTAACCATTCCCACTCTTCCCTCCCACTTCCTTTCCCAGCCTCCAGTAACAGTCCTTCTATTCTCTATCTCTATGAGTTCAATTATTTTAATTTTTTGCTACCACAAATAAGTGAGAACATGTAATGTTTGTCTTTTTGTGCCTTGCCTGTTTCACTTAACATAATGATCTCCAGTTCCATTCATGTTGTTGTGAATGATAGCATCTCATTCTGATTTATGGCTGAAAAATATTCCACTGTGTATATGTACCACATTTTCTGTATCTATTTATCTGTTGATGGACACTTAGGTTGTTTCCAAATCATGGCTATTGTGACCAGTACTGCAGCAACCAAGAGAATGCAGATATCTGTTTGATAGATGGAGTTCCCTTCTTTTGAATATATACTCAGCAGTGGGATTGCTGGATCAGATGGTAGCTCTATTTTTATTTTTTTGAGGAATCTCCAAATTCTTCTTCATAGTGACTGTACTAACTTACATTCAACCAACAGTGTACAAAGTATCCCTTTTCTCCACATCTTTGTCAATATTTGTTATTGCCTGTTTTTCGGATATAAGCCATTTTAACTGGGGCGAGATGATAATTACAGTTTTGATTTGCATTTCTCTGATGACCAGTAATGTTGAGCACCTTTTCCTATATCTATTTGCTATTTGTAGGTATTCTTTTGAGAAATGTCCATGCTGATTTTTTGCCCACTTGTTAATCGTTATTAGATTTTTTTTCCTATATAGTTGTTTGAACTCCTTATGTATTCTAGTTATCCATCCCTTGTTATATGGATAGTTTGCACATATTCTCTTCCATTCTGTGGGTTGTTGCTTCACTTTCCTGATTGTATCATTTGCTGTGTAGAAACTTTATAACTTGATGTGGTCCTATTTATCCATTTTTGCTTTGGTTGCTTGTGCTTGTTATTACTCAAGATATTTTTGCCTAGACTGATATCCTGAAAAGTTTCTCCAATATTTTTATAGTAGTTTTATAGTTTAAATGTACAGCCTGTGGAAACATGAGCCAATTAAACATCTTTTCTTTATAAATTATCCAGTCTTAGGTATTTCTTTATAGCAGTGTGAGAACGGACTAATAAATTGGGGTGTCAGCATTTTGCCCAGATTGGTCTTGAATTCCTGGGCTCAAGAAATTTGCCCTCCTCTGCTCCCCAAAGTGCTGGGATTATAAGCATCCCCAGGCTTAACCTCTCGATTTTCCTCTTTTATGTCTGCGTCTTACCTCTAGCAACCTTTCTCAGCCAAATCATTTACTCATCTATTACAGAGCTAAGGAGACATCATGTGACAGAACCGTGGTAGGTAGTGATTCTGGCCAATTAGACAAAACAATTCCCAAACCTATGATTTCTTTACTTGCTTCCAGGGTAAGGGGCGGGAAAACATATATCTTCCCAGTTGCTTGGGCAGGTAGGGCTAGTCATGTAATACAATTCTTTTTAAGGACATGTGAAGTCCTTAAGTTGGCTGAAAGGCTTTTGGAGAAGAATACCCTGTCTCTCTGATAAGCAGAAAAGCTTTCCCACCCTTTACATTCCACCTCTACAGCCAGGCTTCTGGTTTTCTGCCTCTGATTGCAGTTCTGATACTGAAAATCTCTATAAAAAATGCGGGACCCTGAGGAGAAAAGTATGAATACGCTTAAGGAACAAGCATAGCAGAGACAAAGATGGAAAGGGACCAGGTCCTTCATGATACTGGGAGACAGCCAGACTCAAGCCAAATGCTTACACAGTTCTTTTAATTGTAACATCTGGCCTTTATGGGGAATGGGTTTAGTTTCATTCAACAGAGAAATGAGCACCTAACATGGTGCTTTTCATGTTTTAATTTTAGTACATTCCTCACTCTTTGCACAGAAAATTACCCAAGAAACCTGAGTTTGTTGGTGTGAGATGCCAATGCAGTTTCACATTTTACCAGGAACTACTCTTTGCTTCCCTCCTGCAAGCTCAGGCCCCCTAGTCTGGGCCACACAACAGTTTCATATTATAGAAGTTTTCTCTCTGGGACATGTTATTTTTCAATCTTAACTGTCTTACAGCAGACTTGTCAGTATATGTCTAAGTGTTTAGCATAAAGTTTTAAGTTCTTTCTCTTGACATCATATGTCCCAAGTGAATGGTGCCATGTGATTATATGCCTATTGATTTTGCTGATGATGTTTGATAATGAACGAGGCTATTTTCTGTTTAGAATATAATTTTTTGACGAATATCAAAAAATTGCAAATGTCATATTTTCAAAGTAATTGCCCCACAAAGATGAGCATTTACAATATTTTACTCAGTGTTTTCCTCGACTGACATCTAATTGACTAGGAAAAACACAGTTTTTGCCTGCATTTACAAGTGGATTGTTTTCTAAAATGAGTGCTTGCATTGCCAGAACCTTAAATTAAATAGGGTCATATAGTCCAAACATTTAAAAGATACTAACCAAACATGTAGTTATTGGTCAAGATGATCTTTTTAACATTGTTGATCAAAACAGAAACAAGTAGTCCAAATCGCTAGGAAAAAAGAGAGAATTGTCTTGTAATTTTATTATATGAAAAAATGATTAAGTTATCAGAAACCTAGCAATCCCAATAACAGAAAAGTAGCATCAGGAGAGGGCATTATATTTTTCAATTTGGTGGAATTTAGGATACGTAATTGCCATATATTTCTTTGAAAGCTACATTTACAAATTACATTCCTCCAGTTTTCTTCCCAAATACTTTTTGACATCCTGTTTTGGTCTATGTAGAAAGATTGGTCTTGAATTATCCCCTTTTCCAGGAGAGAATTATTTGAAGTATTTCAGACTATCCTAAGAATGCATCAAGCTGTCTTTGGTACTGAAGAAAGTTACATGTCAAAAACTTTTCATAGACCATTATGAAAAGCAACTGAGGAAGGTCGCATATAATGCTTAGGCATCATAAAATGTAATAATTCTAGAAAACTTAATTTACATATTTGAACAAGAACTTAAAATTATCAGTATTTTCTTAAATACACGAAGAAATCCCTGCTTCCTGTATAGGCAGTAAGACATAAACACACATGAAAATAACAAAAACATTCTTTAGAAATTAATTATAAAAAAATAACCAGAAGAGCATAGGTGTGGCTTATATTTGCTTATTTTAAAGCAAAACTTAAAAAAGAAGTTCACTGAATGCCCAATATGTAAGCAGTTTTGTTTTAAGCAGACAAGGTAGAAAGGAAACCAACACATTTGGGCAGTAACCTAGAGCTGTAGTTAAACTTGTGGATTTCAGACTAAAAGAAGGCTGTTTTTGAATCCTATCATTAGCTGTAGAGCCCTGGGCAAATTTCTAAACTTCTATAAATTTCAGTTGCCTTATTTGAGATACATGGAAATTATAATGGTGTTTCTTTCATAATGTCATTGCAATGATTGAGCTATTAGGTTTAGTACAGTTCCTGGTAAGTGCATGTAATTCTGAGAGCACTTCTTCATGCCTGTATTATCTCATTTAAACTGCACAGTAACCCTGTGAAAAACCTTGTGTTTAGAATACATTACCTGATGAAGAAAATATGTTTTTCCAATAGAGGCATAAATATTCTTCAGATAGTTTGTCAGTAAGAAAATGCTCTCAATTTACTTTCCTTTATGACGTTGTGTCATTTGATTTCATCATTCATAAAATCTTTTTGTGGACAAAAACAAATGTTTATTTAGTGTATGAAAGAAAAATAAAACCCCAGGACCCCAAATTCACTAAGTCAAAGGGAAAGTTAGGTTTTGGCACCGAGTCACACACAAAAAAATTACCTTCCTTTTGTTTTCAAACAGATAACTGTAATTTCACATGCTTACTTTATCTTACATAACATGTAGATTTAGTGGGCATAAGATGAATGTGTAACTGACCTTTCTCCTTACTCTTTTCTTTCTACATGTAAAATGTAGATTCACCAAGTGCTAATCAGAGCCTCACAAGAATGTAACCATTTACCTCATTGCCTACCCACTCTCCCTTTATTTTTTTCTTTTCTCCTTCCCATCCTGCTCATTCTTTCCCCTTTAAATATTAAAGTTCTCAAAATTCTACCTGAAAAAAGCACAGGGCACAGATCCTACTGTGACTTGTGCTTCTTTTTCCCAGATGTCTCCTCAACTTTGTCAAAATAAACTTCTAAATTCAGATATGCCTTAGTCAACTTTTGGTTTAGATTTTTGTAATTACAGAGGGCTTCTTTAAATGGAGTTTGGCTCTTGGCCTGCAGCAACACTCCTATTGGGGCTGGCACTAGCAGAAGCTCTTAATTACTCTGACTGATTGGATGACTTGCTGAAGACTATGAGCATCCCCCTCCAGAGATCCTAAATCTCCCAAATATTTTGGTTGAGATCTGAGGTTTATTCTGCCACATAACTCCTTTTCAGGGAGTTTCCTACTTCTGCGAAGGTGGAGAGTAAGTCATCAGCAGAGGCTCTATTCCCTGGGTAAGGAGCTTGTTTGGGATTTTGTTTTGGGATTTGGTAGCTTAAGATAAAAGTTTATTGTTAGTTTTCTACAACTTTTCCTCATGCTCCAAGATCTCAACTATATGTAAATCGTGCTATCACTTTTTTTCTTTTCTGTTTTTTTGTTTGTTTGTTTGTTCGTTCCAGTTCATCTTCCATTATATTTGACCAATTTTGGTCCATCTTCCATTAGATTTGACTGAAACCCCTGCAGCTGCAAAAAGCCTAATTCCAGCTTGTTACACACTTTCCCTTTTTAACTTCAGACAAAACTGACAGGCATTAACATTGAAATAGAGATTATAGGACTGACAAAACTGACTCTTGGTGGAAATAAGATACCAGATTTTAACCTCACTCTGTTATAGCATTACATGACAGATAGCAGACCCTGAGGGAAATACAAATATTTTACCCCATATATATATACTTTAACCTATTCTGAACTGGCTCTGAAAAGTTTTCTCTTGTGGGGGAAATTTGCATCTGTAGAGAATTTTCATTACTTTAGCAAGGCCTTACATTTCTGGGTCTTTCCAAGATCTAGGAGAGATTAAATGAGAGTCTGACACTTAAGATCTAAAAAGAGACATTTACCATCTATTCTCTTTCAAGGCTACTTCCTGGAAACTTCATTTACATAACAAAAACCTTGGCCTCCACAACCGCCCATATCTTACCTCAAGCATTTCTTTCTACTAACTTCAAGTCTTTAGACAAAGTTTATCTCTTTCAACTAATTGCCACTCAGAAAATCTTTGAATCCACCTATGATCTGTAAGCACTAACCCCCTGCCCCCACCACCCACTTCTCCACTGCTTCAAGGTATCCTGCCTCTTTAGGCTGAACCAGTGAACACCTTGCATGTATAGATTTATGATTTTGAAATATCCCTATTTCAGGATATTACATTCTAGGAAGGAAAGCAGATTAAATGCAAATAAATGAATAAACAAAATTATTTTATGTTCATTTGCTTATAAATTTACTATATAGTACATATTATATAAATACATATGTTTGATAATATGTTTCAAGAATTTGTATTTGATAGAGGGAGACAAAGGCAGCAACAAAGACAGAGGAAAGTCCCATATAAGAAAATAAATGAGGCGGTGTGATGGCTCAAGCCACTAAATCTGGCTGCTTTGGGAGGCCGAGGGCAGGCGGATCACAGTCAGGAGATCGAGACCATCCTGGCTAACCGCGGTGAAACCCGTCTCTACTAAAATACAAAAATTAGCCAGGAAAGGTGGTGTGCAGGCATTGTAGTCCAGCTACTGGGGCTGAAGTAGCGGGAGAATGGCGTGAACCCAGGAGGGCTTGCAGTGAGCAGGGAATCGCGCCTTTGCCTCAGCCTGGGAACACAAGCGAGACTCCGTCTCAAAAAAAAAAAAAAAAAAAAGAAAATAAATGAGGATGAGGTCTGGAAATTCAGCTGCATTTCGGTATTGATGCTTTCTTTTTTTTTTTTTTTTAGATGAAGTCTTGCTCTCGCCCAGGCTGGAGTGTCGGCAGTCTCAGCTCACTGCAAGCTCCGCCGCCATTCTCCTCAGCCTCCCCAGTACTTCAGGACTAGCTCCACTAACTAATTTTGTATTTTAATGAGAGCAGCTCAATATCGCCCATCTCTAAAAATGGCTTTCCGACAAGCATCACTCTTAAGATGTGACAATTAATCCCTGATTTCAAGACTTCTAAAGATACAGTAATCAAGATGTGTGGTACTGAATAACTATAGGCAAATAAATTAATTGAACAGACAAACCAACACATATATGGACAGTTCAATTTCAACAAAGTGAAAAGGCAATTTAATGGATAAAAAGATAACCGTTCTATGCAGTCATTATAAGTTCCATTGAATGGATGAAGAAACTGAGATTTGTCTATATTATCATAGTTGGTAAGTGATGTTGTCAGACCAGTTTAACATTTATTTCTTTGTACCATTCCAGAGGAGGAGAGTAAAAGTGAAGGAGAAAGAGGCAAAACAACTGACTAGACCACATGCTGAACAAATTGTAGCTCTCATTTACTTTTCAGATAACATAAAATGTTATAACTGCTTTGGATAACAGTTTGGCAATTTCTTTAAAAGTTAAACATACACACACACACACATATATAAAAACATATACATATAATCATATAATCTAGCCATTACACTCATCAGTATTTACCCCATCCTCAAATAAAAGCACAAAGCTGTGAATGCCCATAGCAACTTTATGTGTAATAACTGAAAACTATAAACGACTCAGACACCCATCAAGAGTGAATAATTAAACAAATTGTTTATAGTGAGAAATTGCAAAAATATTATCAATTAAAAGGAATGAGCTACTGATAGCAGCAACAATGTACACAAATCTAGAAATAATTATGCTGAGGAAGAGAAGCCAGAAAAATATAATATGTATTACATTGTCTCATATATATTAAACCATAGAGAATGCAAACTAATCTATAGTGACAGAAAACAAATCAGTGACAATCCAGAAATTAGAGTAAGGGGTAAGAGGAAGGGATTAAAATGGGGCATGAGTAAAATTTTGGGAGTGATAAATATATTTATTATCTTGACTGGTGATGGTTTTACAGATAAATACGGTGAAAATTGGCAGATTGTACATTTTAGTAAGTATAGTTTATGAAATGTCAATTATATCTCAATAAATACTAAAATGATATAATAATGAGAATAATCTAAATAAAACATTTTTAAAAAAATTATAGTGAGATTTGTTCTCTAACCATTGTAGTTAATCAGTGTTACTGAAGACTAACCACATATAAAACCTTGTTCCCTTATTTACAGAAAGTTTCTCCAATACAGTTTGTACACTGTCTATTCATGTGAGCTAATGCTTTAAAAATTAACATATTAATTTTCCTATATTATATAAACTTAGTGTTTTTTCCTAATAAATTAATCATCACATTTTCTTTATAGGTTTTTTTTGTGGATAAAATTTAATCAACCCATATCATTTTTTAGTGTAATCTTTCCCTGGTGAACATTAAATCTAATTATTTGTTATTTGCATTTAAAGTAATTATTTTAATATGGGCTCTTTCCTAAGCATTTTGAAAATTAGTCCTCCAAAGACTTTTGCTGTATATAACTTTCTCTCTTGTGTTTCGTATAATTATTATATAGTAGTATAATTTAAAGGGGAAATGTGCAATAAACTCATATGCCTTATTATTAAAAATAGGTACTATAAGTTTTACTCCTATGCCAATTGGATGGAAGATCAAGAGTTGTGATGATTGGGAGGCTGAGGCAGGAGAATGGCATGAACCCAGGGGACAGAGTTTGCAGTGAGCTGAGATGGCGCCACTGCACTCCAGCCTGGACAACAGAGTGAGACTCCATCTCAAAAAATTAAAAAATAGTAAAATAAAATAAAGAGTTGTGACGATCACTTTCAGTTTTTAGTTTTACCGAAGACAACAGAAACAGTCCAGATTGGTCAAACTTTGACATTTATGAAAACATTTAGAGACACAAAAACATACAAGCAATTTTTGGTGATTAAGACCATGGGCTCTGGAATAAGAAATTGATATTTAAATTCTTCCTATTTACTGTTACATTTAAGGCTTTGGTTAAATGTTTATTTGTAAAAAGATCAAAGCACTTTCACATATTTTATTTCTTTAAATAATTTATGTCATTCAATTTTTGCCCAAAGAGATAATAAATCAGAGTAGACAACGAAGAAAAACTACTTTTTTCTCTTTTTTCCTTAGCAGCATTTTGGAGGAAAAAAAAACGAAGACAAAAATTGTATGGTAATATACAACGTAAGTGTAACATATATGAAATAATACTATTTCCTCTAAAAACATTTATTGAAGTAATTCTCTTATGTTTAAGTTTGAGGAATAGATTTCTGATGTTTCTGCAGATGTAAAATATGTTTTTGAGCTAAAAATACGTTTTTGAGCAGTTGCACAAAAGCAATTGAAAGAAATTGCTACATATATAATAATGAAATGATTTTAATTTTTTGTCTATTCTGATTAGTTAGCAGGTAGGTTCATTATTTAACAATCTAGGTGGTAAATATTTGGTATTCTTAGCTTCTCTTATCAGGAAAAAATGGTTTATAGAAAAGAATCTGAATAACAAAATATTTTAATTCCAAGTGCCTTGATTTATATTTTAATTAATTCTGAATCCCAGATTTTAGGGAATGAAAAATTCTCATTTTGTAACTTCTTTGCTGAAAGAGAGAAGTCATATACATTTTGTTTTTCATTTACTATAGCAAAATGAAGACTTTAAAAAAGAAAACAAATTTTAAGAGTTAATAACCCCTTACTAGCTGCTTGAGCATGAGTAAAATTCTTAACACTAAAACTCATTTTTAATAGCAGTAATTATAGGTAATAAAGCATATTCCTCTAAAGTTTGTTGAATAAAAAAGTTGAGATAAGCCCATAAGTACTTAGAATACCTTACAGAAAACAGTTAGCAACAAATAATGGTTATTATTATTTTATTCTATTATATATTGTCCACTTAATTGAAGATTTTCAGGAGAATTTCTACTAATTTTCTTACCATATATAGAAATTGTTCTCCTAAGCAATCTGTGTATTTTTATCATAATGCCTATGAATTATATAAAAATGCCATTTGTGTCACTACTAGAAATCTTGGAGCCAGGTTGATGCCTCCAGCCCTGAAACATATTTGTATACACTGAGATAGGCTAGTTTATTTTACAACAGCAAGAACATCTATGTTGCAGTGGCTTAGAGACAGTTTATTTCTTGCTCCTACAAACACCACTACAGGCTCTCTACAGAAGCTGTAAGTTATGAGTTAGTTGTTCCAACATTTCAAGCTACTTTGATGTTATGGTTTCATTTTGAACTTGAGCCGACCTGTGCTAACTGGCAGACCTATTGTTGGTATCTCTTCCCAACTTCACGCTTAGTGATATAATTTTGATATACCACTAGAAGTCATGAAATCAGCAAATGCTATTAAGATTTTCTTTTTGCCTTGTTTCAGAAATAGTTGTTAAATATTTATCAGGCAACTTCATCAATAAACCCTTTCATGAGCTCCCTTGCAAAGTAAGAAGATGGAAATTTACACATCCGCTTTTAAATCCTTCCAAGTCAAATAGAAATGATGCAAAGTAAGTAGATAGCATTATGGAGGCACGGTTTGAAATAAGGTGAATAAAGGCCTTTCTATAAACTGTATTCTGTTTTTAAGTGAGGAAGCAAGCCATGTGGCTGACAAGGAAAGAGAAAATGCAAAGTGTCAGGGTGTGTTTAAGAAATGAAAGGTCAGTGTGGTTAGAGTGGAAAGAATGACTTGGAGGGTGGTGAGAGATGAACACAGAGAGCAGCCAAGAGCCAGGGCATGTAGGGCCCTGTTAGCCAAACTCAGAAATTTGGAATTTAAGTGAGATAATAATTTATTTGACAGTATTGAGAAGGGGAATGACATTACAAGAGTTAAAATTTTAAGAGTCACTTATGACTGTCCTTTTAAAGAATGACATCTTTGTTTCTGAATGGAAGTGTAATTTACTGATCAAAAAGCACAGGAGTAAAAGCAAGTTTAGGAGGAAAGAACTGCAGGGAATTCACAAGCTCGGGTCTTTGTAACTGACTAGGGTTTGAGTATTGTACAGAAATAAAAGCCAGATATATTTATGTATTATACTCATATATTTTGGTCTGTTTTGAATTGAGGAATGTGCTGTGATGAGAACAAAAACTGGGCATGTGTTACACATTTGTACAAGGGGTAAGATTTGTATGCAGTATATTTAAGAGAGTTTTTCACAATGACCTTCACAGAAAAAGGAAAAGATTGCAACCAATAAGCTTGGAAACTCAGTGACTCTGAGGCCATTCAATCAGGAAAATAGACTATTTCAGATATGTCCCTGAATAAGTATGCAGAATAATTCACTCTGTTAAAGAATGCATCCATGCCTGAAGTTCAGTTTTTGCTCTTACTAGTATGATTTTCCTGAACCCTCTTTTCCTTTTATTAAAAAAATATAGTTTTCATTTATCTGAAATTTATTTCTGAAATTCTTACAAAACTTTATCTAAAAACCATTTTATCAATTCAGCGTATTAATGGAAAACAGTCTAATTTCTCCTTTGCCAAAACACTATATCATTTGTGTTTTCCTTCTCCTCCACAATCATTATATGCTTTTTGATGCTTTGGTGATCGAGTTACTTACCTGATTGTCATAAATTGTCTGCTATTTCCCCAGACATTTTTGGGAATATTCCCATGGTTTTTATTTGTGGTATTTAGATATGATTGTCAGTTTGAATATTATGTTCTAAAGTCACACACTTTAATTGAATACAATTTTGAGTGATGATTTCAGTTTCAAACTTTTGTGTCCAAAAGTAAACTGATAACACTTCCGTCCCACATTCACACAATTTCTCCAATTTAGAAACAAAATATAGTGACTGGCTATGATTTTTAAAACTCGAAGTTTTAGTTCACTTTGAGGTGAAGGGTGATTAAAAAAACTCCTTCACTAGGATACAACCCAGCCTCTCTTCTCTGTAAATAGAGTTAGGAATGTAACATGGCTGTCTCTGTAAGGAGGTCCAGGCCCTACTTGTCATTTTTCATAGTGGGGAAACTTGTGTGAGGATCATTTGATTTTGTTGGAGGCTCATGTTAATTTTTTAGTTTTGGCTATCATAGTTGCTATTTGATTCAAAGACTTTTTTCTCTATGATTCTTAATTTTGAAATATAAGTTAAAATGGATAATGGATATTGCATTTTTTAAATTTTTAAATGTGAAAATAATTACAGAGATAATAATATAAACAGACATTAATTAATCAATTGTAAGGACTGTATTATTCCTGAAATCAACCCTATGAAATGTTTACTATTTGTTTTACCATATTATAGATGACATGATATAGGCATAAAATTAAATTTGCAATATTAGTAGATTATGGAGATTGTACATTGAGGAGTCCTAATCTGAACTCAGAAAACTTGATGACAAAACTCATTATTACCCATTAGCATGTACTTCTTTACTCTATACTACAGAGAGACATACGACAGAAATAAAAAACTGATACACAGTGTTTGCTTGGTTCCATATCTCAGATACTGTGAATAATGCTACAATGAAAATAAGAGTATAGGTATCTCACATGACATAGTAATATTGTCACAGGATCCTTAGGAAGTTGGTTTTCCAGCTGTAAACTTCTATGGCCAGTGACACCTTTGTCTGAGTTTTGTTCCACTGACTGGGCCTGTCAGGATGTGCTCAGCCAGCACTACCAGCCTGGACACCAAGCCTACCAAGGGGAAGCCAGGTGCAGAGAGGAAAGGAGACCATGAGCAAGTAAGTGTAGGATGTTGCTTCTGCTGCTGGTGGGGTGGGCAGATCTACATTCTAACAGAAGCGCTGAGTCTGTGCAAGCCTGTTGCTGAGTCTGATGCACCACAATCGGCTCCCACTCTGAGTACCCATGTCTGGATGAGAGGCATGTGGTGGTGCCTGGAAGCTTGCAGATGCCAGAAACCACAGAACATCAAAGAGGATGTCACAGATGTGGCTCGGGGAGTCCCTATGTCTGGGCTCCCCAAAGGGCCACAGCTCTTTTCTCCTTCTTGTCACCAGCAATGTGGCTAGTGGGAAGTGTGTTTCAGCCCTGTTTGTGTTACAGTTCTTTCAGTCTCATGATTTGGTGTGTCCCAAGTTCTTGTCCCTTGTCCAGGAAGAATGAGGTATGTGGACAACTGGAGGGTGAGCAAGGCAGAGAGGTACTTTATTGAGTAACAGTACAGTTCTTGGGAGACCTGAAGTGGGTAGCTCCTTTCAGCAGGCAGGTTATCCTGATGAGTGCAGCTCTCAGCAGAGAGGATGCCCAGAGTGGGTAGCTCCTATATGCAGGCAGGTCATCCCAATGAGTGTGCATTCCTCCGAGGAGAGGAGACTTGGAGTGGGTAGCTATTATCTGCAGGCAAGTCATCCTGGGTCTGTGCTGCTGTCAGCTGAGAGGAGACTCAGAGTAGGTAGCTCCTATCCACACGCAGTTAGACCTGATGCCTGCCCAAGTCTGGCTGAGTCCTGTGTTTTTATGGGATGAGAAGGAAGGGAATGCATGTTAATTTGTTCATGGGTGGCCATATATGGGCCCAGAAAAAGTACCATAAATTCTCACTCTTGTTGGGGAACTCCACCCAGAATTGACAGCCTGACCCTCTGGCTTCAGGCCATCCCTGGCTTGAAGGTAGGGCTTCACCAGGGACCCACTCCTTTCTGCCCAGGAGACTGTCTGCCTCCTGCTGCCATCTATATGCTATCCACGACTCCCAGGTTGTTCATGTTGAGGAGTGCCTGTGGGTTCTTGCTAAGCTGACCTCAGCCCACCCACCTTGGCCTCCCTCCCATGCTCATCGACGCCCAAAGTCCAAAAGAGGCAGAGGCAGCAGGGGGCTGGAGTGTCAGCATGGCACTGAGTGCACACACACCTGGCCTGGTCATGACAATGCCTGGGCTCCACAATTTTGCTCTGAAATCCAAGCAGGCACCTGCAGCGGTGGGAAGTCAGGCAGCAGGAGGAGGCACTTCTGAGTCTGCAGGGGCAGGGGAGCCTCCTGGGTCTGACTGGGTGGCTGCAGGTGTGCCTGGAAGGGTGGGGTTCCTGCCCCCCCAACTTGGAAGGGGGTAGGGCAACTGCTTGTTCCTGGCGCCTGCGGGCTCCATGGAATGCATAGCCCCTGTCGTGCCTCCCCAACTGCAGTCAGTGTCTACTTAGTGGTCGCTCCAGACTGGCTGCTGCTGCCATCAATAGCATTCCCTTTAAGCGTATGCTCAACAGAGGGATTGCTAGGTCATATAGTAGTTCTGTTTTTCATTTTTTTAGAAATCTCCATACGGGTTTCTATAATGACATCTGCAACATTAGGACGGTAGGTAATAAAATTGTACTGTATTTGGTATTCATACTAAATGAGTAGACTTCTAATAATCTGCTCTTGCCACACAAGAAAACATGAATAACTATGTGGTATGGTGAATGTATTAATTTGCTTCACTTTAATAATCTTTTTATTATCTATATGTATCCCATAACATCATGTTTTCAACTTTAAATATGCAGTAAAATTTGTTTTAATGAAAATAGTGTAAGTGCCATCTTTTATGAAGAACGCTTACAAAACAAAATGAAATTGACATGTGTTCCCACATTTCT
This sequence comes from Papio anubis, assembly GCF_008728515.1. Classification (NCBI taxonomy): domain Eukaryota; kingdom Metazoa; phylum Chordata; class Mammalia; order Primates; family Cercopithecidae; genus Papio; species Papio anubis. Next base: position 53,228,193 of record NC_044986.1, on the reverse strand, counting down.
TTATCCATAAAGTGCCATCCTAGCACTTGGAGAGCATAGTATATTTCCTGACATCAAAATCAATAGAATAGCTTATACTAACTTTGAAGTAACTCTTCAGGTGCTATTGAGTCTTAAGTAGACTTTCAATAGCACCAAGCTTGTGCTCTCATTTCTCAATAGCACCAAGCAGGTACACTTATTTCTAAGTCTTTGCTGATAGTAGATTCCACTTGCTTCCCCTCAAAATCATGCTATCCTTTTAAACTCTAGCTATCTTTCTTTAGTTTGAGGAATAGAACAGCAGCCCCTGATAGCCAAAATGGCTTGGTACTGTCAGTTAAACCTTGCTGCTAAGAGCTGTACTACAGCTAGCTCTTGGTGTTCTTTGAATATAAACATTTTCACTGAACACTAACTCAGAGAAGGCAACTTTGTGACCATGGCAGATTAAGAAAAAAAGAAAAGCACTCTGTAATAATGCCTGAACTCAGAGAAGCAAGAACATTGTTCAAAAAATAAGCAACAAAACAAAACAAAACAAAAAACAAAAAAAACCTTTTCCCTATCCTGGCTAACATGAGTTACTGCAGCCCTTTCACCTATTGTAGCTTTAGCTTAGTTTCATTCTACCAACTATTTAGATAAGATGTAATCGGGAATCAATCAGAATTATTCCCTTATCCCGCTAGCATTGAATCGCAATAAAAGGGCTGCTTTTTTGAACCCTTCCTCAAATGATCTAACGTAAGTTTAAATCCTATAAGTAATTTCAAATATCCTCTCAATGATACCCCCGCAGACTTTCGACATTGCACATTCTTCCTCATTGTGAAGAGTCAATATGCTCAACTATAATCTATTAGAGATATGTTACTAGTGAATTTTGATTTGAGGGTGTTGATTAACTTCTAGTGTATGCTTGTAACCTGACTATTTTACCTAGAGCAGTGTCTAGAATATTTGTTTCCTAAAATCTAGACTCTCCATAAGGATACACAACCTTCCAGAATAAGCCAAACATATTCAAACATACCCATATATTAGATCAATGCACGCACACACCTTTTAATAATTTTCAGCCTCATTTAAACTCTTTGCCTTCCTCCTCATTTAGCTAAAGCCTTCCATGTCATATTAATGAGCCACTGACAGTGGCTTCCAATTAAGTCAAGTTCTAGTACACATTTCTACCTTGTTTTACAACTCCACTTATCTACTACTAGACAATCTTTTCTAAGTGCTGCACTCTCATATTTAATCATGAGACCTGAAGATGAACCAAGCTAAAAACCACATATTTTGGTGGTCTTTGGTAATTGTAATACATATTGACCCAGAAAATAGTAGAATTTATCATTGAATAATAACTTTGCCTTTATCTGTCAACTGAAAGAATATTTCTGCTGAAACCATACACTATTTTCCTAAATTCACTTTTTGGTTCTGTTTGTCACATGAATATTCTTAAATACATTCAGGTCTCATTCGTATTGCAAAATAGTGTAGTTCAGTTGCTGATGCAATATGTTTTCAAGTGAGACGGTTTTAAATCTTAATATGACAATTTAGCAGCTGTATGATTCTAGGTAAGTCCGTAAACTTCTCAACAAGTGATAATAAAACTTCACTTGGCCGGGCGCGGTGGCTCACTCCTGTAATCCCAGCACTTTGGGAGGCCAGCGTGGGGAGATCACAAGATCAGGAGATCGAGACCATCCTGGCTAACATGGTGAAACCTCGACTCTACTAAAAATACAAAACCAAAATTAGTTGGGCGTGGTGTCCGGCGCCTGTCGTCTCAGCTACTCAGGAGACTGAGGCGGGAGAATGGCGTGAATCTGGGAGGCGGAGCTTGCAGTGAGCCGAGATCGCGTCACTGCACTCCAGCCTGGGCAACAGAGAGAGATTTTGTCTCAAACAAACAAACAAACAAACAAAAAAACTTCACTCATGGAGTAATTATAAAAAATAAATAATAATAAGATAAATTTAAGATGTACAATTACATAATAATTTCACCAAAATTCTGAAATCCAAAACATATAAAAAATAAAAGTTTGGCAAAACTCATTTAGAGACAAAGTTAGCCTTGAAAAAACGTAAAGTTATTCATAGTCTGTCTTTATTTATCCTAGTTCGCATAAATGTTCATATATTTTACTAAAAACTAGCAATAGATTTGATTACAGGATGCTGCCCCTGACTCTGCCAGAAATCTTATGTAATACAGAATTTACATGGCATTGTCTTACTACATTCTCCAAATTTTTGAATTCTGAAACCCATTTGGCACCTATTATTTGCTCTACTGTTGTTCTCTTCAATAAAAGAGGACAAAGAAGAGCAAATGAAGCAACAGAATACTTTGAGTTTAGCTCATGCACAGAGTCAGCAAAGTAAGTTTCTAAAATTCTCATGAAATTGTCCTTTCCAAGCAGTGATGACAAGATATAGATGGGGAAAGGCCATGTGGATATTGAACTCTAAGATTTATAACTGACATGGAATTTGTAATTAACCTAGAACTGACCTGCATCAGTAGAGTAAGCAAGAGCCCAGCAATATCTTAAAGCTTCCTCAAGCGGTAAGTCTCATTTTATCTATTTTATGTTTCTTAAATGCTGCCAAGATACCTGGGAGTGGAGTAAGAGCATTTGGGCTGGATTCTCTACTTTATTTGGTCAAGCCACAATGATGACCTTCAATCAACTTTCCTTTTGTTCATTTAATTCATAATTTATGTTTTCTACATTTTTTTGCACATACTATTTCATTTTTTATGTTAGCTTATGTATTCTTACAAAAAACTAATATTTGTTCTCATAAAATAATTTACTATTAAACATTAATACAGTAATTTATCCTTTTTATATAGAGGATTATAAATCATGCTGCTATAAAGACACATGCACATGTATGTTTATTGCGGCACTATTCACAATAGCAAAGACTTGGAATCAACCCAAATGTCCATCAGTTACAGACTGGATTAAGAAAATGTGGCACATATACACCATGGAATAATATGCAGCCATAAAAAAGGATGAGTTCGTGTCCTTTGTAGGGACATGAATGCAGCTGGAAACCATTCTCAGCAAACTATCTCAAGAACAGAAAACCAAACACCGCATGTTCTCACTCATAGGTGGGAATTAAACAATGAGATCACTTGGACTCTGGAAGGGGAACATCACACACTGGGGCCTATTATGGGGAAGGGGGAGGGGGGAGGGATGACATTGGGAGTTATACCTGATGTAAATGATGAGTTGATGGGTACTGACGAGTTGATGGGTGCAGCACACCAACATGGCACAAGTATACATATGTAACAAACTTGCACGTTGTGAACATGTATCCTAGAACTTAAAGTATAATAAAAAAAAAAAAATTCTACAGATCACATAAATGTATGGGCTATCTAGATTCTAGGTAGTAATTATCATTCCTACATTGCCATGTCTCTCAATTTATAATTTTTAACTCAATGAATCCAAATAAAAGCAGATATATATTTAACCAAAAAAAAAAAAAAACCCAGAAAAATTAGCAATGTTAATCTCCATAAATATTGTAAGACCCTATGAATGTTCTCACACTTAATAGCTCTTTTTTAACATTTTAATAGAACTTGTTATTATTACTTATTGTTAGTACCAATTATCCATATAATACTTTGCATTCAGCTTTTATTTGAATTTATAAATAATAATACTGTCATCAAATTTAACATTCATTTCTACATGACAAGAATCTCCTGCCAATTGTTGAACATCTGGGATAGATACATAGACATCTAAGAAATAACCTTTAGTTTCATTAGGGAAAGGACATTTTTTACTTAAGAAGAAAAACATGTTACAGAATATCAAGATGAAAAATATTTAAAAATGAGAATAAAATTTTATATTTTATATATTAAAATATGGACTGTCTAAAACTGTCTTTCCTCCCAAATGAAACAATTTCTAATCAAACTTCTAAATCTTGTATTGATTAAACAGCAAGTATTCATATTGATAGCATATAACATATTTATTGTTAATGGTAAATTTTAACTGGGTTGTAATGTTAGGAATTCTCAGACACACTAGCAGTTTACCTGCCACCTTGGCTGTCAATACTTTAGCATTGTCACTAAAATGATGTACACTTTATTTTACATATTTCTAAAAACTTGTTCTGAAAAAACTCACTAATTTTTACTTTATTTCAAAATACTGCTATAGATAATTTCTGTTCCTGCAGTTATTCTCAGGAGAATCAGAAAAACATATTTCAACAAATCTCAAGTTTTGATAATACTATGTGCGTAATTTAAAATATATAATTCTACTATCTGTGAAATATTGCCTTTGAAAAGTTATTATGGTTACTTATTTCATGAAAAATTAAAAAATGGAAAATTAAAAAATTATATTGTATTTTCTGACATCTCTCTGAGATGCTTACACTTAGGAACATTTTTTCAGTGTTTGCAATGCAGTATGTGCAGTAGCTACTTGGAGTTGGCGCAGATTACTCAGGTTAAGGGCAGAGTTCCATAAGACTGGTTATCCTTACTTCAGACGACAGCTGCAAGCACCACTTCTGACCAACTATTTAGAAATTTGGCATGCCCACTATCACCTCAGGTTTGATAACTTACTAGAACAGCTAACAGAACTCAGGAAAGCATTGCACTTATGATTACAATTTTCTTGAAAATGATCCATGTCAGAACAAGCCAAATATGGGACTCAGAGGGTTAAGTCTTGCAAGATACCAAATGTGGAGTTTCTTGTCCTCAGGATGTGTCATCCTCCTGTAACATTCATGTGTATCAGGAAACTCACTGGAGTTTTGTTGTTCAAAGATTTTATATACTTAGAGTTTCAGTACTTAGCCATGATTAATTGAATCACTGACCACATTATTGAACAAAATATCCCTCCTTTCTTTCTCAGAGGTAGGGCTGATATCATCTGTCTCAAAAGCTTGAAACTTCTAATCTTATCATTATTATTTCTTGTGTGACCCATCCTTAGTCATCTCATTACTTTAATCTCAGATTTGGTCTAAGGGGCCTACTGTGAATAACACTCATATCATTAGAGAATCTTCAAGGATTTTGAAGTTACCTCCAGGGAACCAGGGACAAAGTCAACTTATTTGGTATTATACCAATGTAGAATCACACATGTAGTCACATATATATGTGATTTCAACATTTTATGCTACATACTTGCAGTCACAGTATATTCTAATTGAATATGTGATTTCTGCATGATTTGAAATACTTTTACTGTCTTATTTTTACCTACCAGCCCTTCACTCCCTCAGCTACCTGGTTACCAGTGTTGCTTAATTAAATTTTGAATTTAAATAACAAAACTGAATGTCTGCCATATAGCTAGAATCAGTGTTCATAAAAGTAATCTAAGTTGGGTAAAGTTTGTTCTATTCTCTATGCAACAAATATGCTTCTTGTATCTTTTGTGGAATTTAAAGACTCTAAGTGGACTCCGAATAAAATAAGAATTCATAGCACTTTTCTATAATAATTATATACACTAATTTTACTAGTTACTGAAAAGGTACTAGGTATAGGGCTAAAAATTTCACATATAATATGCATAGATGTAAAATCTAAAAAATCATCAGGTATATTTTTTCTTTGTATTTTGTTGTTGTAATATAAATTTACCACTCTCATTATTATTAAGTGTACAGCCCAGTTGTATTAAATACATTTGTAATATCCAGTTACCATATATCTCCATAAATTTTTTGATCTTGCAAAGCTGAAACTCTATAGTCATTAAAAGAATAATTCCCAATGTCTGCCACTCCCCATGTCTTGGGAACAACCGTTATATTTTTCATATCTATAATTTAGACTACTATCATTACCTCAATGATAGAGTTTGGTTGAGTGTCTTCACCCAAATCTCATGTTGAAATGCAATCCCCAGTGTCAGAGGTGGGGCCTGGTGAGAAGAGATTGAATCATGGTGGCAGATTTCCTATTAATAATTTAGCACCATCCCTTTGGTGCTGTCCTCGAGATAGTGAGTGAATTCTCTTGAGATCCTGTTGTTTAAAAGTGTGTGTTGTGGTAGCCTCCCTTCTTCTCTTGCTCCTGCTCTGGCCATATGATATGCCTGCTCCCACTTTGCCTTCCACTATGATGGTAAGTTTACTGAGGCCTCCCCAGAAATGCAGCAGATGCCAGCATCATGTTTTCTGTACAGCCTGCAGAACCACAAGCCAATTAAAATTCTTTCCTTTATAAATTACTCAGTATCGGCCAGGCGCAGTGGCTCACTCCTGTAATCCCAGCACTTTGGGAGGCCCAGACGGGCGGATCACGAGGTCAGGAGATCGAGACCATCCTGACTAACAGAATGAAACCCAGTCTCTACTAAAAATACAAAAAACTTAGCCAGGCGTAGTGGCGGGTGCCTGTAGTCTCAGCTACTGGGGAGGCTGAGGCAGGAGAATAGTGTGAACCCAGGAGGTGGAGCTTGCAGTGAGCCGAGATCGCACCACTGCACTCCAGCCTGGGCAACTGAGCGAGACTCCTAAATAAATAAATAACCCAGTCTCTAGTATTTCTTTATAGCAAAGTCAGAAATGACTAATATAGAAAATTGGTACCGAGGAGTGATACATTGCTATAAAGATGCCTGAAAATGTGGAAGCAGCTTTGGAATTAGGTAACAGATGGAGTTTGTAATAGTGCTGAGAGCTCAGAAGAGAGGAAGATGAGGGAAAGTTTGGAATTTCTTACAGACTGGTTAAATGGTTAAATGGTGGTGACCAAAATGCTGATAGTGATATGGACAATGAAGTCTAGGCTGTTGAGGTCTCAGGTGGAAATGAGAAACTTATTGGGACCTGGAGTAAAGGTCACTTTTGCTATGTCTTAGCAAATAACTTAGCTGCATCTGTCCATGTCCTAGGGATCTGTGGAACTTTGAACTTGAGAGTGATGACTTAGGGTATCTGGTGGAAGGAATTTCTAGGCAGCAAAGCATTCAAGATGTGGGCTGGTTGCTTCTAACAGCTTAAGCTGTTCTCCTAAGCCATTAGAGTCTATTACCAGGAGACATACATCACTGTTAACACTATTAGACAGGGCATCCTCCCACCTAATGGAAAAACAGTTCCTGCTACCTCATTTTACTTTCTAGTCAGTACTTGAATCTTTATTGAAGATCTTACCAGAGTACCTATGATTTATTATTTAATTTGAATGCTTATACTTTTTAGACTTTTTTGGTTCTTCAACAAGCCCTAACCAGTGTGAAAAAACAAGAGTCTGTGACAGATGAGCTGAATGAATCTTACCTCTGTCTACAATTTTGGTGTTTTACAGAAAGACAATTTATCCTCAATTTCACACTCAGATTGGATTTAATCTTTTGCATTAGTGATTCTGATACTAAGCTTGATTCCAGCACCATAATCAGAGCTCTGTTTCACAGTAGGTGACTTATGTAGATTTGTAAGAATATCCAGAGAGGAAAATCCCCAGTGACCTTACAGTGATTAACTGTTTTATCTTTGTAAATTTCCTGGACAACGTAACTGATGGCCCTAATACAGAGCAAATTTATTTTGTTCTGGCTCTACTGAAGACTTTAGTTACAAGTTTAGATGTCTTGTCAAATTAACTTATATAAAGATAGTGTTTGTTATCCCGATAGAGATGCCATGTAACCCAAGTGCAGGAAAAGCACCTGGATCTGAGAACTAGGAAACTTTCAGGGAAAATAAAAAGTATTTCATCAATTTCTCGTACATCAATGCAGTATTATTTTCTCTCATTTCTGCTTTTTTTTTTTTTTTACCTCCTCATTCTCAATTCACATCTTTTGCTAATAACAGACCTATAATGGTATCAGTCCAAATAGTTTTATGAATACAGATTATTATTGCTTGCTTTGAGTCAAATATGCATTTTGGTCTAGTCAACGGTGATGAGGTTAAATTACACAGTACAGACATACATTCAAGAAGATATCTGTGAGTGAGAACTCTACCTTCCAAATCACCATTCAAATATTAATATCGTAAAATATTGGTGCCATTCTTATAGTATTAGGGAGGGTATGGACTTTATTTCAGGACCAATTGGAAATATCAAGTAGTATAAAACCATTCAGATCTGGGAAAACCAACTTTATTTTAGTGTAAGACATCTGTCAATTTTATGTATTGTGTCATCCTTTGTAATACTTTCTTTGAATGTTGTTTTTTGGTATGAAAATAAATTTTAAAAATGAAATAAAGTCACAACTCTAAAAAGGTTGTATTTATTTACTTTGATCCTGATTCTATCTTATGCAATATATGAAACATATTGATATAATAAATCATGTTGGAATATGATATATTAATAAAAATCTCAACTTCAGAGTTATAAGGTGAAGTCTAAATTTCTCAAGAGTACAGAAGTCAATATACTTGCTACTAAAATTTACTCAAAGAGGTAAATATATTTCCCAGTACAGATGGCCCACACAGCATGGTAATATTTCACTTTCCATGTTACAAAAGCACATGTTAAATTTAACTGAATGCAAAAATGTATACACTCAACTGTTTAAGTATAGGAAATCAAAATAATTTAAGATTTATTAACACAGTTATAGTCTTCTTTTATATAACTATACATGTATATTTATATATAGTCAAGGTCAAATAAGTTTGAATTTAATATACAACTAATAAAGCCAAATTATATTTCAGTATGAAACAATCTGGTATGTTCAAATACATAATCTGGAGAAGGAAATTTGAGAAAGCAGAAAAATCAGGTAAAATATAAACCTGGTTACCTTGAGAACAACGTCACTGCTGTATTCTCCGCTGCTGTTGGGCATGTGGAACAAAAACAGAGGACAACTTAGAGGCAAAAATAATGGGTACACTAGAGAGAAAATATCTTACGGTTCTTTCTAATGACCACAGAACACAGAGTAATGCCTTATAAATACTAGTGGAAGGCGTTTGGGTCATAAGGGCGGATCCCTCGTAATGGCTTGATGTTCTTCTCATGGTAATAAGTGAGTTCTCACTCTACGAGTTCAAGTAAGATCTGATTGTTTAAAAGATCCTGGCACCTTCTCTCTCTCTTGTGTCTTCTCACCTTGTGATATGCTGGCTCTCCCCCTTTGCCATCTGCCATGATTATAAACTTCCTGAAGACTCACCCGGAGTAGAACAGATGCTGAAACCGTTCTTGTACAGCCTGCAGAATCATGAGCCAAATAAACCTTTCTTTCCTTTATAAATTGCTCAGTCTCAGGTACTCCTTTATAGCAATGCAAAATGAACAAAAATAGTCTCTTAAATAGTGCTTAAAAGAAGAAATATCTTAAAACATATATATGATGGCTTTTAAGCATGTGTATACAGAACTTGATGTAGTTTAATACAGAATGGTATAAGTTTCAATAAATCATTCCACATTTCATGATATTGCTTCATATAGTATACTCCAAAACAAATATGAATAGATAGATGATAGATGGAGAGATAGATGGATATAGAGATGTTGGATATAGATTTGTTTTTACATATATGTATAGAGATATACAAAAGTATTTAAAATAATATATTAAATTATTATAAACACTTTAGAGAGAAAAAATATTTTATTTTTATTTTTAAACTACTTTGTTGGAGTGTAATTGACATATAAAAAGCCATTCCTACTTAATATATACATCTTGATTAGTTTGAGGACATGCATACATCTGTGAAATCATTACCATCATCAAGACCATAAATGCATCCATTTTCTCCCAAAGTTTTTCTCCCACTCCATTTTCTATTATTATTATTATTTTTGTGTGTATGGGTGTGCATTTGTGTGCATGTGTGTGCAAGTATGTGCAGTAAAAAGCACCTAAAATAAGATCTACCCATTTAGCAAATGTTAAATATACAATATAGTACTGTTGGCTATAGGCACAATGTTGTATAGTAGACCTCTAGAGTTTGTCTATCTTGTATAACTGAAACTTTGCACCCTGTTACAGTTACCTCCTCATTTCTCTCTTACCCTATCCTCTGATCACCACCATTCTACTCTCTACTTCTATGAATTTGATGGTTTTATATTCCAAATATAAGTAAGATCATGCAGTATCTTTCTTTCTGTGTCTAGCTTATTTCACTCAGAATGATATCATCCAGGTTCACCCATGTTGCCACAAATGACAGGAATTTCCTTGCAAATAACATTGCATTGTATGTATATCCCACATTTTCTTCATCCACTCATCCATTAATGGACATTTAGGTTGTTTCTAAATTTTTGTTATTGCAAGTAATGCAGCAAGGAACAAGAGAGTGCAAATGCCTCTTCAAGATCCTGATTTCAATTCCTTTGGATATTTGCCCCAAACTGGGATTTCTGGATCATATGCTCTTATCATCTTCATTGACATATCAAACATGATAGATTTTTGCTGTTTCCTATGATGTTAAATAAAATATTACATTTGTTTTTTATTTTTTATTTTTGAAACAGAATTTTGCTCTTGTTGCCCAGGGTAAAGTGCAATGGTGCGATCTTGGCTCACTGCAACCTCCACCTCCCGAGTTCATGTGATTCTCCTGCCCCAGCTTCCGGAGTAGCTGAAATTACAGGCAGCACCACCATGCCCGGCTAATTTTTGTATTATTAGTAGAGACGGGGTTTCACCATGTTGGCCATTCTGGTCTCAAACTCCTGACCTCAGGTGATCTGCTCGCCTCAGCCTCCCAAAGTGCTGGGATTACAGGCAAGAGCTACCACACCTGGCCAGAAAATATTACATTCTTAATAAGTTATGCAAATGGGTATTTGGGTAATCCTTGTTAGAAAAAATGTAAACAATTATTTGAAATATTAGTGTGAACTCTATTTGGAATTTTAGTCAGGTTATTTGACTAAATATCTGTTTATTTAAACATTATTTATTACTGTCCTGACCAGAAAAGCATTTATGACAAATGTAACCAATTATATTTGCTATATTTAAAGTAAAAATCAGGACAAATAACTTTTAAATATATGGATTAAATTTAATTTTACTTTTTAATTTAAAAAATACATGCTAAATGCAGGGAAATACAAAACACAAATAGATAATGTTTAATAATTTCTACAGCTCTATAATCCACAGTAGTAAAAATTGCTAGATATATCCGTGACATACATCTACCTTTCTTCAGAATTTATCAGTATTTTTTGTAGGCATGTGATGACCCAGAATTAAGAATACAATCCCTAGTTTCTGCTAGAGGTAATGTGATAAACAAAACAAGATTATAATGTTTTAGAATTGTAGTTGCAGATTTTGGGGCAGATACTTTTTAGTGATCTTAAAAGAAAAGGGCAACCCTCCTCCATTTTCTTAAACCATTGTATAGGTTGTGGATATATTGGATTATCTCCTTCTCAGTACGTGTAATGGCATTAACTGAAGTTTGGTGCAAGTGAAGTTGAGGGTTACCTGGCAACCCAGTGAAACAGAGTCTGCATAGCAGCAACAGACTATCTAGTTCCAGATAGCCTTTTTTTTTTTTTTTAACTAGAAAAAGAAGTGAACTTTTATTTTATGTAATGGAGACATTGAATCTCCATTACATGTAGCTGAGCCTATAAAAGGAGAAATACTGAGTTTCATATCAGAAATGGACTTATGTATGTAAAATAACATAAAATAAATGGTATTGGTTATGCAACTCAGTAGCGGGTCAAAAAGCCAATAATAGCTATTTTACCATGGCAAAAATATAATAAACTGCAGAAGTATTACCTTGGAAAGCTGACTGCATGCTAATCAGTATTTAAAGTTGACAGATTAATATTAGAAATGTCAGAAATTAGAAAATATTTGATCTCAGTGATACAGAAAACAGAACATATAAAACCTTTTTGGATGAAGAATAAAATTGAGAAAATGCTTGCAAAAAATAATCTTAAATACGTATATTAGAAAACATGCTGTCTCTTCTAGTGTTCATGCCCCTATCTGATTTCCTTCCCCTGGCTCTGTTTTAACACTGTAAATGACTTGTAACTGACAGAATGTGGTGTGAATAATGCTGTGTGGCTTCTATGGCTAGGTTTCAAGAGGTCTTGAAGCTTTTCCTTGTACCCTGGAAATACTTGCTCTGAGGAAAGTTAGTTATCCCACAAGGGGTGTAACAACTCTGAGACCACCATGATGTAAGAAAGCCTTAGCTATTCATTTGGAGTGGCTGTGTGAAGAGAGAGGAAGAAAGGGAACTGGAAACTGTGACTCAGGCCTATAATGCCAGCACTTTGATAGGCCAAAGAGGGTAGATCATTTGAGGTAAGGAGTTCAAGACCAGCTTCGCCAACATAATGAAAACCTGTCTACTAAAAATACGAAAATTAGCTGAGTGTGTTGGCACATGCCCGTAATTCCAGCTGCTTAGAGGCTGAGGCAGAAGAATTGCTTGCACCCCGGAGGCGGAGGACGCAGTAAGCTGAGATTATGCCACTGCACTCCAGGGTAGGTGACAGAGCCAGAATGTCTAAAAAACAAAAAGAAAAAAAGAAAAGAGAAAGAGAAAGATACCCAGCAATCTCCCACCCCCAACTATATCAGAATCCTGTCTGTGAGGAAATAAATTTCATTTTGGATATTTAACTCAGTTGAGTGTTCAAACGACTGTAACCCAGTTGCCATCTAACACGTAGTGCATGAGAGAGATTCTCAAAACAAAAACCAAAAACCAAACAAACTGCCCAACTGAGACTAGTCAAATGCTATGAAGAATAATAAAATAGTTGTTTTAAATCACTAAGATTTGTGTTTGTTTGATACACAACAATAGATAACTGGAACACTTAGCTTCTGTTCCTGGTAAAAAGAACACTCACTGATAAAATATTAATAATATGCAAAGAACTTCTAAAACTTGAAGACAAGAGATAATGAAAACAATATTTTTGAATAATTAAAAACTTAAATATACCTATTATTTGATTCAGAAGTTCCATTTCTGTGAACATATGCTATGAAGAAAATTGATTATAGATAAGTGGTAAGACGGATGGATAGACAGATACAGCTATCTATAACTAGATATAGAAACATACATGTATACAGACAAATGGAGAGAGAGAATGTTGATTGCCACATTGTGGTTGTGTCAAAAAAAGAAAACAAAACCCCCTCCCAAAGTAGAAATAGCCCTGTAAGAAAAACTAAAACTGCTAAAAGATAAATTTAAATATGTAACTCTCAATTTTGAGGGTTTCAGCAATTCTACTCTGCAACTGGGGTAGAGGAAGCAAATTGCAAAAAGAATACGAATAGTTTATTCAAATTTGTAAAGGTAAAGCTTAATATTATTCAGTAAAATGCACAGATTTTAAATGTCGACTGTGAATTCAGCAAATACATACCACTGTGCAATCTATGCTTAATCAGGATATAAAATGACTCTATTAAACATAAAAATTTTTCTCATGTACCTTTCCTCATAATGCCCAACCCAAAAACCAACTACTATTATGATTTTTATTATGATAGATCATTTTATCTGTTTTAGAATATCATAAGAATTGAAGTAGGAACTTGCTTGTCCTGAGTCCTTTCTCCTTGAGTAGTTTTTTCTATCAGTAGTTTCTATCTTCACCTTGATGAATATTATTCCTGTCCATGTTTGCTTTTTTTGTTTCTTTTGAGGAATATTTGGATTGTTCTCAGTTTTTAACTATTATGTATTAAATGATTACAACATTCTCGTACAAGTCATTCCTCTTTATGAAACAAAAGTGCCATAGGACACTTACATCGTTATTTTTATAAGTGAATGACAACCAGTGTCCAAAGCTATGTTATACTGCCTCTAAGAATGTCTGAAAACTTATTTACTATCCATTATTAGAAGTTGGCATTGTTGGCTTTTGAAATGTTAGCCTTTCTAAAGGTTTTGAACTGCTAGTTTAGTTTCATTTCAATTTGCAATACTTGATGACTAATTATGTCCCAAAATATATTTGCTTATTGGAAATATTTGTATATATTCTTTATTGTAGTATCAGCTCAAGCATTTTTTCTTTTTCTGTTGGGATATGTAAGCTTTCTATTGTCATTACACAAGTTCAACAATATAAATATTAGCATAGAAATCAAATTGAGCAGCAATTTTCGGGGAAGTTGAAGATGCTTTACAAGTTTCTCTTAGATCTTCATCTTTACTCTTAATTAAATATGCTGTAAGAAGCCTTAAATTTTTATAATAAAGTGGAAATAAATTTCAGAGTATTCGAGAAGATTATTTGAACTTGAGAAGCTATGAGATACACTGGAAATTATAGACAAATAATGCAAATTTTCCCCACATAACTTTGGCCATCAATTTACTTCGAGGCATACTTAAAAAGTGGAGACTTCAAATTATAGAAGTGTGAACAGCTTAATTGCAGCTCATCTTTGAAATAATGTTGGAAATCTTATTACTATAACATTTAATATGATCTAGTGCTGCTGGTGTATATATATATATATATATACAGAGTCTTGCTCTGTTGCCCAGTCTGGAGTGCAGTGGTGTGATCTTGGCTCACTGCAAGTTCTGCCTCCTGGGTTCATGCCATTCTCCTGCCTCAGCCTCCCGAGTGGCTGGGACGACAGGCGCCCAGCCACCTCGCCCAACTAATTTTGTGTATTTTCAGTAGAGATGGGGTTTCACCGTGTTAGTCAGGATGGTCTCAATCTCCTGACCTCGTGATCCGCCCGCCTCGGCCTCCCAAAGTGCTGGGACTACAGGCATGAGCCACCCCACCTGGCCGAAATTAAATATCTTTAAACATAGTAGATTGACATTCCTATACAAAGAAGTATTAACTGTTCCTGCATGATCCATAGTTCACAAATGAGAAAGCACACCTATCATTTAAACAAAACCTAAAACAGATAATATATCACAATGTTTATGATGGCATAATGATTTTACTTTTCAGATGGTTATTGGTATGTTGATTACATAGTGACAATATTCACAGATGTTTTCTCAACTATTTAGTGAAGAACATATTTATTGTAATATGCAAATGGCATCTTGAAAAATTACAGTCACCTACTTTTTGTTTTGTTTTGTTTTTACCTGTAATGACTGTACAAATCATGGAGAATACAAACCTTCATTTAAAAAAACAAAGATTTGGTTTAGGAGAAAAAAAATACTTATGAGTTTGTTTTTATTTCACATTGCCCATTGTAACACATATTTCCCAATGAAAATATTTCAAAATATACAGAGTGCTCTGATTTCAAGTTTTCTTTCTATTTCATAAGTGGTTTCATTCTAAGAACAAAAGTGCACCAAGTGAAAAATGCTACAAATAGAATAAAAGTTTATAACTTGATGAATTAATTGTGCAGAATTTGCCAATTTTAATGCTGATTGCAGTACTGATTTTTTTTAAATAAGCAATTTGAAAACAGAATTCCTACCTAAACTCAAAGCTGATAAATTAGTAGAGTAAAAGAGGAAAAAAAATGAAAAGGGCAAAAAAGCTTTTCTTCTACAAAACTTCTGCACAGCAAAGGAAACAATTTGAAGAATGAAAAGGTAATCTACAGAGTCTGAGAAAATATTTGCAAACCATTTATCTGATAAGGAATTAATATCCTAAATATGTAAGGAACTCAACTTAATAGAAGAAAACAAATCAATTAAAAAATAGACAAAGGAAGTGAACATGTTTTTACAAAAAAATGATACTCAAATGGTCAACAATTATATAAAAATTTGCTCTACCTCACTGTTCACCAGAGAAATACAAATTAAACCTACATGAGATATCTCCTCACACCTGGTAGTATGATTAATATTAAAGAAATAAGAGATAAATGTTGGTGAGTGTTTCTTTGAAACCAATGAGAACAAAGACACAATATACCAGAATCTCTGGGATACAGCTAAAGCAGTGTTTAGAGGGAAATTTATAGCACTAAATGCCCACAGAAGAAAGAAGGAAAGATCTAAAATTGGCACCCTAACACCACAATTAAAAGAACTAGAGAAGCAAGAGCAAACAAAGTCAAAAGCTAGCAGAAGACAAGAAATAACTAAGATCAGAGCAGAACTGAAGGAAATAGAGACATGAAAAAAACTTTCAAAAAAAGCAATGAAACCAGGAGATCTTTTTTTAAAAAAATCAACAAAATAGATAGACCACCAGCTAGATTAATAAAGAAGAAAAGAGAGAATAATCAAATATACACAATAAAATATGATGAAGGGGATATCACCACTGATCCCACAGAAGTATGAACTACCATGAGCGAATACTATAAACACCTCTATGCAAATAAACTAGGAATTCTAGAAGAAACTTATAAATTCCTGGACATTCCATCCCCGCAAGACTAAACAAGGAAGAAGGAAAATCCCTGAATAAGCCCTTAACAAGTTCTAAAATTGAGGCAGTAATTAATAGCCTACCAACCAAAAAAAGCCGAGGACCAGATGGATTCACAGTTGAATTCTACCAGATGTACAAAGAGGAGTTGATACCACTCCTTCTGAAACTATTCCAAACAACAGAAAAAGAGGGACTCCTCCCTAACTCATTTCATGAGACCAGCATCATCCTAATACCAAAATGTGGCAGAAACACAACAAAAAAAGACAATTGCAGGACAATATCCCTGATGAACATCAATGAGAAAATCCTCAATAAAATACTGGTAAACCTAATCAAGCAGCACATCAAAAAGTTTATCCCCCATGATCAAGTCAACTTCATCCCTGGGATGCAAAATTGGTTAAATATACGCAAATCAATAAATGTAATCCATCACATAAACAGAACCAACGACAAAAACCACATGATTATCTCAAAGGAAAGACCTTCAATAAAATTCAACACCCTTCACGCAAGAAACTCTCAATAAACTAGGTATTGATGGAATGTATCCCAAAATAATAAGAGTTATTTATGACCAAACCACTAGCCAATATCTCATTGAAAAGGCAAAAGAGGGAAGCATTCCCTTTGAAAACCAGTACGAGACAGGGATGCCCTCTCTCACCACTGCTATTCAACATAATTTTGGAAGTTCTGGCAAGGGCAATCAGGCAAGGGAAAGAAATAAAGCGTATTCAAATAGGAAGATAAGTCAAATTGTCTTTGTTTGCAGATAACATGATCTATATCTAGAAAACCCCAGCATCTCAGCCCAAACTCTCCTTAAGCTGATAGCAACTTCAGCAAACTCTCAGAATACAAAAGCAGCGTGCAAAAATCACAAGCATTCCTACACACCAACAACAGACAGAGAGCCAAATTATGAGTGAACTCCCATTCACAATTGCTACAAACAGAATAAAATACCCAGGAATACAACTTACAAGGGATGTGAAGGACCTCTTCAAGGAAAACCACAAACCACTGCTCAAGGAAATAAGAGAGGACACAAAGAAATGGAAAAACTTTCCATGCTCATGGATAGGAAGAATCAATATCGTGAAAATGGCCATACTGCCCAAAGTAATTTATACATTCAACGCTATCCCCATCAAGCTACCAATGACATTCTTCACAGAATTGGAAAAAAAAACTACTTTAAAATTTGTATGGAACAAAAAAGAGCCCGTATAGCCAAGACAATCCAAAGCAAAAAGAACAAAGTTGGAGACATCATGCTACCAGACTTCAAACTATACTATAGGGCTACATAAACCAAAACAGCATCGTACTGGTACCACAACAGATATATAGACCAATGGAACAAAACAGAGGCCTCAGAAATAATACCACACATCTACAACCATCTGATCTTTGACAAAACTCACAAAAACAAGAAATGGGAAAAGGATTCCCTATTTAATAAACGGTATCGGGAAAACTGGCTAGCCATATGCAGAAAACTGGACCTCTTCCTTACACATTATACAAAATTAACTCAAGCTGGATTAAAGACTTAAATATAAGACCTAAAACTATAAAATCTCTGGAAGAAAACCTAGGCAATACCATTCAGGACATAGGCATGGGCAAAGACTTCATGACTAAAACACCAAAAGCAATGGCAACAAAAACCAAAATTGACAAATGCGATCTAATTAAACTGAAGAGCTTCTGCATGGCAAAAGAAATTACCATCAGTGTGAAGAGGCAACCTACAGAATGGGAGAAAATTTTTGCAATCTGTCCATCTGACAAAGGGATAATATCCAGAATCTACAAAGAACTTAAACAAATTTACAAGAAAAGAATAAACAACCATATCAAAAAGTGGGTGAAGGATATGAAGAGACAGTTCTCAAAAGAAGACATTTATGCAGCCAACAAACATATGAAAAATAGTTCATCATCACTGGTCATTGGAGAAATGCAAATCAAACCCACAATGAGATGCCATCTCATGCCAGTTAGAATGGTGATCATTAAAAAGTCAGGAAACAACAGCTACTGGGGAGGTGTGGAGGAATAGGAATGCTTTTACACTGCTGATGGGAGTGTAAATTAGTTCATCCATTTTGAAAGACAGTGTGGCAATTCCTCAAGGATCTAGAATCAGAAATACCATTTGACCCAGCAATCCCATTACTGGGTATTTATCCAAAGGATTATAAATCATTCTACTACAAAAACACATGCATACATATGTTTATTGCAGCACTGTTCACAGTAGCAAAGACTTGAAACCAACCGAAATACTCATCAATGACAGATCAAATAAAGAAAATGTGGCACATATACACCATGGAATATTATGCAGCCACAAAAAAGGATGAGCTCATGTCCTCTGCAGGGACATGGATGAAGCTGGAAACCATTATTCTCAACAAACTAAGACAAGAACAGAAAATCAAACACTGCATGTTCTCACTCATAAGTGAGAGATGAACAATGATACCACATGAACACAGGGAGGAGAGCATCACACACCAGGGCCTTTGGGGGTAGGGGCCTAGGGGAGGGATGGCATTAGGAGAAATACCTAATGTAGATGACTGGTTGATGGGTGCAGCAAACCAGCATGGCACATGTATACCTATGTAACAAACCTGCACTTTCTGCACATGTATCTCAGAACTTAAAATATAATAATTAAAAAAAATAGCAAAAAAGGAAAGATTTGTGTGATCTCAAAAACTCCTTTGTAATCATTTCCCACGATTTAAGTGTTAAGATAACATTGTGCAATTCTTAGAATTTGCAAATCCTGTTAACACCCAATTTCCTCTCTCAAGGCGATTCAATATTGTAGCTAATCACATAACTGCCTGATTAGTTTCCTGGCACTACTTCCTATTAGTTGAGCAACAAATTTAATATTTCTGTGTCTTTTTTTCTCATCAGAAAAGAAAGAATATGATTAGAATGTTCTTTTTATCAGGTTTAGGAGGATTAAATCATACTTGCAAGAAAATAGTATGTCTTGAGTGTTCAAAAATGTATATATATGGTTTTATGATTATTCATCTTTTCAGGTTGAGAGAAAGGAATTAATGAAAAATGCATGAAACAATACATTAAAAATTATAACCAGTGTCTAAATGCTGGGTACTATTATGTAATCTGGTTGCAGAAAACCAAGGTACAAAACGATTGTCACATTATCCTCTCTTAGACACACTAACAGTAGTTAAAAGGATTCTGAATTAGAGTTCCTAACTACTCAGAAATTCTCAATTGTTCTCTAAGTTTGGGTTCATAAAATTTATTTTAATTTATTTATTGAATTTTACCTAGTACTTTTTAAATTATTGTCTTTCTTTAGATTTTCGGGAAGCATTAGCGACAGTTAATTTAGTTTGTTGATTAGAAAAGTAATGAGTTTTAGTTTGCTGGAAAAGAATCTTGAAAGCGCCAATGATTACAAATGTCTGACTGTAATTGCTTTTATTTCCATGGCTAAGGTACAGGATTTTTGAAGATTAAATGTACTGAAACTCACAACAACCTAATGATTTACAGTGTGCATAGGTAGTAAATATATAATAGTTGAACACTGTTCAGTTTAGTGTTCCTGGAAATTTAGAGCTTTAGCTCTGAAGTTTCTTTAAAAACCAGGTTTTTTTTTTATTATTGTTTTTTAAACTATATTTTAAGTTCTAGGGTACATGTGCACAACATGCAGGTTTGTTACATATGTATACCTGTGCCATGTTGGTGTGCTGCACCCATTAACTCATCATTTACATTAGGTATATCTCCTAATGCTATACCTCCCCACTCCCCTCACCCCAGACAGGCCCTAGTGTGTGATGTTCTCCTTCCTGTGTCCAGGTGTCCTCATTGTTCAATTCCCACCTATGAGTGAGAACATGCAGTATTTGTTTTTTTTTTGTCCTTGCAATAGTTTGCTGAGAATGATGGTTTCCAGCTTCATCCATGTCCCTACAAAGGACATGAACTCATCCTTTTTTTATGGTTGCATAGTATTCTATGGTGTATATGTGCCACATTTTCTTAATCCAGTCTATCATTGATGGACATTTGGATTGGTTCCAAGTCTTTGCTATTGTGACTAGTGCTATAATAAACAACAGACAACCAGAGAGCTAAATCGTGAGTGAACTCCCATTAACAATTGCTTCAAAGAGAATAAAATACCTAGGAATCCAACTTACAAGGGATGTGAAGGACCTCTTCAAAGAGGACTACAAACCACTGCTCAACAAAATAAAAGAAGATGCAAACAAATGGAAGAACATTCCATGCTCGTGGATTGGAAGAATCAGTATCATGAAAATGGTCATACTGTGCAAGGTAATTTATAGATTCAATGCCATCCCCATCAAACTACAAATGACTTTCTTCACATAACTGGAAAAAACTAGTTTAAAGTTCATATGGAACCAAAAAGGAGTCCATATAGCCAAGACAATCCTAAGCCAAAGGAATAAAACTGGAGGCATTACACTACCTGACTTCAAACTATATTACAAGGCTACAGTAATCAAAACAGCATGGTACTGGTACCAAAACAGAGATATAGACCAATGAAACAGAACAGAGGCCTCAGAAATAATACCACAAATCTACAACTATCTGATCTTTGACAAAACTCACAAAAACAAGAAGTGGGGAAAGGGTTCCCTATTTAATAAACGGTGCTGGAAAAATTGGCAGGCCATATGTAGAAAGCTGAAACTGGATCCCTTCCTTACATCTTATACAAAAATTAATTCAAGATGGATTAAAGACCTAAATGTTAGACCTAAACCATAAAAACCCTAGAAGAAAACCTAAGCAATACCATTCAGGACATAGGCATGGGCAAGGACTTCATGTCTAAAACACCAAAAACAATGGTAACAAAAGCCAAAATTGACAAATGCTATCTAAGTAAACTGAAGAGTTTCTGCACAGCAAAAGAAACTACCAGCAGAGCGAAGAGGCAACCTACAGAATGGGAGAAAATTTTTGCAGTCTACTCATCCGACAAAGGGCTAATATCCAGAATCTACAAAGAACTCAAACAAATTTACAAGAAAAAAACAAACAACCCCATCAAAAAGTGAGTGAAGGATATGAACAGATACTTCTCAAAGGAAGACATTTACACAGCCAACAGACACATGAAAAAATGCTCATCATCACTGGCCATCAGAGAAATGCAAATCAAAACCACAATGAGATACTATCTCACAGCAGTTAGAATGGCTATCATTAAAAAGTCAGGAAACAACAGGTGCTGGAGAAGATGTGGACAAATAGGAACACTTTTACACTATTGGTGGGACTGTGAACTAGTTCAACCATTGTGGAAGACAGTGTGGCGATTCCTCAAGGATCTAGAACTAGAAATACCATTTGACCCAGCAATCCCATTACTGGGCACATACCCAAAGGATTATAAACCTTACTGCTATAAAGACACATGCACATGTATGTTTAAAAACCATTTTATAAGCCTGTCTTTTAGCTTACTGACCAGAAAGCCGAGGCCAAGAGAAGCTATGCTATTTGATCAGGGTCACAAAGTTATTATGAAAGCGGCTGAGATGAGAACCAAGTCCAGACATCTTCCCACTGTATTATGTACATGATAAATGAAACAAAAAGCTGGTTCTTTGAAAATATAAACAAAATTGATAGACCTTTAGGGGGATTAACCAAGAAAAGAAGAAAGATTCAGATAAGCTTGATTACAAATGAAACTGGATGTATTACAACCAATACGAAATTTGAATACAAAATATCATTCAAAGCTACTATGAACACCTTTACACACACAAACAAGAAAATCTAGAGGAGACAGATAAATCCCTGAAAATATACAACCCTTCTAGATTAAGTCACGAAGAAATAGAAACTGAACACATGAATA
The DNA here is from genome assembly GCF_008728515.1 of Papio anubis. Classification (NCBI taxonomy): domain Eukaryota; kingdom Metazoa; phylum Chordata; class Mammalia; order Primates; family Cercopithecidae; genus Papio; species Papio anubis. The sequence goes on along the minus strand of NC_044986.1, from coordinate 53,205,898 downwards.
ACAAGCAGCAAGATCGAATAAATAATAATAAAAAAAATGTCAACAAAAAGAAGTCTGGGACCAGATGGATTCACAGCTGAATTCTAATATATATTCAATAAAGAACTGGCACAAATCCTACAGAAGTATTTCAAAAGATAAAGAGGGAATTCTTCCTAAATTATTGTATGAAACCAGATTCACCCTAATACCAAAGCAAGGAAAGACTTACCAAAAAAAGAAAACAATCAACTATTATCCCTGACAAACATAGATGCAAAAATCTTCAACAAAATACAAGCTAACCTAGTCCTACAGCATGTCGAAAAGATAATACATCATAATCAAGTGAGTTTCATAACAGGGATGCAGGAATAGTTTAACATATGCAAGTCAATAAATGTGAATAATCATCTAAATATAATTTAAAATACCTGTTCAACAAATGGTGCTGAGAAAACTGGCAAGCCATAAAAAAGAATGAAACTGAATCCTCATCTCCCTCCTAATAGAACTCAGGAGGGACCAAACACTCAAATCTGAAGTAAGACCTGAAGCCATAAAAATTCTAGAAGATAACATCAGAAAACTCTTCTTGACATTGCCTTAAGCAGAGAATTCATGACTAAGACCCCAAAAGTGAATGCAACAAAATAAAGAAATAAATATGCCCTAATTAGACTAAAAAAGCTTCTGCACAGCAAAAGAAGTAATTAGCAGAGTAGACAGACAACCCTCAGAGTGGGAGAAAGTACAGTCATTATATGAAAAAGACACACGCATATGCATGTTTATAGCAGCACAATTCTCAGCTGCAAAAATATGGAACCAACCTAAGTGCCCATCAACCAATAAGTGGATAAAGATAATGCGGTATATATACATCATGCAATACTACTCAACCATAAAAAGGAATGAAACGATATCTTTTGCAGCAACTTTGATTGAGCTGGAGGCCATTATTCTAAGTGAAGTAACTCAGGAATGGAAAACCAAATATTGTATGTTCTCACTCATAAGTGAGAGCTAAGCTATAAGGATGCAAAGGCAAAAGAATCATATAACGGGCTCTGGGGATTTGGAGGGAAGAATGGGAATGAGGCGAGGGTTAAAAAACTACACATTGGGCACAGTGTACACTGCTCAAATGAAAAGTGCACCAAAACCTCAGCAATCACCACTAAAGAACTTATCCATGTAGCCAAAAAACGCATGTACACTAAAATTATTAAAAGGAAAAGAAAACAGAGATAACAAACATCCTAGTGAATGAGTACTGCCAAAGGAAAGAACAGAGAAGAGGATATAATTAACAAAAACATATCAAAAGAAAGTGTCTCAGAACTAAAGGACAAAGAAGTAAAACTGACCCTGTTTTCTATGCACTGTATAATTAATGAGAAAGAAAAGACATACATTGAAGAACACAAATGAATTGTATATTAACATCTTCTCAAGAATATTACATTTCAGATTACTTAAAATGGATATTTTGCTTTTAAAATGGAGAGATATGATGGCTATCATCCTAGCAAAGTAATTAGAATTAACATCAATGATAATAAGATGACTTGATTTTGTATGTGTTTTGATGTGGTAAAATATAAAGGACACATATCACCTGTATAGTATTCTTCCCCAAAATGTTTAACCTGAACGTAATAATAGAACAACTTCCAGGCAAACTAAAATATAGAGCATTATGCAGTATGCAGGGTAAATGATTTAAAATCTTTAAAAAGACCAATAATATGGAAAACAAAAATAAAAATGAAGGAAAAACTGTGCTAGAGTTATGAGAGATATATATAAATAGAAACTAAAAAAGTAGAATTGTCCAAAGCATTTCAGATATTTTAATTGGATCCTGAAGTTAAAAACAAATAACGGCAACACCAACACAATAAATAAAGACATTTTGAGGACTGAAATCTGAACATAGACTCTATATTAGATGATACCATGAAATCATTTTAATTATATTAAATGTGAAAATGATATTCTTATTTAGGACAATGTCCTTATCCTTAGAGGACACTGGAAAAAAAGTACTGGATGAAAGTGTCATGTCGTCTGCTAGTTTAACATTGTTTAGAACAAAGAAAACAGAGAAAGAGTTTTCATATGCAAAGAAGTCACCTATGCACAAAGATGGCTATTGGATAGTTATACCAACAAACATGACAGCCATTGTCATGTTAAATGAAGTACCAAAATTTTTTGTATTCTTAAATTTTTTCTTGTCAGGTACTAGTATTGGAAGATGAATGTAAAAATCTTGATAAATCCCTGCCTCTGCTATGCTCAAATATACTAGCCCTTCAAAAAAGAAAAAAAAAACAAAAAACAAATCCACCTTGCCTGCTTCAATTTGTATTTCATTTGTAGTATCACTACGTATTCAAAAATGGTTTCATGATTTAAATTTTTTTTTTTTTTTTTTTTTTTTACCTTATGTTAACTAAGTCGAAGAAAATGTTCTGGTGAAGGATAAATCTTTCAATTAATTGTATGAGTTTCCTAGAGAAGTCTTAGTAGAGTACTACAAACTGAGTGGCTTAAAACAGCAAAAATATATTCATTAGCAGTTCTGGAAGATAGAAGTCTGAAATCAAGTGTTAATAATGTTGGTTCCTCCTGAAAGAGAATCTGTTCCACTCCTCTCTCTGATGACAGACAGCAAGTAGTGGCATTCCTTGGCTTTTAGATACTTTATTCAAACCTCTGCCTCCATCTTCACATGGAGTTGTCCCTACATCTCTGTCTTCTCATTAATGCCTTCTTATAATGATTCAAGTCATGTTGGAATCAGGGGTCCATCCTGCTCTGATATAACCTTATCTTAACTAATTACATCTACAAATATCTTGTTTCCAAGTGAGGCCATATTCTGAGGTGCTGGAATTAGAACTTGAGCATATCTTAATGGCAGAGCGTAATTCCACCCATAGCCATAACAAATGTAATTTTCTGAATAAACTGATGAGAATATGAAGTTTATATGAATACTTCTCTGTCTTTGTCTTACAGTTCCAAATAGTGTTTCAAAACTGAAAAGTATTTACGTTTATTATATAATAACTTCTATGCATGGAAACGAATATATATATATATTTCATATTTACAATTTCATACATATATAAGTTCATGGAAAAACTAAACCCTATTAAGTAAAGTTTCCAAATTAAAAGTATATTTTATCATTAACTAGCCTTTAAAAATAAAGAGATGATAGCCACAGTGGTATGTGCCTGTAGTGCCAGCTACTTGGGAGGCTTAGGCTAGAGAACTGCTTGAGCCCAAGAGTTTGAGCTCAGTCTGGGCAACATAGTGAGACCTTCATCTCTTCAAAAAATAAATGAAAATATTATATCGTACTGATTTTCTCAATAATGAGTCTGTTCTCTTTTTGATTTACAATTATTTTCAAGGAGAATTGTTATCTCAGTGATTACCAGTTAAATATAAATCTTTGGTTACCCAGAATGAGAACTAATATAAAAAGACAATATAAATTTCCCCATGTACTGTAACCATTACAAAAGTAATTTAACCTCTCTGAAACTTTGTATTACTCAAAATAAATAAAAGCCCTGCTTATATGATAATCAATATCACCATATTATTGGATCCAGGTTTTACAACTTTTTCCACAGAGGGATTCTGATGTTCTAGGAAGTCAAAAATTATTACTTTCAATGGCAAAAACCACAATTACTTTTACACCAACCTAATAACTCATGTAATGAACATGAGAGAGTAAAGTCTAATTCATGAGTAGTAAGCAGTGTGGTTCCCATAAGCTCTATAAAACTTGGCCTTCTATTTCTCCACCATCTCTAACCCCAACAAATAAGAGCAATAGCAAGATCCATATTTTCACTTCCTTAAATTAATAGGACTTACTGTTACTATTAACCTTAAACAAAGATGGTTCATTAATTTGTTTATTTATAACACTTGGATCCCTCCTAATACCTGAAATAGAAGAAAAATATCAGTGGAACCCATAGCACAGAGACTTTACTAGTAAATTCAAATTTCAATTATCTAGAGCTTTAGTGGTATAATTATTAAGTCATTAATAATCTTGTAGATAATGTCACCAGGCCATAGTTCCAATTTAACCAAAGGATGTACTTGTTTTCTACTAGGTGTTGCTGTGGTCATTCATTATTTTAGGTCATATGTAAAGGTTATGTTTTACACAAATAAGAGATCTAGGTAGTTTCCCCTTTAATTTATGAATTATTTTTATGTTTGCAAAGATAGTACTTTATTCAGTATCTATGATACAGAGCCCAATTCATTTTCTCACATTGTTTAAAGAGAAACTAGCTGAAGATAGAAATGGCAGCTAATAATACCTATCAAAGAATCATCAGAGAGCTGTCATGGAGGAGGTGACAGGCAACATTTTGTTAGAGATGAAGTTTTCTTTATCAGCTTACTCTGTATCCTTTTTGACTGAGTCACATAGACAATAAGCTATGTAACAAATGTTTAACAACACATTTATTTAAAACATAATATGGGATACACAGAGCCAAGAATGACCTTCCATATAGGAAGGTTGTTGTTGCAATGGTCGTTCATGTAGATATATTTGTGTTCTATTTGAATTTAGTGAAGAGAGAGGTGTAATTTTGGGCACAATGTCAATATTTTAAAAATACTTCCTCAAAATTAGAATATCTAAACAACATTTTAGAAATGAAGACTAATTTAGGATGTAAGATGGAGTGAGGTAAGAATTAAGTGCAGAGACAGAGACGCCATTATAAAAAAATCAACCTGAGACATACATGGGGTGATAAAACTGTGCGGTATCTTTGCTATAATGGCAAAAAGTGCAATTGCTTTGGCACCAGCCTAATGCAATCTGACATGAGTCTACACATGCAATAAAATTGTAGAGATTAAATACTCATACATATATAAATGAATACAAGTAAAACTGAGGAAATCTGAAAAAGATCAGTGGATTGCATCAATCTCAATATTCTGGTTGTGTTATAGTTTTGCCAGCTGTTACTATTGGGAAAAAACTGGGTGAAAGTATACAGGTTTTCTTGGTTTTGTTATTTTTTTACATCTGCTTGTGAATTATTTCACTTAAATTTTGAATTAGAATTATCTTTTCTTGAATGTCATATTTGCATAAATTAAACTATGATTACTTTTAAGATTATATAAACTTAAAAATACCCAAAGTTTTTTTGGATACTTGTAGTTAGTCATTATAAACGTTGGATCAGACAGCTAATGAAAGCTTTAAACATGTGCATATGACTGCTTTTAACCATGAATACTCAAATTCTTGAAGAAAAAATAAACTCAAATATTAAAGACACATAAGTTTTAAACATTTCAAGTAGGCATAATGGATTTATTCTTGAAAATAATACATTTTATATTTCACACTATTTGTTTATCAATTTTTATGACAAAATGTAAATATGAGGTCTAAACACATCTATTTGTCATAATTTATTCTGTACAGACTACAGAAATGAAATAACTCAACTAACTAGAGATCACGAGTTTCATTAGAATCTCCACATTAACATTTTTTTAAGAAATTGGAAAGTGTATATTTTAAAGGAATTCACAAATTTTTTATTCACTTTTATCTACTTTCTGTATTTTATCTTGACAACCTGGTGAGCTTCTAAAACTTGAACCATGCTAATATATGTCTCTGAGGATTATTTTTAATAGTTATTTATAAAAAGTATTTCTTTGGCAAAAAGAAAACTGTAGCGGTTGTATTTGTGATTCTTAAGAAGTGATGATTGGAGGTTAATTGGAAGGTTAATTATATGGACGTTAAGTCTGTAGGAAACATGTGATAATTATTTTTCATAAAATAGAAATTTTGTTTCTTTGGGCTATGCTTATAAAGGTCTACAGAATGGGAGTGTTGGCACTGTGAATTCTATATTCAATTCTAGTCAATATAACTTTATAGGGACAGTTTCTAGAACAAGATTAGATAGAGATGTCAACCTAGCTTCTGTTTTTATTAAAGCTAAGACCTAGGGATATTTAAGTTGTTATTTCAGGAGATCACAGCTCATGGTCTAAAGTGTAAAATCAAATTCACAGTCCCATCACAAGTTATTTTATAGATAATTCTAAGCCTCAACCCAGCATGTTGGCAGGCGTTATTAGAATTACTAGGTTCAGTACAAGTCCATGTTGGAATGACAGTATAATAAAATATTCAATTTTGCATTTTCCCCAATAAGGCATTCTTGTGTTCCTAAATTTCAAACCTTAGAAAATTGTCAGAATGATTTGAATGAAGGCAATATCAAAGTCACAAATCTGGTCAATCCAGTGCTACTTCCTCTTGAACTCCACATTACATTGCTAGTGCTCTTAGAATACATGCAAAAGAGTTTTCCTGTCCAGTGTGTAAGGGGTTTAGACATTTCCACTCCAACTAAAAATAACCAAAAAGCTGAACAAACCAAAATGAACAATTCTTTCTAGATTCATAAGAAAAGTAAGGTCACGGGGCAAATCGTTCTCCTCAAAATTGGAGAGACAGACAGGAGAATACAGAAATTCACAGTGTACCTGACCGAAACCCTCCAGAGGAACAACTGCCAGGGTAGCAAAATCTGAACAGTAATTGACAAATTGCTGGAACCTTAATATGGACAATTCAGAGAGATTAAAAACCCCAGGGGAACTAAAATATCAGGGCCCTCCACAGTATTGTACATTTTACTTCTTTGAGCTTAGCCAGTTTCTCACAGTGAATAGTGGAGAAAAATATCCTACTTTTAGTAAGGGGAGAATATGAATCATCTCACAATACATCAGAGAATTCTGTTCTTCTAACAATGTCAGCTCTCAGGGGAAATAATTTAATGAGAACCTAACTTGCTGGGATTTTATCAGAGCCTAACTAACCCAAAGTGAAGAAAATACCCAACTTCATCTAGCTCTACCCGTTACTTGGAAGAAGGGAAATACCCAATTCCAACCAATGTGAATCGTCTACATGAAAGAAGGAAAATACACAGTTCTACTACATTCTATCCATCCTGCTGTTTCATCTAAGGGAGAGGAGGATGAGAAACACTTGTGAAGTTCACAGTACAAAAAGACAAAATCACTAAAAGACTGAGCATTAATCATAGGACTACGAAATGCTTCTCCTCCCCTTACATCTTACCATTAAATTACTAAAGTTCTATTTATAGGAGTTCATTTTACCTAATATCTCATATCCAGCTATCAAGAAAAATTACAAGCCACACTAAGAGGGAGAACAAAAAAGACAGCTTGAAGGCAGATACCAAGCATCAGAACTAGATTCAGATATGGCAGGAATGTATAAATTATCATACTGGGAATTTAGAACAATAATGATTAGTAAGTGAAGGGCTCCAATAAACAAAGTAGACAGCATGCAAGAATAGCTACACAATATATGCAGACAGATGGAAATTTTAAAGAATTGTGAAAAAGAAATGCTAGCAACTGAAAATACCATAACAGAAATGAAACCTTTGATGCACTTATTAGTAAAGTGGACACAAGTAAGCAAAGAATCTCTGAACTTGATGATATCTCAGTAGAAACTCCCGAAACTAAAAAGCAAAGAAAAAAAAAATTGTAAAACAACAGCAACAACAACAACAAAAACATGCCGAATACTAAAGAACTGTGGGCACCCACAAAAGGTCTAATAAACAAGTAATGAGAATGCCTGGTGGAAAAGAAAAAAAAATGAAAGGAATAGAGTAACTATTTGAAAAAATAATGACTGAGAATTTTCTTCACATTTAAATCTGAAACCAAGCCACACACCACAGAAGATCAGAGAACAACAAACAGGATATAAACTACAGAAAATCAAATATAAAGATAAAAATTCTGTTGGACAACAGATGGAATAAACAAGTTAGTTATAAAGGAATGAAAATGAGAATTACATTTGACTAACCACAGAAATCATGCAATCAAGAAGAGATTGGAGTTAAATGTCTAAATGTTGAGAGAAAAATAATCACCTACCAACCTAGATTTCTGTACTCAGTGAAACTGTGCTTCAAAAATTAAAGAGAAATAAAAATTTTCTCTGACAAATAAAAATTGAAAATTTGATGCCAGAAGACCTGCCATGCAAGACATATATTTTCAAAAAAGTATTTTAGAGAGAAAATTATAGAACAGATGGACAATATAAGCAGATAGACGGAAATTTTAAGGAAGAGTGATAAAAAAAAGCTGGAAAAAATTATATCGGTCAGATTATATAGGTCAGAAACTTAGATCTTGATAAAGAGCATCAAAAAGCAATAAATGAAGATAAAAGATATCTTTTTCTTATTTTTAATTGCTCTAGCAGAGAATAGTTTGTTCAAATTAGTAGCAACAATGTACCTAACTATGTATGCTTATATATTAATAACATATATGCTTATGTATACATAAAATGAATAACATTAGTGATACAAGAAATGGGAGGAAGGATTTAGAATTTTTTTATTGTAACGTACTCACACCACCTATGAAGTAGTACAGTGTTATTGGAAAGTGGACTGGATCAGGTGTAAATGTACATTGCAAACTTAAGGGCAAACATTAAAAGAAAAAATGTAACTGATATTCTGCAAAAAATAAAAAGTGACAACATATACAATGCTTAACTGAAGCACCAAAAGGAAGAAAAAGAGTGAAAGACAAACATAGAAACAAAGACCAAGGGAAACCGAATAACAAATATGGTAGATATAAAGCCAACTACATCAATCACTTTGAACATCAGTGGTCTAACTGCACCATCAAAAGTCAGAAAGGATATAAAAAATATGACTCAACTATTTGTTGTTTGCAATAAATCCAATTCATATATAAAGACACGTGTAGTATAAAAGTCAATGTATAATGAAAGTTAGACCATGCTTACACCAATCAAAAGGAAGTGGGAATCACAATATTAATTTCATGCAGAGTAGACTTCAGAGGAAGAAAAATTATCAGGCATCAAGAGGGATATTACAAAATGATATGTTGTGATTCTCCAAGAAGACAATAACAATTATTAACGTTTATGTAATGTTTATGTCTAACAAAAGAGTGTCAAAATATTTGAAGCAAAAATTTATATAGCAACAAGAATAAATAGACAAATCCATTTTTATACTTGAAGACGTTAACATCCTTCTACTAGAAATGAACAGATACAGCAAACTACGGGTAAGGACGTACTTTCAACATTATAAAAATAAATTGAATATAATTGACATCAATAGATTTCTTCAACCAACAACAGCCGAATACAGATTTTACTCAAGCTCATATGAAACAGTAAGCAAGATAGACCACATTCTGGGCCATGAAACACTCCTAATAAATTTAAAAGAATACAAATTTTACAATGTTTGCTCTCAGATCACAATGGAATTAAGGTAGAAATTAATAATAAAGCATAGTTGGAAATCCTGAAATGTTTAGAAATTAATCAACACACAACAAATATCATGAGTTAAAGAAGAACTCTTAATAGAAAATTTTAATGATATTTTGAACTAAATGAAGATGGAAACAACTTATCACAATGTATGGGATGCAGCAAAGCTGTGCTTAGAGGAATATTTATAGCATTGAATGCATATATTAGAAAAGAAGAAATAGCTAAAGTTAATAAACTAAATTTCCACATTAGGAAGCTGGGGGGGAAAAGCAAATTGAATACAAAGTAAGCAGAAGAAAACAAACAATTACACTTAGAACAGAAATAAATGAAAAAATAGGAAATGAATTGAGAAAATCAATGAAAGGTTTTATTCATTCTTCTTTACTATTTTTCTTCATTTTTGTCTGACTGAGTTATTTCAGAAAACCAGTCCTCCAGCCCTGAGATTCTTTCTTCAGCTTGGTCAATTCTACATTAATAGTTGTTATTGTATTCTGAAATTCTTGAAGTGAGTTTTCAGTTCTATCAGATCCGTTTGATTCTTTTAAAAAATAGCCATTTGATCTTTCATCTCCTGTTTTGTTTTATTGTATTCCTTATAATCCTTGAATTGAGTTTTGCCATTCTAAAGATCAATGATCTTCGCTCCTATTCATATTCTGAATTCTATTTTTGTCATTCCAGCTATTTCAGCCCGGTTAAGAACCCTTGTTGGGGAACTGGTGCAGTTGTTTGGATGTAAAAAGAAACTCTGGCTTTTTGAGTTGCCAGAGTTCCTGTACTGTTTCTTTTCTCATCTATGTAGACTTATGTTCCTTTAACCTTTGAAGTTGTCGCCTTTGGATGTTTTTTGTTTGTTTGCTTTTCCTTTTATCTTCCTTGATGTTCTTGGGAGTTTGTGATATAAGGTGGGTTCAGTCAATAGCTATGTTTTTGAAATATTTTAAGGGACCAAGGCTCAGCTCAGCACTCCTGGGCTGCGTGTTCCTACTCTGGGGGACTGAAATGAGACCCACAACTTTGTTCTCTAGCACTTCAAGATTAGAAACTTGTTACATTAGAGGAGCTGAGATGTTCTCGGGCTACTGGCCATGCGGTGCCATCCAAAGTGCTTAGTTGGTACAGTACAACAGTGGTAACTGTACTCATTTGCACATGCCAGCAATGGTGGCAGTGCAGTAGGGTGCATGCTTATTGGCTGCAGTGGGGCACTGGCAGGCATTTGGCAGGTATCTGACTGTCAGTCTCCATGTGGAAGTTACAGGAATATTTATAGCTTTGAATGCATATATTAGAAAAGAAGAAATATCTATACAGCAGTGGCTGTATTGCATGGGATGCATGGGGTCACTTGTGTTCATGTGCATATTTTCCTTGGTGGTGGTTAAGACATGGGTGCAGGGCACTGGCAAACATGGGACTGAAAGTCTCCGTGCATGCATTCACATGAGTGGCAGTGATGCTGGGTCGGGGTGGGGACTCCGGCAACGGCAGTATATCAAGAGGGCGGGGGACAGGGTGTGTTCAGGCCAACATCAATGGCATGGCGCAGTGGGGTGCACGTGCTCACCCACATGGATAGGGGTTGAGAAGCAAGGTCCTCCTGTGCACACATGTACCAGCAAAGCAGTGAGAGAGGTAGCTATGGGTTAGTGTATGCTGGAAAGGCTGTAGTGGAGGGAAGGTGCGAGTAGGCTGGTGCACATTGTTGGAGATCACTCTGCTGGTGCCCTCCAACAATGAGACATGGTTTGCCACTGTGGAAGCTACGATGCAGGTCCCTGGATAGCACCCTAGTTACTCATTCAAGACTGCACTGCAATTAGGCACTGCCAGTCTAGGGCCCAGGAACAGGACAGCAGACTCAGGGGGCACTCTGATCACTCTGGCCTCATATTATAGGCAAGATTGCCTTGCTGTGTTCAGGTCTGATAGTTCCCCTCAGGCTAAATTCTTCTAAGGGAGTATGGTGAGCCTTGGGGAATGGGTGTCCCTGGCCATGTTCCACTGCAGACTTTCCTGCACCAAACCCTATGGACTCTGCAGAGACTGAAGTACTGCCCCTACTACCTCTCTAGCAGCTCTCCCTGCCATCTTAAGTGTCAATGGTTGTTGCATGTTCCCTACTGCCAGGATTCTAGAGTTCCATGGGTTGCTCCCCAGCTGCTTAACTCCTCCCTTCTCCAGGAGTCAATGAGGGTCAAAAATTAGTCCTGGTGTATGGTAGCCCTTGGTAGCGTTCCCAGGTTCCTCCCCCTTCAGCATAGCATATGTACCGTTCCTCCATCCATTCTGAATGCATTCCTTCTGAAGATCTGCTTGGAGTGTGCCAGTCTTCCTGATGTCCTGGTCCCTTGGTGGTAGATGTTACTCCTGGCTGTTTCTAGTCAGCCTTCTTGCCTACCAGCTACAATTCTGTACCTAGAAAACACTATACTTCATTAAATGTCTCCTAGAACTGATAAATGACTTCAATAAAGTTTCAGTATATAAAATCTATATAAAAAATCGGTAGCATTTCTATACACCAATAATCTTCAAACTGAGAGCCATATCAAGAATGTAATCCCATTTACAATAGCCACCAAAAACCAAAATATCTAGGAATGCATCTAATCACAGAGGAGAATGATCTCTACAATGAGAATTATAAAACAGTGCTGAAAGAAATCAGAGATGACACAAACAAATGGAAAAACATTCCATGATCATTGATAGGAAGAATCAATATTGTTCAAATGCCCATACTGGCTAAGGCAATCTAAAGATTCCTATCAAACTACCAACACTGTTTTACAGGTAATTAGATAAAACTGTTCTAAAATTTATACAGAACTGAAAAACAGCCTAAATCACCACAGCAATACTCAGCAAAGAGAACAGATCTGGAGGCATTAAACTACCCAACTTCAAACTATACTACAAGACAAGTATTACCAATGCAGCATGGTACTGGTAGAAAAACAGACATATAGACCAGTGGAACATAACAGAAAGCTCAGAAATAAAACCACACATTTACAACCATCTGCTCTTTGACAAGTCTGACAAAAACAAGCAATAGGGAAAAGACTACCTATTCAGTAAATGGCACTGGGATAACTGGTTAGCCATAGGCAGAAGAATAAAACTGGACCCCGATATTTCACCAGGTACAAAAATTAAACCACGATGAATTAACAATTTAAATGTAAGACCTTAAACTACAAAAACACTACAAGAATACCTAGGAAAAACCTTTCTGGATATCAGCCTTGGTAAAGAATTTATGACTAAGTCCTCCAAAGCAATTATAACAAAGCCAAAAATTGACAAGTGCAACTTAGTTAAACTAAAGAGCTTCTGCACAATTATAAACTATAAGAATACAAATTCTTATAAACTATAAACAGAGTAAACATATAATCTACAGAATGGAAAAAGAAATCACAAACTATATTCACAAAGGTCTGATATTCAGAATCTATAATAACTTAAGCAACTCAACACACAAGAAACAACATCATTAAAAAATGGGTAAAAGCAGCTACTCGGGAGGCTGAGGCAGGAGAGTGGCTTGAACCTGGGAGGCGGAGCTTGCAGTGAGCCGAGATTGCACCACTGCACTCCAGCCTGGGCAACAGAGCAAGACTCCGTCTCAAAAAAAAAAAAATGGGCAAAGGACATGAACATACACTTCTCAAAAGAAGACATACAGGTGGCCAATGAATATATGAAAAAATTATCATCATTACTAATCATCAAAGAAATGCAAATCAAAACCACAATGAGATACCATCTCATATCAGTCAGAATGGCTATTATTTAAAAGTCAAATAACCACAGATGTTGGTGAGGTTGTGGAGCAAAGGGAACACATATACACTGTTAGAGAGAATGTAAATTAGTTCAGCAACTGTGGAAAGCAGTTTTGTGATTTCTCAGAAAACATAAAACAGAACTACCATTTGATGCAGCAACTACCATTTGACCCACTATATATCATATCAAAAACTTTATGATATATGGTGGGTATATATCATAAGAAAATAAATTGTTCTACCAAAAATGCACATTCACTCCTATGTTTATTGCAGTGCTATTCACAATAGCAAAGACGTGAAATCAACCTAGATGCCCTCCATTCCTAGAGTGGATAAAAAAAATGTGATTAATGAAGACCATGGAATACTACACAGCCATAAAAAAGAATGAAATCATGTTCTTTCGACATTATGGATATACCTAGAGACCACTACCTTAAGAGACTTAATGCAAGAACAGAAAACCAAATACTGCATGTTTTCACTTATAAGGGTGATCTAAACATTGAGTACACATGGAAACATAGATGGGAACAATAAACACCTGGACTATTTAATGGGAGAGGTTGGGGACATGGGTTCAAAAATTATTTATTGGGTAATGTGCTAATTACCTGGGTGATAGAATACACCAAACCTCAGCAACATGTAATTTACCCATACAGCAAACCTGTACGTGTAACCCCTGAACCTAAAATAACAGTTGAAGAAATAATAGAAAAAAGCTTATAGAGTATTGATATGAAGAAAGAAAATATCCTTGTATTGCTATACAATGTAAGGATGTGTTTGTGTTTTAAGCTAAGTATTATAATAGAGTCAGAAAATTTAAAAGTTTTAAAAATTTATAAATTTAGAAATTCACAGTAAGCTGATCATTTTAGTATTAAAAAGTAAAATTATTTTTTGTAAATTTATTGCAGCCTGATTGTATAGTGTTTATAAAGTCTACAGTAGTGTACAGTAATGTCCTAGGCCTTCACATTCACTCTGCACTCACACACTGACTCACCCAAAGCAACTTCCAGTCCTGAATGTCTATTCATGACAAGTGCTCTTTAGTGGTGCATCATGTTTTATTTTTTATGTTGTATTTTTACTGTAACTTTTCTATGTTTATATAAGTTTTTGATTACAAAAACACTTACCATTATGTTACAATTGCCTATGGTAATCGGTATAATAGCATGCTATACAGGTTTGTAGTCTTGGAGCAATAAGTCATACTACGTAGCCTAAGTGTGTAGTGGGCTATATCATCTCGGTTTGTGTAAATACATTCTATAATGCTCACACAATGATGAAACTGCCTAAGAATACATTTGTCAGAACGTATCCCAGTCATAAGGGAGTATGAAATATACTTTTTTTCTTACTATTTCCCCACCTGTTTTTCTACTTCTCTGTTCTTACTCTCTTTGCCGCTTTTAGCATGTCCAGTGTAGGTGGAAGAAGGAGAGGTGAAGTGTAGAAAAGTTTCACTTGATTGGTGAAGTTGTAACTGTATTGACGCTGTCTCACGGCATTGCATGTCCATACATTTTCACTGGTCAGATGTTTTCCTGGGTTCTTCAGAGACTTGCAATTCCCTGAGCTGTCCAGACTCCTCTGGCTCTTTACTTACCTCACTCTTCCAATACTTCCAGCAACCATTCCTCACTGACTCCTTCCCCTTCTCAACTCCAAGTCTTAGATAAGTTTTGTTTTGTGTTTATTTGTATCAGTAAAGCTTAGATTTCTTCCTTGGAGTCTGTCTTTTGAGAAGGAACTATTTAACTGTCCCCATCGAATTCTGGAAGTGTAAGTCCATCCAGGGAAGCCTCCTTTATTCACTCTGCCTCCAGACTTTAGAATTTTTCAAACCTAAGTCTGGTAACAATCATATTTTCTTCATACTCTGGGGTTTAAATGCTTTAAGTGGTTCTAAAGTCCTTCTCACTTGGCTTGAGATAGTGAATGAAGAAACACCAGTGTGTTTCACAGATCGCATGTTAGTAAGGTGTACCTGGGGAGAAAGAAGAGATTGTCAGCTGTAGTTGTGCTTTTCAGTTTTTTTTACAGAGGTTGAAAGACAGCAGAGAGGAAAGTAGGAGAGAGCTAGGAGATGTTGGCATTGCAATGTGGTTTAAATCTCTCCCTCTCTTCTCCAGGCAATCCCACAGCCATCTGCTAGAATTGCATAGCCTGCTATTTGCTGAAGGGAAGGAGTAAAGACAATTCTCAGGACCTACTAGTTTGCTGGCTGCTGTGTTCACTTCCAGTGTCAACTAGCCTTAGGGTATCACATCTTCTTGTAGGTCATGCAGCATGGGTACTGCTGTGTTTCATGTCCAAAGATGGCTTTGGGGGAGTTAAGAAGCCATACCCAGCAAAAAGTGGAGTTAAGAAACAAACACAGCTAGAAAGTTCTGTAACTGCCCCTCGTTTATCTTCTGCCATTTGCTTCCAACACCAAGATCTAAATCACCAGCTGTTGCTCCAAGGTTTTCTCAGTGTTTCTCCTCTGTAACTTATTTAGGGTTGAGACTAGTGCGCATACACCATCTTGTCCTGACTGTTTCAACATACTTTGACACAAATAATTTAATTTAAAAACTTATGTTTTCAAATAAAAAGGAAAAGGTAATTTAGTCAAACAAATATGGTCATTTTAGCTTTTGTATGGTTTCCAAATTATTCAGATTTTACTATCTTAGGCAGTGAATTAATTTAAAAATCATAAAGAAAAAGAATGCTGCAAGCATTATTCCAGTTTTCTTTCTATGAATTGCAAATAGGTAGAAAAAATGATGTAAACAAAATTACTTCACAGGTGGCTGACTAAAGATACGGGTTTATTAGCCTCCTCAAAAAGCAATAGGCAAATAGTTTTCATAGACAGTTATCCTTTTAATTTTGATTATAAAAAGTATTGTTTTCTCTTGGGACAATGAGCTTGTATAGATTCACTGACTGTCACAGAGAAACTATGATGTCATCTATTTATATAATACCTTTATGTATTTAAATAAATTCTTCGAGTTTGTTATTTATAACAATACTCTTAAGTAGGTAGGACCATTCTTTTTAATCCTTTTTTTTTCATACTGAGGAAACCAAATTGCACAATATTTAAGTCACTTGCCTAAAGTCTCAGTGAAAGTGGCCACATCGAATTGAAATCATCTTTTTTCCACTTCCCATTACTCTTCTACCACATGTTCTCTCTCACAGGTTTTGTGAGCATGAGTAACATTTCTTCCTTTCTTTTTCCCTCCTCTAACATATAAAATGTAATTTTAATACTAAATGATTCCTTTGTGAAGCCCTTTCCAATTCTTGAGTTGCATTTACAGAAAATATATATATTTTTTTTTAGAAAATGTATTTTATTTTTTATTTATTTTATTTTATTTTATTTTTTTTATTATACTTTAAGTTCTAGGGTACATGTGGATAACGTGCAGGTTTGTTACATATGTATACCTGTGCCGTGTTGGCGTGCTGCACCCATCAACTCGTCAGCACCCATCAGCTCGTCATTTACATCAGGTATAACTCCCAATGCAATCCCTCCCCCCTCCCCCCTCCCCCTTCCCCCCTCCCCATGATAGGCCCCGGTGTGTGATGTTCCCCTTCCCGAGTCCAAGTGATCTCATTGTTCAGTTCCCACCTATGAGTGAGAACATGCTACAGAAAATATTTTAACAAGTTTACTAATCCTCTTCTTTTTTAGTGAAAGATTGCAAATAATGTGTTGGTGCAAATATTTGAGATAAATTATACTTATCCTAATGGGTACACCTATTATTTGGTTTTTGAAAGGAATTACTCCATCACAGAAATGTTTGCATCCCTTGTCTTTGGTTTCCTGTCGTGAATTCAGAATTTTATATCAACTGTGAATGCCTCAGATAGCTCAGTTGTCATTAAAATGGAAGATTGCTATTTTGAGTTTATAGAAGTCATTGCCGTGTGGGAAAAGCAATGCATATTTTGCTGAATTTCTGATACTTAACAGAATAAGTTTTTCAAACTGTCAGAGTTGATTGCTCAGTTTTGTTGGAACAATAAATGTGTATTGGTCAGATAACTCGTAAAATAACAGAATAATGAGCAATCATCATAAAAGCAAATTTTTCAGTATGGTAATTACTTCTAGAGTAACATCCATCAAGTGTGCCTGTATTTCTTTGCTGTCAAATTTTCTGAACACTTTTCTCATTTTAACTCTGAAGGAAACAACCAATCAAGTCTGATATTTGTGTACAGACAAAAGTAGGTGTTTTTCAATATAGAGATTTGCTGTGAGAAGACACTGGCAGGCTGTCAGGAGCAGACTTGTGTCTTTCTATACAAGCAAGGGCTGGGGAGTAAGTACCCTGATTGCAGGAGCATGAAATGGCCAGGTAGAAGGAAAAGGGTCAAAAGAAAAGACTGAAACAATAGGGAGATCAGCCTGATTTTATATTTTCACTTTACTTTACAGGAGAAGAATATTGAGGCAAAAATATTTAAGTGAGTAACAATAATAACTTAAGTGAGACAATTTAATAGATCACTTTTTTAGTTAATATTTTCATTTATTCAAAAACTCTTATTGAACAACTATGTGAAACACTAGGTTTAAGGAGTAGAGGAGAACATAAAAATTACACAGATCAAGAATTATTAAAAGCAATGGGCAAATAGATTTCATATAGAGTTATTCTTTTAACTTTGATTTTTAAAAGTATTGCTGCCTCTTGGGACAATTAGTTTGTATAGATTCACCGATTAAAGAAGAACAACGACACCTTCTATTTATATATCTTGATGTATTTAAATAAATTATTCAAGTTTATTGTTTGTAACAATAATGTTATGTAGGTAGGACCAAATGATAATCATTTGCCATTAAATATAATCCAAGGTAGCATGTAATAAATACATGAGATTTTAGACCCTTGTGGGGATTTCAGATTAAAGAGAGATTTCAACAGAAAAGATGAGAGTAAAATAAGTCACTTGAGTCAAGTTTTTGTAAATAAGTAGAATTCTATCATGCAGAGCTCCTAAGGGAGATAATAAAAGGCAAGAGAAAAACGTGAGAAGAACCACGGGGTTCAGAAATTTGGGATAGGCTAGGAATACTGAAGTTAATCTAAATCTCTTATAATTAATCTTCAAAGAAAATATGAGATTTAGAAATATAAATTTAATATTGATATAAATATAAATTTAGAAATATAAATTTCTCCTGTATAATGAAGTGTTTAGAATACTATTAGGATTATTTTAACTAAAAAACTAAACTATCTTGAAATATAAAATCTTATTTATTGTAAAAGAACAAAAGTCACAAAATGGCAAAATATATTTGCAACATGTTTAACTAAATATTAGAAATAATAATGTTAAAATGGGAAACATTAAATAGCAATTACTCTGTACGTTGCACACAGTTCTGAATTTTTAACATATTTTATTGAACCCAAGAATGCATTAAAATGTTTTATCAGTGTGTAAGCTCTTCCTTATAATCTAGCCATTAATCATCTGTTTTAAATGGTGAGTTTGGTGGAGGGAAAATAGTGCTCAACAATTAGGAAACTATTAGAGTATTCTAGGCATAAAAGGAGACCCTGATAAATAGTGAATGCAGCTAGGATGAAAAATGGAATGAGAAAGAGAAGAGATAGTAAAATACATACATGCATACTAACTGAATACAGAAATGGGAGTTGGAATTAACTATGTTGTTTCTTCCAATATACAAATATTAAAAAGATTTGGGCACATTGAAAGGAGCAAGAAGTTTGGAGAGAAGACAGGACATTTAGTTTGAAAAATGTAAATACTGAGGCATGAGAAAGATGTATGACACTATTTGTCATAAGTTCTGGATTTTAGGTATGAGAGTAGAAGAACGACACTAAAGATTTGAATTAAATTGCAAGTAGGGGAGACATTAAGCCCAGTTTGTAGGGATGCCCCAAGGTTTACATTGGTTGTATCACAAAATGTAGTGTTCTGGCAATAGGAGACTAGAATGCTATACCATCGATTAAAGGGAAAGTATTAACTATCTGCAAGATTATAAACATTTTGTATAAGCATTGGTGTTAAGAGAAGAATGTCCCCACTTCCAATGCAATAATTCACAGTTTTACAGTATAAGCAAATCTGAAATTTAATCTTACAAATTATGTTTTAATAATGTGCAAGTGGAAATATGGAAATATGTGTGGGAATTTGAAGAAGACTTAAGAACAAATATTTGACATTGCTTAGTCAGCATTCTCAAAGGAAGAAACTCTAACCGACTAAATTGTATACTTCTCATTCACAATCTGCTGAAGATCTCTAAATCTTAGATACACGCTCTCAAATGTGTACATGTGACTTCCTTCTGGACACCTATAGTATATGCATAATTGAACATATCTTCCATTTAATTATATTCTGACAGTGGTATTCCTTATCCTTATTGTAGAGGACTACGTGCTCACAGATGAGACGTTCCGATAAGTCCTGCTCTTGCAAACGAAGCAGGGCGTTCCTTCCCTGCAAACAGGGAGGACAAAGGAACCAGCTGCAAACAGCAGACCCTGGGGACTTGTTTATGTGTAAACATCTTGAAAATCCAGAAAGTCAGGGAAAGGTCAGAAAAACAACAATGTGTCTTGTGACTTGGCAACATTCCACAAATGACTCTATAAAATAAAGCAGAGTGCACCATTTGGGGTGGCCGCCATGTTTGTCTGGTCTTGTGTTGTCTTGTGTGTTCATTCCTTTGTTTAGGAAACACGCAGATCCCAACACTTATGGCATTATCATTTACTTAAGACAGAAAGCATCAAGATATCTTTAAATTCTCACATCCATGAAAACTCCATATGGAACTTTTTACAAATCATATAGATTCTACCCTTAGTATTTTTCTTGAACTTTTCTCTTTCTTGAATTTTTCTTGAATTTCATGGTATTTGCCACTGTTTTTGCTTAGATCTTGATCTTCTATTGCCGGGACTTGTGTAGTAGCATTTTACCTGATCTCCTTGCTCACATTTGCTCCTTATAAAAATACAACATTCAAAACTGTCCCCAAAGGATTAATTATAAAATGAAAATGTGATTATTTCATGTACTTTCTTAGGAAATTTAATTGGGACTTGACATTTTATAGAATACACAAAAATAACTTTATAGCCTAATCTTAATATGTATTTCTGTCATCTTAATTCCAATCACACTTTCTTAGAAATTTTCCATTAAAGACAGTCTCACTCTAACAGCACATAAAACATAGCTATATCATAACACTTATCAGAGTGTTTGTAATTATTTGCTTGACTGCCCTCTCACTAAATGAAGAAGCAGTGTTTTATTTATCTTTCACTAGCTATAGTCTGAGAAGTAGTAGAACTTGTTAGGCATTTAATAATTGTGTGATGAATTAATTATTGAATTATTCATTTACTCTTAGAGCCTGCTGACTACTCTTGAAATAAATAAAAGTAATTTCAAGGTTTTACCAATCCAACCACACTATAAATAAACATTATCATATGATAGCTGTGTCATATTATTTACTTGGTTTAATTAAATCATTCTATTAGAAGTTTCTTATTTATTGAAGTAAGTACACTGGAAATTTCAAAAGTGTAATTCAAGGACATTCATTTTGAAAAGTAGTTCTTCCAAGGAAGAAAGGAAGCCTCAAAATTATGTCTAATACCTTCAGAGCATTTTATATTTTATTGAGATGCTTATCAACATAAAAAAACAAATATAGAGCTGACATAATGAAGGGTCACTGACAATGAAGGGATGTTTTAAGAAGATGAATTTTATCAAACACATTTATAAGTTTTATTTGAAGTCATTGTTTTTGTGTTCGTGATATAAGCACATTCACAAATTCTTTGAAGGAGCTGATTATGTATCCTCATGACACTCACAAGTGCACGGTAGCATGGTGACATTTGGAGGGTCGTTACTCTTTCAGTGAGTGAATGGAACTACAACAAACTAATTCTTCTACGTTTTGACATTCTTTCTCATTCTAGTATTCTAACTTATTTTTCTGATCATTTATTAAATGGAGGAATATCAAAATATTTAGTATTCAGTATGTTTTTCTTTTCTCTTTGGACAGTTTATTTTAGTCTCTTCACCTTTCCTCACAATCACATATGGAAAAAATGCAATTTGTGTCTTTATGTTTGAATGTCCACCTGAATGCTCTGCTTTTAATTTTAGTTGCTATATTAGCCTCTATCTCTTGGAAACCTGAGATTTAACTTGTCTTAAATTTATATCTTTGTCTCTGCCTCTACTGTCTATTCTTGTGGTGGTATTTAATATATATTATCATACAGTTTGTAGCAAAGGCTTTATAATTCAAAATTATTCCATATGCCTTTTTCTCCCCTACCTACCATATTAAAATGGTAAAAAAAAAATCACACCAATTCTGTCTTCTAAAAACTCTAGTATTGTAACTCCTCTTTAGCTCCGTAGAGTAGTACACAAGATATAACTGTTTGTATTTGAAATTAATGTTACAACACCATAATTTACTTCAGTTATTGTAATAACAATTACATAGAATTTACAAAACTTAAAAAATAGATCTTTGGGGTTAATAGGAAACTCTTAAACAAATGTAAATGAATAATGAAACTAAATATTTGACAAAGATGCTATTTTAATTAAGCAGAGAAAGGAATTTTTTGACACATGATATTGTCAAAATTAGCAAGATTATCTCACAGCTCACAAGATGCAAAATTAAATTTCACATACATTAAAAATTTGAGTGTTAACAGATTTGAAAAAGTAAGTGAATATCTGTATAACACTACGTTTTACATTTTTTAAAACCAGCAAACCCAGAAAACATAAAAAAGATATACTGAGTATTTAGCTATTAAAAAAAATTAAGCAAAATATATAAAGTTAAAAAATAAAATTTTTGTTTAAATATTTACAAATAAAAAAATAGAACATTAGTACCCCTTAGTAAAGAAAGCAACAAAACAAAAAAGAAAGAAAATGGGAAAAATTACAAGTAGCAATTTATTTGAAAAAAGTCTAAATGAAGTGTATTTTACATGTATTATTCAGTGTTATTTTTCAAGTTGCTCATTCTTTCTTCAGCTGATCTTAGTATTGCTATGTATAGTGTTATTAATTCCTGGGCCTTTGTCCCGCAATTCTGCTATAATCCTTATCTATTTGCCCTAATTTCATTTCTGTCTATTGATTTACAGTTACTTGTTTTTTAAAATGATTAATTTGTAATTTTGAGTAATATGTGATTATTTTTATTATACTTTGACAAATTTTAGTTGTATCTATTCATGGAGTTCAAACTGGGGATTGAGGAGATATAGTTAAAGGGTACAAAGCATCAGTTTGATAACAGTTACTTTAAATTAGTAAATATTATAATTTTTCTATATCCTTTTTATAAAATTAATTTTGAGTTAATTCTTTACTGTTTATTTTGTGCTGTGCTTTCCATGGAATTAGATATTAGACTTTGATTTAGAATTTGGATTTAGAGGAGCTCCAGTGGCGCAATTGATTAGTGCGCAGTACTTACACAGAATTTGGATTTAGACACTACTTTTTTGTGTTTGTTTTCATTTTTTTCCCCTTCATGGGCTTAGCTTTCTGTATCTGACAAGTTTTTGGATTGTTTTCACCTACCAAAGCCTAGAATATACTCTTCTAATAATAGTGAGGTTTCCCTAATTTGTGATTACATTGTGGAGTTAATAAATCCTGCTACTAATGCAATGTGATGATTGGTTCAGTTCCAGCTCAAAAAACTGTGGCTTTGTAAGTTACCTCCTCAGGTCCATTGGTTGATATATGTAATGCCTCTGGTAACTCTTGGCAACAGTTGTGTTTAAGCCTTCTTTCATGAGCAGTCTCTATATCTTATTATTGAGCATAGTTCTAAACCTTATTTAAGTCAAACACTTTAGTCTATGTTAGCCAATAATTGCTGCATTTCTGCCAACACCCATATGTACCCTCGCACACTACTTTGCATTTCTCTTCTGTTCCTGGTTCTCAGAAATATTTATCCTTATTTTGAAGGTCTGCCATGTATTTGTGGGTTTTTCTTCCTCTGTTTTATTAAGTATTCCTATAAATTTAAGACATGGAGTGTATACTAAATAATATTGGTGCACAAACCTCTCTAGACTTCTATTCAGAGAATCTAAAACATTCCAAGAAAAAAAAAATGAAGACAAATATGGAGATCAATAAATAGCATATATTTTCTTTCGAAAAAGATGAAAAGGCAAGTTTATCCTATGGTAGAGTTGCTAGTTCAAGTAATACTCTGGTGATTTTTCCAACATAAATTGTGATACTATTGTGAGATCAACCACCAGAGCTAAAAATCCTTTTGTTTTAGTGTTTATAGCACAGGTGAACAGAGAAAGCATTGCAGTATGACTGGTTTGGTTGTCTGCTCTCTGCATGAAATGTTTTCATTAGGTGCTTTGATTTATTAAGTTGTGAAAATATGCTGGTGAGAATCTGATCTCTGCTTTGATTGAGATGTTAGCAGCTCTGACCCCAGCATACTTGCTCCCAAATACAGATTATATTTTGTGAGTGTTTCCATTTGTACCAGGACATTGAAAGACGATTTTCTTAATCCTGACTGTCCTCACAGACACAAAAATGTAATTGCCATTGTCAAGGATATTAGATTCTGAAATACATACATTTTCTAATATTCTCACTCAATTCAACCCAAAACATAATATTTAAACTCTAACTTTTATTATAGCTTTATTGAGCTATAACTGATATGCAAAAGAAACTTACCTATTTTAATGTATAGAATTTGATGAATCTGGACATATTCATACACTTGTGATACCATTGCCACCATCAAGGAAATACATATAGTCATCACCTCTAAATGTTTTCTTGTGTCTCTTTGCTTTTCTTTGGAATAAGAGCACTTAATGTAAGATCTACCCTCTTAACAAATGTTAAGTGCGTAACACTATATTGTTAACTGTATTATGCTGCACAGGAAATATCTAGAATGTATTCAACTTCTAGAGGTGTAATTTATATCCATTGAACAACTTCCCATTTCCCCCTCCCCCATATCTTGTCAATTACCATTCTATTTTCTTTTTCTATAAATTTAAATATTTTAGATACCTCATATAAGTGTAGTCATGTAATATTTGTCCTTTGGTGACTGACATTTCACTTAACATAATGCCTTTCAGATCCACCATGTTGTCTCAAATGATAGAGTTTTCTTGTTTTCCATGTTGAATAAAGTTATATTGTATGTATGTGTCACATTTCTTGTACCCACTGATCTGTAAATGTGTGGGTTTATTTTTGATCCTCTATCCTTTTCCACAGGTTCCTATGTCTGTCTTTATGCTAGTAACATATTGCTTTAATTGCAGTAACTTTGTATTGTACTCTGAAATTAGGAAGTGTGATGCCTATAGCTTGTTTTTCCTTTCTCAAGTTCACTTTAACTGGTCTGGGTCTTTCATTGTTCCATATGAATGTTAGGATGGATTTTTTTCTATTTCTGTAAGAAATGTCATTGGGATTTGATGGAAATAGCATTGAATATGTAGATCACTTTTTGAGTAGTATAGACATTTAAACAATATTAAGTCTTTCCATTTATAAACATAGAATATCTTTCATTTATTTATTTCTTTAATTTCTTTCATCAATGTGTTGTAGTTTTCAGTGAATAAGTCCTTCATGGCCTTGGTTAAGTTATACAGTAAGATTTCAGGAAATAAAATTAACATACAAAAAATAGTTGTGTTCTGTATACTAAAAATAAACTCTAGCTTTTAACCTTTACTGTGTTAGTAGTACAGGTTTTATCCATTCCACTTTATTTTTCACAATATGGATTTTAATTTAGGCAACGATTGTTTGTGTTTTAAAACCAATTTGTAATGTGTAAATTATTTTTTTGACACACAAAGTTGAAAAACCATGGGTAACATTTTGCACATGAAATTAGTTTGATACTGTAGGAGATGGCACTAATTAGGAAAATATGATAGAACACAAGGTAATTAATTATGTGTCCTTGAGAAAATAGCTTCTTATTTGTAAATTTAGGGGATTAACCAAGAGTTTTATAGTGTTGGAGATTCACAGACCTTTTGGATAATCTGATGATAACTCACATATTTAGGAAAAGGCACATTTTTATCTCACCAAGATGTAACATTTTACATTAAGTTTAAAGAGTCGAAGAATATCCATAGATCTTGTTTTAAATCCAGGAATCCTAGATCAACAAATTTGTTATGATTTTTTTCTCATGTCACTTTCTTCTCTAATATTTGTTTATTTTTAGTTATTGAGGTATAATTTACAAAGAATAAATTTTTGCAAAGTTTTTTAAAATACAGTTTGAGTCAGCAGTTATGACAAATGTATAAACTGGGATAGACACCAGGACAAACAAGATTGAAAACATTTCTCTCACTCCAAAAGTTTCAGTGTGCCACTTTTCAGGGTACCTCGTCCTTCCCAAAGACAGCCATTTTTCTTATTTTGCCACCATAAACTACTTTCGAAATCATGTACTATGTACTATTCTGTGCTAGGTTTATTTCACTAAAATAATGTGATTTACATCCATCCTAGCTGCACTCTCACTTGGTTTTCTCTCTTTTTTTTTATTTCTGAGATGTATTCAATGATATGTTTGGTAAGAAGCATCTGGGATAACAATCATAGGATTATGTGATAGAAGAGTGAGGCCCGATGAGTAAGTGGCCATCCTGAAGTTGATGTATCTTCTTAGAGCAGAAAATAGTTTTATCCCAACAATATGCAAAGTTATGCATTACTCAGCACATTAAAATTCTGTTATTATTTTTAAATTTTGAAAATGTTCATTTATCCTTTAGTCTTTCCTTAAGAGCCAAATAAACTGATAGTAAGGATGATTATCTATATATATAATAACATACAATCATTTTATATATATAACATACAATCATTATATATAATAATAACATATAACCATTATATATACACATATATATATGTATGTATGTGTGTGTATATATATATGCTGTACCTCTGGTTTGTTATTTACTCTCATGACTTGTGTCCATTATTAGCACACCAGATTACATGCATTTGTAATCTCATTAATTATTATATATTTCTAACAAATGTTTACCTCTGTAGTCTTTATTTAAATAACTAATTGTGTGCTCTGGACCACTGTTAACAGGCTCACATCTAGTTAACGCTAGTTTGTATTAGCCCTCTTCCAACTGTTGGTATATTTTGTTTGTTTGTTTCTATTTGATTCTGTAGATTTATTGCAATTTTATCCTTTGTTATATAATTTTTAATTCTTATTTTGTTTTAAAAAATGACCTTGCTTTTGATTGAAAGGAGTTCCAACCGGTTTGACCATATTTAGTTTACATTTACAATTTTAATATATTGAGAAATATTCAATCGTAGCAGCAAGAAACTTCAATGCTTTAGCTTCCATGTGTGATCGGATGGGCTTAACTTCATTTTCTTCAAGCGGTTCAATCACAAGCAATTCATAAAATAAATGTTATCTAGCCTTTAAGAGTTCCATTTTAGAACAATTGTGTTTCTTATCAAGATTGGCACACTAATTAAATTGTGGCTCAGTCTTTATTCTTCAACATAAAACATATTAAATGTGTTTGAAGGGCTTCACTGTACTTATTTACAGTCTCACTTTGAAACAAATTTCATGTTTCACAGAAAGAGCTTAGGGAGAGAGAAAGGAGACAAATAGATCTCATGTCAATGTAAAGTTGGACAAATAAAACAGCATAAAGCTTTTCCTTCAGCCCAACAAACTTTTAAGTAGAATTCTTACTACATTCTAATAGCAAAATTGACTCAGTATTACAGATTATCTATTGAAGAATGGATATGAAAAGTGGATGCAATTTTTGATAAGGTTTGCAAGGAACACACATTGGGGAAATGATAGTCTCTTCAATAAATAGTTTTGGGAAATTTGGATACTGACAAATAAAAGAATGAAACTATGCTCCTATTTTTCTTCATAAAAAAGTCAACTCAAAATGGATGAAAGACTTAAATGTAAGACCCAAACCTATGAAACTACTAGAAGAAAGCATAGGAGAAATTCTTCACGATGTTGAACTGGACAATGATTTTTCTTTTGATAAGACCTTAAACACACAGACACAAAAAGCAAAAATAAACAAATGGGTTTAGGTGAAACTAAAAATCTACTCTATAGCAAAGAAAATAATTAACAAAAGTAAGAGACAACCCACAGAATGGAATAAGATATTTGCAAACATATATTCTGGATATTAACCTCTTATCAATTTGCACATATCTGACAAAGGGTTAATATCCAGAATATATATCTACAAAAACTCTATTCGATAACAGAAAACAAACTATCCAATTAACAACATGGACAAGGGCTGGGTGCACTGGCTCACGCCTGTTACCCTAGCACTTTGGGAGGCTGAGGTGGGCAGATAACTGGATCAGGAGATCGAGACCATCCTGGCTAACACGGTGAAACCCCATCTCTACCAAAAATACAAAAAATTAGCTGGGTGTGGTGGCGGGCGCCTGTAGTCCCAGCTACTCAGGAGTCTGAGGCAAGAGAATGGTGTGAACCCAGGAGGCAGAGATTGCAGCGAGCCGAGATTGCGCCACTGCACTCCAGCCTGGGCAACAGAGCAAGGCTCTGTCTCAAAAAAAATAAAAACAAAATAGTAATAATAAAAAAAACGACAGAAGACCTCAATAGACATTTCTCAAAAGAAGATATATGAATGGCCAAAAAGTATGTGAAAAATTCTCCACATCACTAATCATCAGAGAAATGCAAATCAATATCATAATATCTCCTCAACCCAGTTAGAATGGCTATTATCAAAAAGACAAAATATAACACTCATTGATGAGAATGTAGAGAAAAGCATACCCTTACACACTGTTGCTGGGAATTTAAATTAGTAAAGCCATTATAGAAAATACTATGGAAGTTACCAAAAAAATTAAAAATAGAACTTCCATATGATCAAGCAATCTCACCACTAGTTATATATTCAAAGGAAAGAAGATCAGCATGTAGAATAGATATCTGCACTTCCATCTTTATTGCAATGATATTCACAAGAGCCAAAATAGGGAATCCACTTAAGTGTCCAACACTGGATGAATAGAAAAAAGAATGAAATATTGTCATTTGTGACAACATAGATGAAGCTGGAGGACATTATGTTAAGTGAAACAAGCCAGAAACAGAAAGACAAACACCACATGATCTCACTTATGTGTGGAATCTAAAAATATTGGTCTCTTAGATTCAGTGGATAGAACAGTGATCACCAGAGACTGGGAAAGGGAGAGAGGGTGTGAGGATAGGTTGGACAACAGGTACCAAATCACAATTGGAAAGGAAGAATAAGTTCTGGTACTTTATTGCACAGTAGGGTGACTATAATTCACAAGATACAGCTGTGAGCCTCATAACAATGGTTTTATCAATGTCAGACTATATATAACTGTGATCCCATAGATTATAATGGATCTAAAAATTCCCATTGCCGGGTGACGTCGCAGCTGTCGTAGCTTCATAGTGCAACACATTATTCATGTGTTTATGTTATGCTGGTGTAAATAAACCTGCTACGTTGCCAATCATGTAAAAGCATAGCATGTACAATCATGTACAGTACATAATACTTGATAATTGTAATAAACAACTATGTTTCTGGCTTTTGTAGTTACTACACTATACTTTTAATTGTTATTTTAGTGTGTATGCCTTCTATTTATTAAATAAAAAAAGGATAACTGTATAGTAGCCTCAGGCATGTCCTTCAGAAGGTATTGGAGGAGAAGACATTGTTATCATAAGAGAAGAGAGCTCCTTGCATGTTATTGTCCCTAAAAACCTTCCAGTCGTACAAGATGTGGAGGTAGAAGACAGTGACATTGACGATCCTGACTCTTTGGAGGCCTAGGCTGAAATGTGCATTGAACAAAAAAATATAAAAAGTAAAAAAACCAAAACCCTAAACATGTTAAAAATAAAAAAGCTTATAAAATAAGAACATACAGAAATAAAATATCCTTATACAACTGTACAATGTGTTTATATTTTACGTTAAGTGTTATGACAAAAGTCAAGAAGTTAAAAAAGTTTATAAACTATTTTAAAAATAGTTTATAAAGTTTATGAAATAAAAAAGTTAGTTACAGTATGCTGCAGTTAATTTTTATGGAAGATACAATGTAAATTTAGTGTAGACTAAGTGTACGGTGCTTATAATGTCTACAGTGGTGTACAATAATGTTTCATGCCTTTACATTCACAGTGCTCACTCACCGACTCACCCAGAGCAACTTCCTGTCATACAAGCT
This sequence comes from Papio anubis, assembly GCF_008728515.1. Taxonomy (NCBI): domain Eukaryota; kingdom Metazoa; phylum Chordata; class Mammalia; order Primates; family Cercopithecidae; genus Papio; species Papio anubis. Next base: position 53,176,258 of record NC_044986.1, on the reverse strand, counting down.
TTATTCATAGTAAGTGCCCTATAAAGTTGTACCATCTTTCATCTTTTATACCATATTTTTACTGTAGCTTTTCTACGTTTAGATATGCTTTTGATATATAAACATTATTGTGTTACAATTGCCTATAGTATTCAGTATAGTAACTTACTGTACAGGTTTCTAGGCTAGGAGCAATAGGCCATTTCCCATAGCCTAGGTGTGTAGTGGGCTATAACATCTAGGTTTGTAAAAGTACATGCAATGCATTTTTCAGATCTATATCCCTAGTTAACTGATGCATGTCTATATTGTATATCTTAAAATAGCTAGAAGGGAGTAATTTTTATGTTCTTACCACTAAAAAATGATAAATGCTTGAGATGATGAATATGCCAGTTACCCTGATGTGATCATTACACAATGTATATATGTATCAAAACATTACATTATACTCCCACAAGTATGCACGTTAATGTGTAAATTAAAAATAAAAAATAATTTAACAAGTAGATACACAATTTCAAGCACTGAGTTTTGTTTAGCTGACTATGAACTCAGATAATTATATATTTTAGGGAGAACCTATTGGTGTTCAACATAAAGTACTGAATATTACGTGGTTTATGTATTACTAATTAGATAAATAGGGAAGTTGTTTTGAGAGAAATTGGTGGCCAGATGTAGAGTAGTGTTGGGTGCATTTATCTGTGATCTCTAAGTATATACATGCATAAGGCCAACTGTGAACCCAAATATTTTATTTATATTAATATATTTTAGCATTTTCTCTTCTACAGATTTTTCAAAATCAGTTTATGTGTTTTAAGTGAAAAACAAACATGACTTTGTACCCTTTTCTATCTTTTCAGTGACTACAAGCCTTTCTTCTACCTCTAGATATATTTTTATCTATTAGTATCATTCATCTATTTGAATAGGTTTTATTGTACCTGGTGTTCATTTTGAAAAATACTTTGAAACAATTTTTTTCACCAGGATGAATACCAATAAATACGCGCTGATCAAAGCTTGGTTTTTCATTATAACTAACACATAATTTACAGTTTCAGGATATTATTGCATATCAGCCTTTCAAAATGTTCCAGAAAGTCTCATATGTTATAAAAATTATTATCCAGTAATTGTACCTTCAAGTGGCTGGAGTAGCAAAATACATTCCCTAAGATATTAGGTATAGGATTTGAAACAGATAACTGTGATTTTTTGACATGTGCTTAAAATATAGAAGGTTTATTTCGATCATAAAAATGTTAAGCTATGTAAGTATATTTCATACTATTGCTTTCTTATTTTACTTGTCAGCTTCAGAAATGTTCACTTAAAAAGTCAGCTTAATAGCGTTATATTTATGAATAAAATTCTTTATACTTTCATATTGTTTATAATTTAAACTGCTCTATTTTATTCTCAGTGACAAGGTTATTACAAATGCCATTAATAAGTATGCTATCTCATTATAATTTTATCAATAATTACTATTTTTAACATTTTCCAGGCCTGTCTTCAAGTTATCTTCAACATGAATAAATTTATTAAAATTTGTATTCTAAAAAAGTAAATATTTATACTTATTTAAAGATAAAAGTAGTAAAAATTACCAGGAATGTAATTATTTGTTTAATCTTTTTTATATTTCCTTAATCCATATTTCATACTCCTTTGGTATGCTGTGTTGAAAGAAGATACTTTCTTTTCAGAGAAGTATGTATTTTAAGTACCCCTCAGTCCATTTTAATTCTTGAAGGAACTAGATAACTTGAAAAAATAGGTAAGCCCTTCTTATTCAGATCGCCATTCTATTCAGATCGCCATTCTATTCAGATCGCCATTCTATTCTACAATTCTGCTTTCCATTCTTTGGTCTTTAGAGTTGTAACTTTAAAATACAGGCTTAAGGAAGTGAATAACTGTATTTTTCAATTCTGTTTTTACTCATCAATATTATTCAGTTATATAGTATATATGCTTAAACTTATTATGATTATTAGTTCTAACTAAAATATGGAAAATATATTTTTGTCTTAATAATTGCTTTAGAGAAGCAATAGTTCACCCTTATCCACATGCTCTTCTTATTTTCCTTTTAATTACCTAAAATGTGACTGTATTCATCCATTTTCATGCTGCTGATAAAGATATACCTGAGACTGAGAAGAGAAAAAGGTTTAATTGGACTTAAACCTCCACATGGCTTGGTAAACCTCAGAATCATGGCAGGAGGCAAAAGGCACTTCTTACATGGTGGTGGTAAGAGAAAACGAAAAAGAGGCAAAAGCAGAAACCTCTGATAAACTCATCATATCTCATGAGACTTATTCACTGTCACAAGAATAGCATGGGAAAGACAGGTCCCTGTGATTCAATTACTTCCCACTAAGTCTCCCCCACAACATGTGGGAATTCTGGGAGATACATTTCAAGTTGAGATTTGGCTGGGGACACAGCCAAACCATATCATTCCACCCCTGGCCCCTCTCAAGTCTCATGTCCTCACACTTCAAAACCAATCATGCCTTCCCAACAGTCCCCCAGAGTCTTAAATAATGTCAGCATCAACTCAAAGTCTACGGTCTAGAGTCTCATCTAAGACAAGGCAAGTCCCTTCTGCCTGTGCCTTGATTTTGTCTTAACCTAGTTTCACATACCTATGGGACTAGGTAAACTCCCACATTTTAAGTCCAATTTCTCCATGCAGGATATTGGGAATGGTTACTTAGGTATGTTTTGAAATATAGAGACTCATCTTGAATTATTCACCTTTGTAAATACCATATCTGTGCTGACCTGGACCTTTGAGAGCCAGTTATTTCTTCCTAATCGTTGAACTATTTCTTTCCTTATACAAAATTGACCAAGGTGTCCTTATTTGAAGTATTTGGCAAGAGCAATAATTTGTTTGGCCCAGTCTTTATGCCTCAACCTACTGTGCCCTTTAAATAATTTGTGATCTATCTTTGCCTGCTTATATCAGCAGGTATAGGATTGAGCATCTGTGCTATTTAGACTGCTGAGTTCTCTGTAGTAATAGAGGACAGACAAGCGATGAAAATACTGTAGTGAACTAGCAATGACTGAAATAGCATGCTGGAGATTTTCCTTTTGATGAGGGAAACTTCTAATTTATCAAGTGCAGATGATTTGACAACCTCAGATCGACACTCAATCCCCTCCCTGGGTTATTCCTGGGCACAACAATCTGACCAGGGCACTATATATTTCTGCTCTGAAGGGGATTCTATGGGAAAAAGGCTTGCCATCAAACCTCTCCTATCCTGGGTCTCTCCCAGGCAACAGCAGAGCTCCATGGAAAGGCAAACTCCTACCCAATGTCTAGAATCTTAAGCTTTCCCTAAGTAAAAATGCTCTCAACCTACCCCTCCCACACTAACTCCTCAAGGTCCCGGAGACATTCCTATTCTCTACTAATTGTGAAAATCGCTTGAGTGGCTGGGTTGTGGCAGGAATCTGAGAGAAAAGAGAATCATTCAGGCTATTATTTTCTCAGAATATGTATTATTTCAGATTAGAAGTAAAATGTACAAATAATCATTGTTCACGTGCCATGAAGTTCAACATCTTATACAGATTAGGGAACTGCATTGAATCTCTTTTTATCCCATAAATGTGAAGCAAGTTTATTGCACTCATTGCCCTCTTGTTTCAGACCAGTGAGGCAGAATACCAGTCATATACACAACTTATTTGAAGCAGATGTCTTACTCACAGATAGGCAGCCAGGGACAACATAAACCTAGAAATCATGGAGAGCTACTCCCCCAGAGCTCAGTAAAGTGACCTGGAATTGATGGAGTCTTGTCTGTAAATTTCCTACTTGCACAACAACTAAGGGACCCCCAAAAGCAGCACAACCCAGCTTTTATACCTTAGGGGCAACATGACACTTTGGTTTAAACACTGAAGGATATTTTGTTCTATGGAAAGGATTGGAACAGACCCAAGGATCTTCTGATTAGTCTTTCCTTTATCTCAAGATGTTGCATTACCAGCACATTCTACAGGTATTTCTGTAAATCAGAAAGGGGGAAAACTTTTGATTTAAGGTCACCCTGAGAATGTTCTTGCATAACAGTCTCCCTTTCTTTTGCTATCATATCAATGATTTGAGAAACGTAGTCATTTAGAAAATCTCACATTCTGTATTATTTCCAAGCAGTCCTGGAACCAATCCCTCATGAATACCTAGGGATAACTGTGTTTTCCGAATTTTCATCTTTATAGAAATATCCACAATCCCCATATTGAATCAATCAATGAATAATCAATTTCAAAAACGCCCTAGTGGGGTGTATGTCTCTCTGTGTGTGTGTGTGTGTGTGTGTGTGTGTGAGAGAGAGAGAGAGAGAAAGCAATTATACATGTCTATCAAAAGGGATAATAAAGTATTGTTTACCTAACTATATTTAATATTATGTATCTGTGAAAACTATTACTAATTTTGTTTCTTCTATTTCAATCAGGAACCAAACCAAAATTGAAAAGCCGCTAGAATCATGGATTTCAGGGGGAAAAATATCCTTTTGTATTGACTGGCAGGCATTTTTGAAAGACTTTTGGAGACTCATAGTACCACTTAATGATCTTTATATATTTTATCTAAAGTGTCTATCCTCAATTTTTTTCACTATACATTTCACAGAAATTAAATCAATATTAAGGATCAAATTCCTGGTCTTTCTGGGTTTCAAAGTACAAAGGCTTTCCTGAGTTCACATTTTATCAGGACTAGCAATCTAATCTTGAAAGACTCACCTGACCTTTAAAATACATGAACCAACTCTTCTACTGAGTTTTTCATTCTGTGATCTCTTGCCATATTGATGTTCCGCAGAGGATTACTAAAAAAATTCTAACTTTTGGCTCGAACTCTGGCAAAAACATACTTTAAGATCCTAAAATTACACCTTGTATTATTTTTGTTATTTCATATATTTTAATTTTCTGCATACCAAGAGCACTAGAATATTCCCAAATAGACTTATTTTTCATCATTCATATTAAGTACAGTGTCAGGTAACTAGTAGATATTGATAAATTGGTATTTGACTCTTGTCTTATTCTATATTATGAGGTTATAACAAAATGTCTGTGACTGGGTGATTTATAACAAACACATTTATTGGCTTGTAGTTCTAGAGGCTGGGAAGTTTCAGATCTAGGTACCAGCATCTGGTGAGGACCTTCTTACTATGTCACCTCCTGGTGGAAGGTAAGAGAGAGAAAAAAGGGGGACACCCCAGCAATAGCAAACTCACTTTCATGATCACAGCATTAATCTATTCAGTCTGCCCTCATAGCGTATTCACTACTGATAAAGCCCCATCTCCTAATACTGTTTCATTGGGAGTTACATTGTCATCATATGTTTTCTGGGGGGATATATTCAAACCCTGGCAACTATCAAGTTTGTATTTTATCAGAATTAGAAAACTATCTTGGAAGACTCATTTGGAAATTAAAATTAAAAAATAAACTCTACCTCTCACTGATTTATCCATTTCCAAATCCCTTAAGAGACAAGTGCTATCATTTTAAGGAATACAGATTAGCACTCAAAAAATGTTAGTTAAATGAAAGGATAAATTAATACATAAATGTAGTATAATATTCTTACTCTTGAATTGCATGGGTTCAAACTAGTAATACTGAAGTTAAGAAGGCATAGATACGTGTAATCTGAAGCAATCAGGAAAAATATTTTTTGAAGTTACTTGGATTGGCTCATAATGAAAACAAATATTTGAAAATAAAAGAATTCAGGCCATATTCTTATATTTATAACATGCAGGATGGAGAAGTCTGATGCAGCAACAGAAAGAAGGAAATGTAATTGATATATAGACTTTGATTCATGCCTGACTACACAGGAATATTCTGTTCTTAACTCTGCCATTATTCAAACTGGCTTTTCTTAAACTGCATTTAAGTCAAAAAAAATTAGACTAATAGCAACCTGAAATAATTCTCTTTCTTCAATACACATTGGATAACTATAAAAGTAATAGAGAATTTTGAAATAGTTCTACAATGTTTTAATGGCAAAGAGTGAGCTAATTTTGGAAGCTTAACAAATAAGTTCTAACTTGAGAAAAGCCTGCTCTTATAAAAGAGAGAATGCTCTCTAAGAAATGTCAAATCCTAATGTATCAGTTTTGCTGACATATTGAGAAATTAAAGTCACATTCACAAAAGATTCACTATAAAAAAACATTACCAAAGTAAGTAGTTTGTCATGTTGATAATCTCAAAAATATATACAAATTTGAAAACAAAGAGTTTATCTTATAATACAATTGATTTCAATGTCTGAGTTGATTAAAAATATAATTTTATGAAAAGCTCATAAAAATAATAAGAAATTTAGAAATCCCTTGAGTGTTTAGGTTATTACAATATTGATCCAGTTGTCTAACCATTATTTAAGAAATAAGGACGTTTACATGTACTTTAAAAAATTACAGTGTTAATATTCCAATTGTTCCCATATCAAATATTTTTACTTAAACTCCAAAAAGTCTTATATTTTTATTCTTCGTTTTGTCTCTATCTTTTTATAATGGAATAAGAATAATAGGCCTCATCCCCCTTCCTAAAAATTGGCTCATATACATTCAGAATGTGTAAAACTGATTAGCAGATGAGTTTCCGTAAAAGATAATAGGATATAACAAGAAAACATTTTTTCTAACTTTGAAATTTCATCTTTTATATTTTTTAAAGTTATAGAAACAATGATTTGTTTTTCCCAGAAAAGAACATTTTAGAATATCTTCCTAATTTATCTTAAGGATATTTTCATGCCTGCTTTATCACTTTGCCATTTGTAAATTATGTAAGACAATAGACAGTCATTATCACCAATAAACGTAATGAGATCTTTCCTATTTTAAGAAGAAAATAAGGAATTGAAAGTAAAAATAATATAGTAAAAGGAGATTGTTGCTTTGGCATACTTAGCAGTAAAGGAGAGCAGTTCTAATCATCTACCATAATGGTAAAAGGGCCCAAAATGTTTGATACTTTCAACTTCAATAGGATCTCCTTCTGAGCTAACTCACATGACTGTTGGTAGGCTTAAGAATACCTTTTCATAGGGTACCTCACATGAGTGAGGGACATGGCAATTGGCTTCCCTCAGAGCCAGCAACAAAGAGCCAAAGGAGCCCAATATTGGCACATCTCAGTAGGAAGTCACAATATTAGCAAATCTCGGGAGTGAAATTCTATCCCTTCTATAATATTCTGTATGTTAGAAGGGATCAATGAGTGCAGCCCATACTCAGAGAAGATGATGACACAAAGGGGGTGAATAGCAGGACACAGGGATAATTGGGGAGGTTATTGTAGAGACTGCTTACTATACCTCCCCAGCTCATGGCAAATGATGGAGAAAGACTAAGAAATTCTAGACTAGATATTCACAATGATCCTGGATAAAGGATCATTTTTAATTTTGCCTTTTTAAAGACTTTTGTAAAGCTACAATAAAAATAAATTTTTAGGAGAAAGAAAAAGATATACAAAATACAAGTCCTTTTAAATATGATACTAAATAGACATGATATATATTTCAATAAATATGGGCAAAACAATCATTAATAGGAAAAAATGAAATATGAACTATTCATTGAAAATGTGTATACTGGTGATTAATACAGGAAATTACTATTAAACTCATAACTTGTTTTTGTCCTTCTGTAATTGTAATTTAACAACAAAATTATGGATGAAATGCAGAGGCCACATAAAAACTTATGGAGAAACTTTAAGCAAATACTCTATGTGTCAGTATATAAATTTTTAATGTGACAAGTAAATTTGCTTCTTGCTTGCCATCCTATTTAGCTAGGTTGGATTGATAATAATACTATTTTAAGGGGAAAAAAATAGATGAATTTTGTAGGATTGTTTTATTAATACTCACAATAGAGAACACACTCTTTCCAAAGCATCTCAATAGGAATGTGAACAGATATTAAAGGCAATCTTAGCAGCCTCAAGTTAATCATTTTAAACTTTTATTTGAAATGAAGGGAAAAAAATGAGTATTTTTCTTATTTGAAATAAATTGTATTGTGTATATGTGAGGTTTATGACATGATGTTATGGAATATATATATTAGTAGAATGGTTACTATAGTGAAGCAGGTAAACATCTCTATCATCTCACATAGTTACACTTTTGTGACAAGAGCAGCTAAAATGTATTTTTTTAAAAAATCCCTAACACAATACAATTTTGTTAACTTAAGTCCTCATGTTGCACATTGTCTCTAGACTTGCTTATCCTACATATCGGCTACTTTGATCTACAAATGCTAAAAATAGTGAGAAAAATGATACTATGCAATGTTTTTCTTTCTGTGTCTGGATTATCGTACTTAATAATTCTGTATTTTCAAGCTTCATCTTCAGTTATTTTTCAGTGAGCACTTCCAGTCATTCATTCTACACAATTATAACTTAAATTATTCACTTGAGAAAATAAATTAAATCTGGATCCATATATTTCACATGTGTGAGCCTTCTTTGAATGGAACATAAAATTTAAACTGTTATGTTAATCTGTTTGGATATCTAACTCACCTCTTTAATCTCTAAGAGTTTCTTCTGTTCTTGAATTTTTTTTTTTTACTTTAAGTTCTAGGGTACATGTGCACAACGTGCAGGTTTGTTACATATGTATACATGTACCATGTTGGTGTGCTGCACCCATTAACTCATCATTTACATTAGGTATATCTCCTAATGCTATCCAACCCCCTTCCCCGCTCCCCACAATAGGCTGTGGTGTGTGATATTCCCCTTCCTGTGTCCAAGTGATCTCATTGTTCAATTCCCACCTATGAGTGAGAACATGCAGTGTTTGGTTTTCTGTTCTTGTGATAGTTTGTGGAGAACGATGGTTTCCAGCAGCATCCATGTCCCTACAAAGGACACGAATTCATCCTTTTTTATGGCTGCATAGTATTCCATGGTGTATATGTGCCACATTTTCTTAATCCAGTCTGTCAATGATGGACATTTGAGTTGATTCCAAGTCTCTGCTATTGTGAATAGTGCCGCAATAAACATACGTGTGCATGTGTCTTTATAGCAGCATGATTTATAATTCTTTGGGTATATACCAAGTAATGGGATGGCTGGGTCAAATGGTATTTCTAGTTCTAGATCCTTGAGGAATCGCCACACTGTTTTCCACAATGGTTGAACTGGTTTAGTCCCACCAACAGTGTAAAAGTGTTCCTATTTCTCCACATCCTCTCCAGCACCTGTTGTTTCCTGACTTTTTAATGATTGCCATTCTAACTGGTGTGAGATGGTATATCATTGTGGTTTTGATGTGCACTTCTCTGATGGCAAGTGATGATGAGCATTTTTTCATGGGTCTATTAGCTGTATGAATGTCTTCTTTTTAGAAGTGTCTGTTCATATCCTTTGCCCACTTTTTGATGGGGTTGTTTGTTTTTTTCTTGTAAATTTGTTTGAGTTCTTTGTAGGTTCTGGATATTAGCCCTTTGTCAGATGAGTAGATTACAAAATTTTTCTCCTGTTCTGCAGGTTGCCTGTTCACTCTTGTGGTAGTTTCTTTTGTTGTGCAGAAGCTCTTTAGTTTAATTAGATCCCATTTGTCAATTTTGGCTTTTGTTGCTGTTGCTTTTGGTGTTTTAGACATGAAGTCCCTGCGCATGCCTATGTCCTGAATGGTATTACCTACGTTTTCTTCTACGGTTTTTATGGTTTCAGTTCTAACATTTAAGCCTCTAATCCATCTTGAATTAATTTTCATATAAGGAGTAAGGAAAAGATCCAGTTTCAGCTTTCTACTTATGGCTAGCCAATTTTCCCAGCACCATTTATTAAATAGGGAATCCTTTCCCCATTTCTTGTTTTTGTCAGGTTTGTCAAAGATCAGATGGCTGTACATGTGTGGTATTATTTCTGAGGGCTTTGTTCTGTTCCATTGGCCTGTATCTCTGTTTTGGTACCAGTGCCATGCTGTTTTGGTTACTGTAGCCTTGTAGTATAGTTTGAAGTCAGGTAGCATGATGCCTCCAGCTTTGTTCTTTTGGCTGAGAATTGTTCTGCCAATGTGGGTTTTTTTTGGTTCCATATGAACTTTAAAGTAGTTTTTTTCCAATTCTGTGAAGAAAGTCATTGGTAGCTTAATAGGGATGGCATTAAATCTATAAATTACCTTGGGCGGTATGGCCAATTTCATGATATTGATTCTTCCTATCCATGAGCATGGAATGTTCTTCCATTTGTTTGTGTCCTCTTTTATTTCACTGAGCAGTGGTTTGTAGTTCTCCTTGAAGAGTTCCTTCACATCCCTTGTAAGTTGTATTCCTAGGTATTTTATTCTCTTTGTAGCATTTGTGACTGGGATTTCATTCATGATTTTGCTCTCTGTTTGTCTGTTATTGGTGTATAGGAATGCTTGTGAGTTTTGCACATTGATTTTGTACCCTGAAACTTTGTTGAAGTTGCTTATCAGCTTAAGGAGATTTTGGGCTGAGACAATGGGGTTTTCTAAATATACAATCATGTCATCTGCAAACAGGGACAATTTGACTTCTTCTTTCCTAACTGAATACCCTTGATTTCTTTCTCCTGTCTGATTGCCCTGGCCAGAACTTCCAACACTATGTTGAATAGGAGTGGTGAGAGAGGGCATCCCTGTCTTGTGCCAGTTTTCAAAGAGAATGCTTCCAGTTGTTGCCCATTCAGTATGATATTGGCTGTGGGTTTGTTATAAATAGCTCTTATTATTTTGAGATATGTTCCATCAGTACCGAATTTGTTGAGAGTTTTTAGCATGAAGGACTATTGAATTTTGTCAAAGGCCTTTCCTGCATCTATTGAGATAATCATGTGGTTTTTGTCTTTGGTTCTGTTTATATGCTGGATTACATTTATTGATTTGCATATGTTGAACCAGCCTTGCATCCCAGAGATGACGCCCACTTGATCATAGTGGATAAGCTTTTTGATGTGCTGCTGGATCTGGTTTGCCAGTATTTTATTGAGGATTTTTGCATCGATGTTCATTGGGGATATTGGTCTAAAATTCTCTTTTTTGGTTGTATCTCTGCCAGGCTTTGGTATCAGGATGATGCTGGCCTCATAAAATGAGTTAGCGAGCATTCCCTCTTTTTCCACTGATTGGAATGGTTTCAGAAGGAATGGTACCAGCTCCTCCTTGTACCTCTGGTAGAATTTGGCTGTGAATCCATGTGGTCCTGGACTTTTTTTGGTTGGTAGGCTATTAATTATTGCCTCAATTTCAGAGCCTGCTATTGGTCTATTCAAGGATTCAACTTCTTCCTGGTTTAGTCTTGGGAGAGTGTAAGTGTCCAAGAAATTATCCATTTCTACTAGGTTTTCTAGTTTACGTGAGTAGAGGTGTTTATACTATTCTCTGATGGTAGTTTGTATTTCTGTGGGGTCGGTGGTGGTATACCCTTTATCATTTTTTATTGCATCTATTTGATTCTTCTTTCTTTTCTTCTTTATTAGTCTTGCTAGCAATCTATCAATTTTGTTTATCTTTTCAAAAAAACTAGCTCCTGGATTCATTGATTTGTTGGAGGATTTTTTGTGTCTCTATCTCCTTCAGTTCTGCTCTGATCTTAGTTATTTCTTGCCTTCTGCTAGCTTTTGAATGTGTTTGCTCTTGCTTCTCTAGTTCTTTTAATTGTGATGTTAGGGTGTCAATTTTAGATCTTTCCTGGTTTCTCTTGTGGGCATTTAGTGCTACAAATTTCCCTCTACACACTGCTTTAAATGTGTCCCAGAGATTCTGGTATGTTGTATCTTTGTTCTCATTGGTTTCAAAGAACATCTTTATTTCTGCCTTCATTTTGTTATGTACCCAGTAGTCATTCAGGAGCAGATTGTTCAGTTTCCACGTAGTTGAGCGGTTTTGATTGAGTTTCTTAATCCTGAGTTCTAGTTTGATTGCACTGTAGCCTGAGAGACAATTTGTTATAATTTCTATTCTTTTACATTTGCTGAGGAGTGCTTTACTTCCAACTACGTGGTCAATTTTGGAATAAGTGCGATGTGGTGCTGAGAAGAATGTATATTCTGTTGGTTTGGGGTGGAGAGCTCTGTAGATGTCCATTAGGTCCACTTGGTGCAGGGTTGAGTTCAATTCCTGGATATCCTTGTGAACTTTCTGTCTCGTTGGTCTGTGTAATGTTGACAGTGTGGTGTTAAAATCTCCCATTATTATTGTATGGGGATCTAAGTCTCTTTGTAAGTCTCTAAGGACTTGCTTTATGAATCTGGGTGCTCCTGTATTAGGTGCATATATATTTAGGATAGTTAGCCTTCTTGATGAATTGATCCTTTACCATTATGTAATGGCCTTCTTTGTCTCTTTTGATCTTTGATGGTTTAAAGTCTGTTTTATCAGAGAATGGGATTACAACCCCTGCTTTTTTTGGTTTCCATTTGCTTGGTAGATCTTCCTCCATCCCTTTATTTTGAGCCTATGTGTGTCTGCATGTGAGATGGGTCCCCTGAATACAGCAAACTGATGGATCTTGACTCTTTATCCAATTTGCCAGTCTGTGTCTTTTAATTGGACCATTTAGTCTGTTTACATTCAACGTTAATATTGTTATTTGTGAACTTGATCCTGTTATCATGATATTAGCTGGTAATTTTGCTCGTTAGTTGATGTAGTTTCTTCCTAGCATCAATGGTCTTTACATTTTGGCATGTTTTTGCAATGGCTGGTACCTGTTGTTCCTTTCCATGTTTAGTGCTTCCTTCAGGATCTCTTGTAGGGCAGGCCTGGTGGTGACAAAATCTCTAAGCATTTGCTGTAAAGGATTTTATTTCTCCTTCACTTATGAAACTTTGTTTGGCTGGATATGAAATCTGGGTTGAAAATTCTTTTCTTTAAGAATGTTGAATTTTGGCCCCTACTCTCTTCTCGGTTATAGAGTTTCTGCCGAGAGATCTGGTGTTAGTCTGATGGGCTTCCCTTTGTGGGTAACCCGACCTTTCTCTCTGGCTGTCCTTAACATTTTTTCCTTCATTTCAACTTTGGCGAATTTGACAATTATGTGTCCTGGAGTTACGCTTATTGAGGAGTATCTTTGTGGCATTCTCTGTATTTCCTGAATTTCAATGTTGGCTTGCCTTACTAGGTTGGGAAAGTTCTCCTGGATGATATCCTGAAGAGTGTTTTCCAACTTGGTTCCATTTTCCTCGTCCCTTTCATGCACACCAATCACAAGTAGATTTGGTCTTTTCACATAATCCCATATTTCTTGGAGGCTTTGTTCATTTATTTTCACTCTTTTTTCTCTATACTTCTCTTCTCATTTCATTTTATTCGTTTGATCTTCAATCACTGATACTCTTTCTTCCAGTTGATCGAGTTGGTTACTGAAGCTTGTGCATTTGTCACGTAGTTCTCGTGTCATGGTTTTCATCTCTATCAGTTCGTTTATGTTCTTCTCTGCATTGATTATTCTAGTTATCCATTCTTCCATTCTTTTTTCAGGCTTTTTTGTTTCTTTGCGCTGGGTACATAATTCCTCCTTTAGCTCTGAGAAGTTTGATTGATTGAAGACTTCTCTCAACTTGTCAAAGTCATTCTCTGTCCAGCTTTGCTCCGTTGCTGGTAATGACCTGCATTCCTTTAGAGGGGGAGATGCACTCTGATTTTTTGAATTTCCAGCTTTTCTGCACTGCTTTTTCCCCATCTTTGTGGTTTTATCCGCCTTTGGTCTTTGATGATGGTAACATACTGATGGGGTTTTGGTGTTAGTGTCCTTTCTGTTTGTTAGTTTTCCTTCTAACAGTCAGAACCCTCAGCTGCAGGTCTGTTGGAGTTTGCTTGAGGTCCACTCCAGACCCTGTTTGCCTGGGTATCAGCAGCAGCAGCTGCAGAAGATAGATTATTGCTGAACAGCGAGTATTGCTGTCTGATTCTTGCTCTGGAAGTTTCGTCTCAGAGGTGTACCCAGCCGTGTGAGGTGTGAGGTGTCAGTCTGCACCTAGTAGGGGATGTCTCCCAGTTAGGTTACTCAAGGGTCAGGGACCCACTTGAGCAAGCAATCTGTCTGTTCTCAGATCTTAACCTCCATGCTGGGAGAACCACTGCTCTCTTCAAAGTTGTCAGACAGGGACATTCACCTTGAAAATTTTATGACAGAATTTTTCCCATCGATAATTAACTAAATGTGCAATAATCATTGTTTGTGATAAACTTCCACATGTTGAAATAGTAGTGTCATATCTCAAATTGAGTTTTTAATTGTTCTTTAGTATATCACATTTTTCACTATATCACTCAGCGCATTGTTGAATTTAACTAATATGTTATTTTTCTTAGTAAATTATTTCTACACAAAGGAAGCAGTGTATTGATTTACATTTTAGCACAAGCTCTAACCTTCAGCATTGCATCAAAGACCATTAAACCTGAGTTTAGTTTCTTGATTTTATTTTCAAGTAGTTTTATTTGTAAGAATCAATATTTATGAACTTTATTTTTTTCCTAGAGGTCTTCTAAAGAACCAAGAACCCTTTGTTTTCCCTTTAATATAAAATCCTGAAATTAAATACATTTAATATGTATATAATTATATATAATAATGTATAATTTAACATAATAAAGTCCTGAAATCAAAACACACTATTATCCACTCTTAGATTCCAAATTATGTTTGTTAACACTGTAATCCTTCATAGTTCAGCAGATTTCAGAACTGGTCAATTTGTTGTAAATTAAGTTTCATAATATAATTTTCCATATCACTATTCTGTTCAAATATAACACACACTGAACAAGTTTCCATATTAATGGTATTTGTGCTTTCATCAAGTTGCCATGAAAAGTTCTCACTTCATTCAGTCTACACAGTCATCTTCCATATCATTAACCACTTTCTAGGTATATATGGTATCATCGTAAAGTTGTATTTGAGCTACCCTGTTATTATTCATTAAAAAATATCCAAGCAAATATATTTGATAGTTTTCCACTAAGACTTCAGCAACTGTTATACGGTTGATACTTCATGAAAAGCCTGGAAGTCACTGTGTTTATATCTGAAATGTTGAATATTTATTCTGTCTTCTTTTTAATTCCTTATTATTTCTTTCAAATATTTGCTTTGCTCTAAATGAATTTCTTTGTTTTGCTTGTAAATGCCACTTAGACATTGAAGGTTGTGTTGGTTTATTAGCCAGTACACTTCTACAGATAATACAGTGTGGTTTTGTACTTCACTATCAATTATGATTATAAAACTCAACTCAGTATATGAGAGGTCATATGGCCTAGTAACCAGAAAGAAATCTTTGGTCTTCATTTCCTCTGAACTGGTTTCACTCCCGTCATTTGGAATATTAATTTTCCCACTTCATAACAAGAAGCTGTTTTACCCACCAACAAAACCCGTGGAGCTTGTTTCATCTTCAGTGAATTTAGGATTAACAATAAATAATACCCATTTAAATCTTGGTTTTAATTTCCACACCTCAATAAAAGGAAGTAGAACTCCCTGGAAAATTGGCTGGCCCTAGGGCAGGGCAGGGAATATATATGATGAGTCTAGAGCATAATTATAGTGCCACAGAAAAAGAAAGTGCTTAAAAGATGAAGGAAAAAAAAAAAAAAAACAAAGCTCATGGGGGTATGTCAAAGAGACAAGGTAGCCATGTTAAAGAGCTCCCAATGGCCAAAACTGGAACAATTTTAGCCAAAAAATATATATAAATTTTTGCGTTAGATTATAAACCAAAGTAGAAATGACCATGATCCATAAATAAATACTCTTGGATCTGAGCTGATATAAATAAATGTTTGGATAAATAAGTGGACATGTCTCCTGTGCAGAAGAATTTCGAATAATTTATGTAGATAATCTCCCACAACTCCCACCAAAGAAGTGGATACTTTTACCTGTTAAGTGTGAGCTGCATAGAATTACTTCCTTCCAAATTATAGTATGGAAAGGGGGTGTGATGGGGAGTCTGAAACCATTTTGTTGATGCTTGACTGTTGACAGATTTTAGGCCTCAGCCCTCCCTCTTTCCCTTGAATCTCACACATGGGCAATCTGAGAAGAAAGCCTGGGTGCTCCCTTCTTTGACGCAGGCAGAGGTTTCAAACCATGCAAGCCCCTACTTACTGGAACTGGTTTTGACCTCACCCCTAAACACAATAAAAACCCCAGATAGCCAGTCTCCTTTTGTTGCTCTCTCAAGCCATTTTGATCTTGCTTGATTCACCTCAGTTTACCCTGGAAACCTCAAGTATGTAATAAAATGTTCTATAACCTCTAGTCATGTGTGTTGTTATCAGTCTGCTCTTCAAAATAAATTTGGCAGGATTTTCTCCTGCTTTTGCAGGATGATCACAAGGGTGGGGTATAGTTTTGTAGTGGAAAAAGCTGAAAAATTCTATTAATACATCAGCTAGGTGATTAAGGTTAAGACAACATGTGTCCTTCATATGGTATAATGAGACTGACACTAGTTCTGTGGCCTTCCTTCAAAAAATCCATAACCCCTATGTAATAATAAGAAAAACTTCAGGCAAATCTTCAGTTGAGGGATAAAATATCCTCCAAAATATCTGACCATTACTCTTCAAAACTATCAAGATCCTGAAAAACAAGGAAAGGCTGAGGAAATTGTTCCCAGACGAACTAGCTTGGGCTGCTTGTTTTCTTGGTCCAATAACAACATGCAGACAGATTGAAAAAGAAGGGAGTTCATTTCTGCAAGTGGTTACAGGGAGAAGATCAGAGTAACTCAGCCGACCAACTCAAAGTTATGTTTTTCTCCAGTGCATATATACATTTTAAGCTCTATGCCTACTCATGGCAGTGCACCTAAAGTGAGAGGGCTTCATTCATTCTGTATCTAATTTTTAACTAAGGTATAAGGTCTGGAAAACTTCCTCTAGAGCCTTGGAAAGTTTCTTAATCGTAAGTGGGCCCTTGTACTAGGTGTATGTGCAAGAATGTTTTTATTCTTCTTTTTTTTTTTTTTTTTTTTTGAGATGCAGTTTCACTCTTGTCACCAATGCTGGAGTGCAATGGTGTGATCTCTGCTCACCACAACCTCTGCCTCCCCAGTTCTAGCAATTCTCCTGCCTCAGCCTCCCAAGTAGCTGGAATTACAGGTGCCCTCCACCATGCCCAAATAGTATTTGTATTTTTAGTAGAGACAAGATTTCACCATGTTGGCCAAGCTGGTCTCGAACTCCTGACCTCAGGTGATTCAACCACCTTGGCTTCCCAAAGTGCTAGAATTACAGGCGTGAGCCACAGTGCCTGGTCCTGTTTTTATTATTCGATCAGACTTTAGGGTCTGAGAAAACCCACGTGGGGTGTTAATGGGTTTGTTTTCACATTTCAGCCCTTGTACTCTGGCACCAGTTTATCCAGTTCTTTAACGTTTAACATATGCATTCATCAGAATTGTAGTGAAGAGTTTTTGGAAACTGGCTGCTCTGGCTGCTAATGGAAACCTGGCCTGCCACAGAAAGTCAGAGTCAGAAAGAGCTTAGGAAGCCACAATAAGTAACCTTTGTGTGGTATCTTGGATGGGATCCTGGGACAGAGAAAGGAGGTTAAAAACTAAGGAAATCTGGATAAACTATGGAGTTTAGATAATAATATATCAATATTGATTCATTAGTTTTGACACATGTACTATAGTAATATAAGATGTTACAATAGAGGAAGCTGAATATATGGGAACATTCTTTCCTATCTTCAAAACTTTTCTGTAAATGAAAAAAAAAACCTATTCTATAATATTCCATAATAGTTTACAAAAAAATTTAAAGTCTATACTTCCTTAATATTGATAAAATATTTTGCTACAAATTTAAAAGCTTAAGGACCAATATTGTTATATAATAACAAATTATTAAATATTTTCATTGTCTCAGAATTTTATACACATGTAGGTACTATTGCCAAATTAACCTTAAATTATGCCACCATGTAACATGACCCTGCGGTGCCTAACTGGTAAACAGCACCCACGGGTGACATACTACATGAGTTTTGCAGTTCCCAAACTAGCCTATCTCCTATGCACTTGTTACTGATGGCGAAGCCATAGGGGTCTGCAGCAACCTCAGTTCTTGCCTCCTCAGAAGAAAGAATTTGACTGAGGGGCATAAGGCAGAAGAAGAGGCAGAGGCAAGTTTTAGAGCAGGAGTAAAAGTTTATTAGAAAGCTTTATAGCAGTGAAGATTAAATTCTGATTTTTCTTATATTGCCCCAGTTCTTATCTAGGGGTTTGGGTAGTCATGTCCTACAAACCTTAAATTATCATCAGATGGTTTTTATTTTACCTTATATATTGTGACTTACTTTCCAATCTGACTCTGGCATAACATTATGTAACAGAAAAAGAAAATCAATCTATTTTACTGTAAAACATGTTTCTTTGCCATATACTGAAATGGCCCTTGAAAGCCATCATTTATGGGGAAAATTTTACATCTGTAAGGAATTTCTATCAATCATAGCTAGATCTTTTTCTTCGAGGCCCTCCCAATCATGAAGATATTAATAGAGAGCCCAGAGCCTTTTAAAAATCTGAATAGGAAATATTTGCCATCTATTTTCTCTAAGGGCAGTGACTATGAGACTTCAAAAGAATCTTGTTCTCCACAATCTTTTATCTTAACCTGAATATGTCCTTTCTATTGATCCTGAGTCTTTAGACAAATTCAACCAATTGTCAACCAGACAACGTTTAAATTTACCTATTACCTGGAAGTCCCTGCTTCGAATTGTCCTGCCTTTCTGGACCAAACCAATGTATTTCTCAATTGTATTTAATTGATGCCTCATGCCTCCTTAAAATGTATAAAACCAAGTTGTACCCTGACCACCTCGGGCACAAGTTCTCAGGACCTCCTGAGGACTGTGTCCTGGGCCATGGTCACTCATATTTGGCTCAGAATAAATATCTTCATATACTGTACAGAGTTTGACTCTTTTTATCAACAGCAGTAATGAAAAGAAAATAAAGTACATGTGGAAGAGGAGCAGGCAGGCAATTTGAGAGATCAAGATCGCAGTTTGACCTTTTGACTTGAGATTTTATACGTTGACATACTTCTGCCGTTTTGTATTTCTTCCCCCCTGAGTCTTCCCTTGGGGTGGGCTGTTCACATGTGCAGTGGCCTCTGCTAGCATTTGGGAGGGAAGCATGCACAGTGTGTTTACTGGAGTTGCACACAAACTCACTTGAGGTGTTCTTCCCTTATCAGCCGAATGTCTCTAGGAATTATACATCTGTTAAATTCCGCCATTTTTGCCTCTTAGCGCGTGTGGGTGAGCCCACTCACCCAATTCCTGAAGTCTTACAGGGAAGCTACTGATAACCAGCTTTGGATTTTTCCTATCTTTTTGGGGGGCTGCCGTTCCCTGGTGCCAGCTGCGAGCAATTATTATTTTAGATAGACAGTTAACAACCCCTTGACCATCACCTGATCATCACCTGACATTTCTGTTTGTGGAAGGGGCAGCAGGAGGGGGTTTCTCTATTGCCTTGTTCCTGTCTAATTAGCTACCTACTCTAATACACCGAGAGGAATTTTGTGACATCACATTTGAATTTTGAGTCAATGTAAAATTTCCATAAAAGTTTACAAACGAAGTTAACAGAAATCTGATAATTTATTGTCAGGCATCCCCCCACAAAGCCACATTTTGTGACCTAGAAGTAACATATATGACAGAACTGTGAGAGCCAGGTTGGAGGATGTTCCTGGGAAAACTCCAATCTGCCTGCACTCTGGGGTGGAGTCTCAGGAAGTTCATGCCCTTTAAAGCAGGAAAGAGCCTGGCCCCACCTTTTCCTGTGTAGAACCTGGGATTGGAATGACTAGTCAGGAAGCCCTCTAGCAGGAACTCTGGCCTTGTGAGAGTCCCTGTCTCTCCCCAACAACACCCTGTCTTTCTCACCATTGAAATTGTCTGTGAGGCTAAATTTTCATGGTCATGGCACAAAGGATCTCCTCTTTAGCTGAACTAAAAAAAAAGTCCTGCAACAGAACCACCAGGGATAATTTTTTAGTTGTAGGGACCTTCCTGGAAACTTGAATTTGCTTTCTGAACAGTCCCTAGACAAAGGGGTAAAAGGCACAGATAAGTAGTTAGGCAAGATGGAAAAAATACAGATCCTGTTTTCTACCGGAGTTGATGTTCATGGCAAATCTTAAAGGACTTGCAGTTACTATGGGCATGGGGACCTATGTTTTGGAACAAGATTAGGCAGGAAAAATGCAAAAGTTTAAATTGAAAAAAAATCTTATTGAAATTGTTCTTCAGAATCTCTGGTTCCTTCTATGGTCTTTAGAGTCTTCCTTCTATTATCATGTCCTCACTGTTCTCCCAGCACAACTCCAGGTATCAGCACAGAGCCAGGATATGAATAAGTGCTTTCACATGGTAATTGCTTTGCCCTGAGAGGAATCTTAGGAAATGACCATGAAATTTTGTATTTCTGTGTTCCGAATAAATTTTCACTTCTATCTAATCTGGTATTCTATCTTTTAAAATAGAACTGAAGTGTCATTGTGCTGCTTCAGAGAGCTGAACACAATGTAAAAATCATTTGGATACAAAAATAGTCATGTTTTGTAATGTAAAAACAAAACAAAAGGCCCTTTTCCTTCTATTTCTGAGTTTGAGCATTTCGTTGCTCACTGTCAGTGACAGTAATAACATTGCTTATTTTTAAAACTGAAAATAGTTTTAAAAAGTTTTAGGAAAGTGTCACTTATACTATACATCACTAGAATAAATATTACTTTCATGTACAATGGTTTCTAAGCTTCTGATGGATTAGTTAATTGTGCAAATCATCTGAAGAAAAGAGTTAAGATATTTTGAGCACATTGAGCACTTGCATTTATTGTGACTTAAGACAGACACGTGAGGGTTAAAAAAAAGAATATTATGTTGGTTGGAATTTCAAGTTTTTTTTTTTTTAATGCTTTGAAAAACCTAATCCCTTTGTCAGGTTCACAACTATGCCAAATGTCATGCTTAGGGTCAGATTTGAGACCTAGCTGAGGTCCGAGGGGAGTGAGTGGATGGGCAGATAGCTGAAAGAAAACTTGGGATATTGTAGGCAGGTGAAATGTAGTTTTATGCAGTAGCTCTCTCATCAGCAGCTCTCTCACACTGTCCACCTTTATCCCAGCTGTCTGCTCAAGCTCTGCAGCTCCTCTCAGCAGCTAGCTTTGTGGCTTCTCCTGCCCCCATGCCTGCAGCTGTACTCCCTGGTTTACAAGGCCAGCTCCAAGGTCAGTAACTTAACTCTCTCTGGGCACAAGCTGATTCCTGGCTCCCCTCTGCTCACATCCAAGGCAACCAGCTCTCCCTTACAGGAGTCAGTAGCATTACTCTCTCTCTGGGCACCAGCACACACACCATGTTGAGCCCATGCACAGCATCAGCAGGACAGTTATATCTTTTCAAACAATAGTGGCTCCAAGTCAAGTATGAGCTTACACAAACAGGTTACATAACGTGGAGGTGTGCACCTGCACCCTAAACTTGTTGAGTCACTCTGGCCCGAATGTCCACCTTGGCCTATTCCTTGACCAGGTACATCCATGTACCTTACATTCCACCCCCTATGCCAAGGAAGACATAAGTTTCATGCACACAGGCCAATACACAGGCTTGGGTACACACAGGTCTTGACACATAAGCTTTGGGCATGCAGGCCTGATTCATAAGCATCTGGGTACACACAGGCTTGACACATAAGCTTTGGGCATGCAGGCCTGATTCATAAGCATCTGGGTACACATAGGCTTGACACATAAGTCTGACACATAAACTTTGGGCACACAGGCCTGATTCATAAGCCTCTGGGTACACAAGGAGGTGTCACCTCCTTGGTAATCACTATTCACATTGCCCTGAGTTCAGTTCATTAGCTATATTGCCTACACTTTGTTTCAAACCATATGGTTTCAGTGCTAAGTTGGACTGCGACAATCCAGGCAATAGTAGTACCTCAGCTAGACCCACCTATTTGGGTCCCCATTAGGAAAAAAAGCACACCCTTCCCTAAACAGTGAAGGCTCAGTGTCTAGGGGTGCCTCAGACTCCATGGCCTTATGCCCTATGGTCTTATCTTGCATTAGGACTACAGGTCCCAAGATCTCTTGCAACTCTGATGCTAAGGGACTTGTATTAAGTGTACTCCACTGCTTCAAGTAGGCACCCCGCTCCACTAAAGTAGATGTCTGTGCCACCCCATTCTGGGGGGTCATTACGCATGAACACACTCATCCCACTATTGGCTAAGTCATCCACACAATGACTGTAATGCATCCTGCCATACTCTTATGAGTCTAAAGAGTAGCATATGCAGTTACTAACAGTTTTCCCAGTCCGAAGGGTCATTACCCGTGAATGCACCCATCCCACCATCGGGTAAATCATCCACAAAATGACTGTAACCAACCCATCCTTCCATGCTCTTATGAGCTAAAGAGCAGCATATGCAGTTACTAACTGCATTCCCAGACCAGGGCTTTGTCATCCATGAACGCAAACATCCTGCTATTACTAACTGCTTCTCTATTAAGGAATACCAGAGCTCGACTCCTTTCCATAGTTGGGACTAAACGCCCATTGGCATACTCGGATGCTCTGTGTCCTGCTATAGGCCCCAGATAAAAATATCTGTGGTCGCATGAACATCTAGCTTAAATGGGCACCTCTGATCAACTACCCATAGGACCTGTGCCTGCTGAGTAGCCTGCTTGGCTGCCAGGAAAGGCTGTCTCAGCCTCACCGTCCAATCCCAGGCAAGGGGGCATTGCCACTCCTAAATCTGACAGAGAATCAGATTTAACATCATTAACAAGGCTACAACATATGGTGGGGCTATGCATATAGTCCTGCGGCAACACTGTGAAAGTCCATTGTCACCCTCCTATGAAGACAAACTGTTCCTGGCTCTCCGGAACGATGTCGATTCAGAGGGATGCATTGGCCAAATCCACCAAAGAGTGGCACCCTCCAGTTCTATTGTTAAATGGTCCATTAAGTCCATGACAGACAGCACAGCTGCCAAGTTGTGCAAAACATCCACCCCCAGAATGTCTTCAGGTACGGGAGAGAAAGACATAGTGCATAAGTGGAACGCCGAGCAGCCGATGCCAAGATGCAAAGATACAGGTTTTACTTTTACTGACCGATCTTCTTAACAGTTAATAAATGCAGCTATGCCCAGAAACTTATCTGGGCTCAGGGCCCAGTGGATTGCCAAATCCACAGGCAGCCTTTGGTTGTCCAGTGCCCCACCAAGTCAGGCACCTCGGCCAGTTCTCTCATCAATCAGAAAAGGCTTTACACTTCCACCAGACTGCAGTAGGTAATCTGTGAACTGGAACACCCTGGCGGGCCCTCACTGTGCAGCAAAGTCCTTCTCCCAATCTTGGAGGTAGGGCAAGAAATGCGTTAGCTACTTCATTCCAGAGAGGGAGTATTCAGGCAGAGGGCTTCCCCAAACACTGCCAACATTACTTGCTTAACTCCTGCAACTCAGCAAGGGCACAGGCACCAAAGGAAGTGTGTTCCACCACAGTAGGGTGTCTCTGGACCACCCTTAGGGCCCAACAGCTGCTCATGTTCTATTTTCTGAAGGACCAGGGGTCAAGACTGCAAGAGAGGTTCTTCCTCCTCCTTGTGCCGCATCCTGCAGGGACTGGGCATGCACTTCCCCCAGCATAGTCACAAACACCCATCTGACTCTGCCAGCAAAGGCATGCTTCCTCCTAGGCGTTGTACACTTCCAGGTACACCAGTGCCATCTCCACACTTGCGAGAGACACATCTATTGCCTTTCATGTTTTTATTGCAGTCCGTCCTCACAGCACAGCGGCCACCAGGTACCACAGCTCATGCTGTGGCCACATAGCGGACACAAAAGCCTTGGGTGCTGAAAATCCACTCACGTCATCTTGCGGATGTCGCCAATTGTCAGGATCATGACTACACCAAATGTCCTGCTCAGGGTCAGATTCCAACCCCAGCTGAGGTCTGACAGGAGTGGGTGCATGGGCAGACAGCTGAAAGAGCACTTGAGTGGGGGCATAGGCAGGTGAAATATAGTTTTATTCAGCAGCTCTCTCACCAGCAGCTCTCTCACCAGCAGCTCTTTCACATTGTCTGCCTTTATCTCGGCTATTTGCTCTGCACTGCAGCTCCTCTCTGCCACCCCCACACCTGCAGCTACGTTCTCTGGCTTACAAGGCCAGCTACAGCACAGCAGTTTAACTCTTTCCCTCTGGGCACAAGCCGATGATAAAACTGGAAATGTATATTTGTTTTAGTCTAAAAAAATACCTGAGATTGGCTTTTTAAAGAACAAAAATATATTAGTTCTGGAGAGTAAGAATCCAAGAACAAGTTCCCTGCAGGTTAGTGTCCAGTGAGGACCCAGTCTCTGTTTCCAAGATGGTGCCTTGTTGCATCCTGAGGATGGGACAAACACTGAGACATGACTTGGTGGAAGGCACAGAAGAGCAAATGGGCCTGGTTAGTTCCCTCTATCCATTTACGACACTAATTTCAACCACGGGAGTGGAGCCCTATGACCTAATCACCCTAAAGGCCCTACCTCTTAATACTGTTCACTGAGGATAAAGTTTCAACATGAATTTTGGAGATGACACAAACATGTAAACCATAGCAATAATGCATCTATAGTGCTGATAATGCTGAATTGGAGACAAGAGTATGTATTTTATTGTGAAGTAGCATGAATCAGCCATATCTGGCCACAACCTGGTTTTCTTTTTCTGGCCTAGGCTAATAGGTTCCAAAATTTTGTAAAGTTTTTAAAAATATCAAAAAGAGAAACTCTTCAAGACATAACATTTATATCAAATTAAAATTTTAGTGTTCATAAATAAAGTTTTATTGGAGTACAATCACACTCATTTCTTTGCATATTGTCTCTGGCTGCTTATAAGCCACGATAGCAGAATGGAGTAGATTTGATAGGGGCTGTGTATATTTCTCTATGGCTAAAGTATTTACTATTTGGCTCTTATAAAAAAGGAAAAAGAAAAAAAATTTCTGTCCCTGTCCTAGACTATGTGGACTTATTAAAGATCATTGTCTTAGTTTTGATTCTGGTTCTTTTTTTTTTTTTTTTTTTTTTGGCTATGGCCCAGACTAAATTATTTGGACTTCTCCTCTCCCAGGCTGGAGTGCAGTGGTGCAATCATAACTCACTGTAACCTCAAACTTTTGGGCTCAAGCATCCTCCTGTGTCACCTTTCTGGGTAGCTAGGACTACAAGTGTGTGCCACCATGCCCTGCTAAATTTTTATTTATTTGTTTATTTATTTTTTGTAGAGAGGGGAGTCTCACTACGTTGCTCAGGCTGGTGTTGAACTCCTGACCTACAAATAATCCTCCTGCCTCAGCCTCCCAAGGTGCTGGGGTTACAGGTGTGAACCACCATGACTAACCTTCTCTTTTTCATAATAATAACATAGGGGCATCATTTCCTTAATTTCACTCTTCAATAGTCATAGAAACTTCTTGTTTCTCCTTCTGAAATTATCGAAAGATTTAAAATGTTTAAAGCCTAAGGCTAGGAAATTATATCATTAGTATTCCCAGAGGATTGCTTTCGATAGATCTTCAAAGATGTTTGTGATGTGCTTGAAGCATCTGGCTGCCACAATTTTATTTTATCATTATTTAGAATTATCTTAGTGCATAGAACAATTGGAATTTTCCTTATTTGGCAGAATTGTCAAGAAGCTGGTTTAATTTTAGAGTTCCATGGCTTTCTACAAAGATAAAACACAAACTTTTACTTTATTAGTGTATCTGTACAGCATTTGTAGTCCATTATATTTATTTGCTTACATGTGTTTGGGGAAGGCATGTAATTGCCCCCAAATCCCCATTCTTCCTTTTCTGTACAATGATATGACTTCTAATTTTTAGCTGCCCAGAATAAAGACGACATACCTCTGTCTCTTTTAATGTTAGATGTGGCCATGTGACTTAGCTCTGGTCAATGGGATGCAACTGAAAATTGTACGTGCAATTGTCAGGATGTAATGTATCTTTAAGGGAGAGGAGCTTCTTCTTTAAGTTCATAGTTCTGACTACCTATTAGGTCCAATGTGATGTAATGGTTGGAACTCCAGGTATTACCTTGGACTGTATTATACTCTTGGTAATAAAACCCATACTAGACCAATAAAAGACATAAGCCTGAATTTCTTAAATTGTTTATGTTATTGGTTGGGGACTGATTACCTTTTAGTTGTGATGGTCAGAGAGAAATAAGCTCTTGTGTTCTTTAAAGTGCTTGCTATTTTGAGGTATTCTTTTGCCACTTTCAAACATAATTCTAAATCTTACATCCTGTATTGTATTTAAAAAATTCTAAGCATGCTTTGATTATTCTTAATAAAATTCTACCCTAATTATACTCTTTTAAATCTAAATGTTTTGAATAAGGCTGACTTTATTTCCAGAGTTCTTGGATGAGCACCTGACCTTGTCCTGGTCAAACATCACTCCATCCCCTGAGCCAGAGTGATTACTTTGTGAATGTTCCTAAAATCTAAACCATAATAGTGGTTCACATTCTTGGGTCTTTTGCTGAAACTTTTGGAAAAGAAAGGCTCTCTTGCTTTTATAATTGCTAAACTATGAGGGTATATGTTTGGACCTATCCAACAGCTGATAGCACAGCAAAGTGGAATCACACTGGGAAAGAAGTCAACACGTTATCAAAGAGAAAACTCAGCTGAAACAGATATGGCACAGGGTGAGATACAGACTGTAGCCTCTGGATCTTAAGCCTCTGTATCTAGCCAAGCCCAAAGCGAAATACTTCTTGACTAATTTTTTGAAGCACTATGTATCTTACTATTCCCCTCTCTCCCACTTTTTTTTATAACAATCCCATGAATTTGGGGATTTATGGGTTGACCTTATTAAATTACAGAGCCCACAACTATATTGTGAGGAGAAGAATTGCTTAACATATGTTTGCAGAATTCAGTTGAGGTAAAACCCAGGGCTCATTGATCATTATCTGATATTTCACTAATTTTATTCAAATAATTCAGAACTTATACAACAAAATGCCTATTGTCTTCATAAATCTTCCAATAAATGATGCTTCTATTGACATCGGGGATTCCATTGACATCTTGTCCTTTGGGACAAGGGAGATCTGCTGTTCTGAAGTTATCTTCAGTCAGTGCTATTTATAACTGATAAAGCTTGTTATATGAAAGATAATGTGAGTTCTGAAAATAGCCAAAATATGGTTGGAGTCAGGGTTGGAAATTGAAAGTACTAAAGGGTATGAAATAATAATGTTGGAAGTGGGGGGGGGAATATATATATTTTAAAGTACCTACAGTGTGCTAGGTCTTTTGCCAAACACTTCACATACATAACTGCTAATATTACTTAAGTACATGTTGGGCCCAACCATGGTTAAATGCTTTACATGATGTTTCTTATTTAATCCTCATGTAAGCTTACCTGAAAGACATTATTGTTCCATTTACACTTGAGAAATTAATAAATTGTCTGAGTTTGCCCAATTAAGAAGGCATGACAAGTAAGCATCCCATAAAAAAGTCAACAAAGTGTTTTCCTTCACCCCACTCATGGTTCTACCCAACCCTATTTACTGCACAAAAATCAATATGATCTCTAGTTTTAGATATCCAGGGCTCCTAGGTCTCTTACTGTTCAGTACAAAGAGGTGCTTGGACACAGCTAGATGTACTATAGAAAATTCTCCCAGAGAAGTAGTTCACTTCTGTGCCACTTGGTATATTTACTAAGAGCTGGCAAGAAACAGAAAATATTAGGCTACAGGAGCTTCCTGTTTATTAAAAAGTAGGCTTTATAGGGACAATGGAGTGTTCAAAGCCCAGATGGCAATAACTTAGGGAATTTCTATACTAGCAGCAGTGTGGGTTACTGACCTTTTAGCCATTCAGTTCATCTAGCTCCATCTTGCAGTAGAGGCAACAGGGTTATTCAGCAAAAAAAATGGTTTAACATTTTGTTAATAAGTATTTAGCTCCTGAGGTGAAAGCTTTATTTGAAAGAATATGGCTTTGTTTTGTTTTGTTTTGGGCTCATTGGTTCATAGCCTTGCTTCTTCTGTTATTATCTCACTAAATCTAGGATATTCTTTGATGTGCCCTCAAACAGTAACCGATTCAACTTTCCTTTGAAATGGGCTTCTTGAGAGTGCCGTGGGCATATACTCGCTAGGACTCTCATTCTTTCGATCTATTTCTTTCTTTTTCTTTCTTTCTTTCTTTTTTTTTTTTTTAGGGTTAAAGTAGCAATATTTTTTATTTCTCATTTATATGAAATGAAACAAAAATTTCAACTACATTGCTATTGTAACTGTTCACAAAATCTGTTGGTTTGCCCTCAGATTTTTCAGCAGACTTAAGACACTCTTTTCCCCTTTTTATTAGAGGAATCTATCACTTAAATAGTAGGAAAAAATGGCTAAATCAAAACTCCCACATCCAATTAAAAAAAAAATGCCTGATGAACATCGATCTATTTCAATGAAAGTCTCCTATAAGTTTTAACTGAGAAAACAAGCAAGTAGCTGATTGTTACCTTGTGCATCAGTGGTAATAATCAGTATCCTAAACATTACAGGGTCACAGAAAAAGGGCTCCCTGATGGTATTGTATTTGCTCTATTTGCTTCTCTGAAACCAATCCAGATATTGGAGTAGAGGCAATGAGTCATGAGGCTTGATGGATGTACATGCTGTGGTCTGTAAATAGAGGTTGATGTTGTTGTTTAAAAGGGCATCTAACACTTTTGGCAGCAGGCTTTCATTTTATCCGCTTCTTCTCTATATCTCAATAGAATTAGTTTTGTAGCAATGACTATATAGGAACACTGTCACATTCTGTAACTCTGTGTGACTGCCTGCTCAAGAAGCGGCTTAAAATTTCCTACCATTACAGCAGATAAAAGTCAGCTCTGTTGTAGTGCTGCAAAAGATAGGATGGACCAGGCTTGCTTCTGGCTTTTAATGAGATCACAGAAAACAATGCCAAGAGCATAATGAGGTGAGGGGTCCAGACACAGAAAATGGGGAAACAAAGGGAGATTAGCCTTATGTGCTCACACACAACTGTTCTTACCTTTGGCAAAACATTTAATCTCTTTATGCCTCATTTTGCTATTGATAAACTTGGAATACAGTAATATAATAGAGAATTTGGGGGAGGATTAAATAATTGAATAAGTATTTCTAGAGTTTCTCTATGAATATTCACCCTATTACCAAGCACCTAATATCAGCTTTGAGGATGATGATGAAGAGGAGGAGGATTATGATTATCTTTAAACGTAAACATGGAAGGGGTTATTTTGAAGTAAAAGTGCCTAAGAGAAGTTGATTCTTTTTTCTTTAATGTTCCGTTAAAATGTAACAATGGTAGCGATACTATGTTCATTTTTCTCCCTGTGAAGTAATCAAGCAGGTTTGTATTATTATATTTACATGTGAGGAATATGGGGCTCAGATAAGAAATATGACTTCCATTACTCACAAAGCTTGTGAGTGTGGAAATAGTATTTATCTCAGATGATGTGACTGTGAGTGCTATCATAAAGGAAGCAAGAAAATGTGAGAAATGATTTAATTTTTTATTATGGGAGTTGAAATGAGGGGTGCCTAGGGGAAATGCACTGTTTCCCAAGAAAGGAGAGTTAGGATGAGACACCAGATTGTGGGTATATTCTGGAGTCTAGGAAATGCAGGGACTGGACACCTCAGAGTGACAAGATAGTCACCTGGCTGATTCCTGCTCACACTACAAGACTCAGCTGCCAACATGTCACTTCTTCTGAGAAGCCTTTTCTGATTCTTCAGTCCAGGTTTGACCACTTCCTCCTTTCACAGCAGCCTCTGCTTCTCCTTGCAGCATTTTCATGTTTATAGTTGGTCTCCCAATGGATTGTCAACTCTGGGAGCAGATGTCCTCACGACTGTGCCTTAGGCTAAGTGCTATACCTGGATTACAGCTGGGACTCAGTGCACACGGTTGCTGAATGAATGAGAAAGAGGGAGGCTGGGGCTCCCAGAAAGGCAGGTTATGCCACGTTATCTCTCAGCTCTCGTGCTTCTGTGGTCTTTTGAGGGACCTCCAGATTTAAATATCAGTTTGATTATAGTAAAAAGGGGTCAAATGAGGTACTCAGTCCCCAAGGGAACCAAAGGTGAACAGAAATGGCAAATTTACCACCTTAAAAATGTCATTGGGGTCTTTACAATTCAAGGCAGAAGATGGATGACAATGGTCAAAAATTAAGATATGCAGTTTAACATCAATTTCCAAGACACTGAGATGCAGGAAATATTTAGAAGTCTGCAGACCACAGAACAGAGCACGAGGAAATTATTTTCGGTGAAAGCTTTCAGGGCCAGGGAAGCAAAGAAGCATGATGTGTCAGGCAAACACTTCTGCAAATAAGAGCAACCTATGACTGGTGATGAAACAGGTCAAGTCTGTTTGTAAAGACTCTTCAGCTCCTCTTCTGGATCGCTAGACAAGCATTTGGTAGCCTGCCCTGCTTGCCCCTGTGAAAGTAGATCATACAAACTGGGTCATTCTTGTCATACCCAACTGAAGCAGAGTTGAGAAACCAGGGGAAAAAACACTCAAGGTATGAAACATTGCTCCAAAAACTGTATTTTTTTGCAGCTGAAGCTGCCTGCAGTAACCTGAAACCAATTTTATCAAATGACTACTGAAAATACCAGCTTTAACTATCAAACTTGTTTTGTTCCACATCATCGCTTACCAATCAGAGCTTGCCAGCTCCTCAAACATTACTAGTACCAATGAAGTTTATCAAAGATCAGTACATAACATTTTTCCATTTTTATAAAACCTCTAATATTCTCTTTCTTCTTTGGAAATAACACTTTCACTTGTACCGGAGACTGTGCCTCCCCAATATGCAGATTGTTTCTTGGTGGCTCATTCATGACTCACTACAGCCTTGACCTCCAGGCTTAAGCAATCTTCCTGCCTTCGCCTCCCAAGTAGCTGGGTCTACAGGTGCATGCCAAGACTCCTAGCTATTTTTTTTTAAATTTTTTGTAATATGGGGTCTCAACATGTTGCCCAACTTTTTTTTTTAATAGATAATAAATTTCTCCTTTTTTTCTCTCCACAGATCTCATGGTCTTTTGTTAACATCATTTAGTCCAAATAAGTTTGTTGATTTATTTTTAACCCCAGTACATAGATACAATTCACAGAACTCATATTTTTATAAAGTTTTTTTAGTGTAACACTGCCTAGAACTTATCTTTCTTTATTTACTAAATCTTACCCTCATTCATTTATACTACATCTGACATCTTATTTATCTCCATCAATTCAATTTATATAATTCATTTTGATTTTTGTCTGCACCGTTGTGTAGCTTGTTCTTATGTTCTTTGTTAGGTACCATTTGGCAGTTTTATTACTTGATGTTATATTTCAAGTTTCGTATGTATTTTAGTTTTGCCTCTTTTTTTCTTTGCTCCTCTTACAGCCTCTTTAGATTTAAATGCAAATATTTGTGCATAGATGTTTTAGACATATGTATTATACAAGGAATTTAGTACTTTATATCTTCCATATCATGACCTTCCTTCTGTTTCTCATAAGAATTCACATACAGAATGATGTGGAAGAAAATGGATATGGAATAAATGGAAGTGGGTCCTTGTACCCAGAGATTATTAAGCTATGGCTCTGTGTGCATTGTCTCCATTTAGCTTTTCTGAGTGTTGAGGGTACTAATGTTTCAGCACATCCTAGACTCATGTGCAGTACACCTTATGTCTCAGATTGGAAAATTCTGATCTACGTGAACTGCCAAGTAAATATTGCACAGAGTTGAATAGATAAGGAAGACTTCATTCAAGACTATTGCAGTAAGGGAGAGAGTTGAATTCAACTCTACCAAAAATAAAAAATTGAGAGGATTTTTAATTACTAGGATGAGCTATGGAAAATTACTGGAGGATATTAGTAGGGAGATTGGTCAATGTCATTAGGCCATCTGTGTTTGCTAATTAGTGCTTATCAAAGTTAGAATTCTGTCCTCCAAACGTTCAAAAGGATGCTTCCAGGGTCTTGAGAGAGACATTCCTGGGTTGTGAAACTGGCAAGAGGTTAGGAGAAGATTTACACTAGAGGAAGAAAACAAATTTACAATGTAAAGTTTTCTAATGTAAATGCTTTAAGAAAAAGGAGGTCAGAAGCCATAGTCAGAAATAAACTTCTCTAAAGGTTAATAGAGATTACGGTAATGCTAATTAGGTCCATCTTGCTGAAAACCCATTGTAATAGTACTCCAATGGGGAGACTGTATTCTTGCCCTGGGCTCATCTTGATGTTGGACTTAGCTTGACATATACCCTAAATGAATCCAAATGTCTCTCACATTAATGAGAATCAAATAATTTACTGATGATACATGGACAAGGATTGACATGGAGGAAACACAACCGTCTACTCAAAGTTGTCATTTCGATCTCTGTCTTTGTCTTATTCCTTGTGTGACAACCATTTTTTCCCTTTCCCCTCATAAGCCATCAGAAGCCCTGGTGTTGTCTGAGACAATTCATTTTAATTCACTGTATGAATAATCCCTTCAATAAAACAAGACCTTTGAGTTACCTGGACAACCACTATCTACTGGTATACAAATATGCACCTTGGGGAACTTAGTTTATCTACAGATGAGATTCCTGGGTTTCTTCTGTTTTCTATTGGTCCCATTTTTCTAAGGAGAACTTTACAGCAACTCTATATGTTATTATTTAATTTGTCCTCTGCACAAATGTATGTATATTAGATGGTATCCACATTCTCTCTCATGCTAGCTGGCTGATCTAAGGGCGATTTTAATATTTGACTTTGTTTAAGGTTAGAATACCATTTGTATCTTTGAGCAAGCCACTTATTTTCTATGATGGTCAGTTTTATATGACAACTTGGCTAGGCTATAGTTCCTAATTATTCAATCAAACACTAATTTCAGTGTTGCTGTGAAAATATTTTGTAGTTTTTTTTAATGTTCATAATCAGTTGACTTTGAGTAAAGCAGTTTATTTTAGAAAATGTGGGTGGCCTAATTCAATTAATTGAAAGTCCTTAAAAAAAGAATTGAGGGTTCCTGGATGAGGAAGTTCCACCCGTGGGCTGCAATTTCAGCACGTTCTCAAGAATGCCAGCTTGCTCTTTCTGATGGCTCATCCTATATTAATTTTATAGGGCAGCTGTAACAAATTACTACAAACTCACTGACTTGAAACAACAGAAATGTATATTCTCACAATTCTGCAGGCCAGAAATATGAAATCAAGATATTGGCAGGACCATACTCCCTCTGAAGGCCCAGCAGAGAACTATTTTTTTTGCCTTTTCTAGCTTCTGAGAACTCTAGGTATTCCTTGGTTTGGGCCTGAAAAACTCCAATCTCTGCCTTCATCTTCACATGGCCTTTTCCTCTTCTTCCTGTTGTCTCTTTTCTGTGCAATTCTGATAAGGATATACATTATGTAGGGTGTGTCTAGATAATCCAGGATGATCTCACTCTAGGTCATTAACTTAATCACATCCACGAATACCTTTTTTGCAGATAAGGTTACATTCACACTTACTGGGAGGGAGGTAGGACTTCAACATCTCTTAAGAGGACACAATTCACCCCATAACATCCCTCAACACATGTCTTCTGCTTGTTCTGTTTCTCTGACTGAATCTTGACTGATATACCCTCTTTGTATCTTGTTTCCTCATCTGTGTAATGATGGGATGAGTAGAAACAATGGTGATCTTCCAGGTTCACTTTAAATAAATATAGTTTTTAAAAAGCTTGTAGGTCAGTTCTTCTAATTTTTAAATTGTTGCTTAAAAATTCTACAATAAGCATAGAATGGGAAATCATTAGTAATACTGAGGCTGATTTTATTTTCTTCAATAATTAATAAGCTAGAATCTATCTGCACCTGACACTACTGTATTGGTAGCAATCTAGCTTCTCAAGTTTACAGAATAAGATTTTCCCCTTTACTTTGTATGCTTTCCTACCCAGATTACGCAGAAAAAGTATAAATAGAGAACAACTTTGCCTTGTCAGTTCTGTCAAATATTGGCATTATCTCTATGGTGAGAGATTTAACAAAGATCAGAACTTATTTAGAAAATTCTCCATCTCAACACTTTCATAAGGAAATAACAATTTAGTCAAATTTCCCTCCCTCCTGATGTGTCTAAATTCCAGTCCATTTTTTGTTAAAAGGATATTGAAGAGGTAAGCACATTTTCTGCTGTCTCATAAAGTCATCTAGCAATAAATTATTTGTACTAAAATTGAAAGGACTCAGAGAAATCAATTTTTGATGCAAAAACATTATTTTGCAACTTAGTGAATGAATGTGACTTTCAAATGTTTAAAATTATACTGGAAAATTGACCCTGAGGGCCAAATCTGAGATGCCTGTTAGTAAAATACAGGGGTGAAGTCTCATCCATATGGTCAAATCAATATCCTTGCAAGGGACAATGAATTTTTTTTTTTCCAATCAATATGTTTTCTTCCCCTCACACATATGCAGAATGAATACTTCCAGATGCTTATTAAGTCATATTTTGCTTGAAACACACCTTGCTAGGAAAATCAGTATTTATAATGGGAAGTATATGGAAAGATGTCAAGATAATGTCTTTTGTAATTCTAAATAGATTACATTCATAGTTACATATGTATATGTATATACATACACAAATATGTGTTTTTCTATATTACTTTTATAGTAAAACTTATTTTAGAAATATTAACTAAGTATTAAGAATATATCATCACTCTTAGTCAAAACAAATACAGAGGAACCAAGTTATAATACATCTTATTATTGCAAGGCATTTTACAGAGATTTAGTTAATAATGACATACAAAACTTAATAGTCATTGTTCCATGACACTAATTAAGATGAATTGGATTAATGCAAACTAGAAGGAAATTTTGACTAAGATAATATTTAGAAAAAATTGCTTAATTTTTTCACAGACCTACTTATATTCAAAATTTCCTATAGGTCTTCTTTTAAGTGAATAGATTAGGATGGTTGGTCACTTGTATATGAAAATATAAGTCTAAGAATATTACTGTCACATTGTTTGTGAGTAAATGGACATTTTAAGAAGATAAAGTAGATACATTTTAAATTGTGTAGGACTGTTTGCTAATGTTCACCAGTCCCAGACTATGTTCATGCACGACAGTTAATTTTACTCTGTGTTAGTCATATATCTATTCAGTTGAACCATGAAAATCAATAAGAATAGGAATAGAAGAGAACATATCCACCATGGCTGCAGAAACTCTTTTGATATTGTGTCTGTATTGTTGTCCTCTTCAACTAAAGAAAAAAGTAGATTATGTAATGAGACACTGGTGTTTACCTCTTAAATGAAGATCTATCTTTTTAAAAAATTTTCAGAAAAATGCTTAAAACACTTTTTAAAAAATTTCTAAGAAAAGCGCTCCTACAAATGTCATACAATGTTCTTGAGTTTTCTCAGTCAACTTTTATTTACTATAGCCAAGAAAGAAAGAAACCGACTACTATGTGTGTTTATTCTCAAGTCTAATTTGGCAAAGTAAAATTTGTCATATTTGATTTTATAAAGCTAAATGCTGGTAAAAGATAGTTTCTTTCTTTTCTGTTTTTAAATTGGGTGTCCGAATTCAGTTTTCTTTTTTTAAAATGGAAAGATAATTACTTTAAAACACAGAAAGGCTCTGTGGTTTGGCATCATTGTTGTTCATCTGTTTGAAACTCTTTCTTCTTTCTTTTTCTTCTTTGCTACCCAAGGAATGTATTCTGAAACTCTCCATGGGGAAAGGTTAGTTATTAAAAGACTCAGGCTAAGTAGTTCAGAAGGTACACTTGTCCATTATTACTCTATGTGGTTGTATAAAAGGATATTCTATTTTAAAAACCTGAGCAGTTGTATAAAGTGACAACAAAGTATCTATTTCTACCTGCAGTGTAAATAAAGTCTATATAAAAGGGGCTGACGTGAAAGAGGAGTATGAATGTTCTTTAACAATCATTTTGGAATAGCTGCCATTATTTTTTTTTCTTTTTACAATAATTCCATACAAAATCCACACCAAGGCACACTGGGACAAAGAGCATGTTAAAGTACATGTTTCTGCTGGGTAAAAACCTGCTAAAAAGCAATTTTTGAAAGTTAGAATATAAGATTGTGTGTGTGTGTGAGTGTGTGTATGTGTGTATTTGTGTGTGGTTAAAACAGGAAGCAATGGAAAGGGTGGAGAAAGAGGAAGCAAATAGGGTATATGGGAGTTATGAGACCTTGCTCCAAAGGCCGAACAGCCAGGTAGAAATTAAATGTGGACTTCACTTTGCTGCAAATGAAGCCAGGTTCGACTATGGTCTTCCTGATGCTTCAGGTAGATCCTAACATCAGCAACTGGACCTACAGAGCAGATGCCTCTCCATCCAGCCAATTGAAGGACCATAGCCTGCTCATTGTGCAGTAGAA
Organism: Papio anubis; assembly: GCF_008728515.1. Taxonomy (NCBI): domain Eukaryota; kingdom Metazoa; phylum Chordata; class Mammalia; order Primates; family Cercopithecidae; genus Papio; species Papio anubis. The sequence goes on along the minus strand of NC_044986.1, from coordinate 53,139,587 downwards.
GTTTTTCATTTTCATTATGTGTTTAAATGCTATGGCATTAAGGCTTCCATTGTTGTTATTGTTACTATTGAGCTGAGAGTAGGCAAACAGACAAGGAGGGCAGGTGATCAAGTTTGAGAGGCACACAGTGACCTCTCTGGGGCCTTAAACCAGTCCTCTCTCATCTCTGTCTTGTTTCTCTCAGCTAAGGAATAGGATATTATGTCATATTGTAATGAGGATTAAATGAGTCACATATATTAAAAATTTTAAATGGTCTTTACATAGTAATTGATAAATAAGTGTTAACAAATATGCTTATTTATAAATTACCAGAAGTTTATAAAGACTGCCCAATTCATTGTCTTGAGAATATGGTTCGTTTTACAAATATCTGTTAGTTTGATAGTCAAGGAATTGTATTTTTTGGTGCATTTCTTGGTTTCTTTAGCGAGTTTGAGCCATAAGCACTCTGAAGCCAACAAATGAGCTTATTAGTTTTGTATCTCCAGTCTGGCACAGTGCTTTATCCATATTTATTTACTAAATATTTTTTGAATGAATGAACCATTGAAACATGAGAGTGGATGGAAAACAAAGTACTATTTTTCTCTTATTGAGTAAGCCCAATAGGGTCGGAGGCAACACGGCAGTCGGGCCACTCTTTCCAGTGTCCTTAGATCATGACATTTAAATTTGATGTGCTTATAAGCCTGACAAGACTATGAGGCCCTTGGGTCTAAAGAAGACCTGTGTCTCCAGGTGAGGTGAGGCTTCCACCCTAAAGCCCTGGTTCTGTCCCTAGCATTACTGCTTCTTCTCTGTATGACATGGGACAAGTCAATTCTTATCTTCGCTTTCATTTTCTTAACTAGAAAGTAAGAGATTTTATAATGTTTCCTTCCAAGAAAGTGTATAGAAACTAAATTTCCTAACGGGAAGTTTAGTATTGGGGAAAAAAAGTTAAAACGTTCTGATTTAGCATTTAAAGATTTATGGGTATATACACAATCTTAAGTTTCAATAAATATACTTAAGAATTGTCATTCGTTTATTGTCATTCAGTTATTGCCTTATACCATTCATTTCCAGAATATTTAAATCAGGAAACATTAGTAGCATCTCAAATCATGCTCCTAAAGCTATCTCACTTAATATTAATGAGTAATAATTGCTAAAATCAATATAAAGTTTTAATATGCCCGTTCATGTATCTTATTTATTAATTCATTCAAAACCATTTATTAAAATGGTTTTTAAAAACATATTTAAAAGAACATGCCTTTTTACATTAGTCCCTTGATTGCCTGAGGCATGTCTGAATTGACCATGGTTGTGGGATGTAAAGCTTAAATTTGCCTGAGGTTCTAGAAGTAGCTACTTCTCTCAAGGATGACAGACTTTTTGTGTTGGTTTGAACAGTGGATGACAGAGTGCTCTTCTTAAGATTTGGTGAGTCGCCAGGAGAGCAACTCTGCCCTGACAGAAATTATACTCTGTTAATTAAATTATCATCTATACACGTAAAACCTGGAGAGCATATTTTCATCAATAGAGATATCAACTCTGCCAACCACAGGGAACTTTCTTTTACATTATTGATGACTTGGCCCTGATGTTTTGTTGAGGAATGTCAATTCATTTTAGTTATTGAGTGGAGTCTCCTCAGGGTTTCAACCACTAATTCATCAATGGTAAATGTTGGAAGAAAATATAAAATTTGGATTTTAAAATCTGACAGCATTTTTAAATCTTCAGACCCCAAAACAGCGAGACAGAGTGATGAACTTTTCTGTTGCAAATGTGAAGATACACGTTTCATTGCATTTCATATACATTTTCTGTAATAACCTTATTAAGATATGATTAATATACCATACAATTTACCCACTTAAAATATACCAGTTAATAGTTGTTAATCTATTCACAGATATGTGCCATCACCATATTTTAGGATATATCTGTCATCTCAAAACAAACAAACAAACAAAAAAGAAAACACCGTTTAGCTAAATAACATTTAGCTATCCCCACCCTATTTCCCATTCTCCATATCCCACCCCAGTCCTAGCCACCACTAATTTATTTTCTGTCTCTATAGATTTGCCTGTTCTGGACATTTCATATAATGGAGTCATAGATTATGTGGTCTTTTACAACTGACTTTTATAATTTGGCATAATGTTTTCAAGCTTCTGGGTAATCATCTAATACCCAGAATCTAAGCACAGGAAGACTTCACCACATCTAATGACCACAATGTAGTCACATGGCACTCAACTTTGGCTGTACCTCAAACTTACCTATGTGGCTTTTTAAAAATAAAGGTGCCTTGGTTTAGTCCAGATGTAGTGAGTCAGATTCCCTGGAGATGGGTCAGGCATGAGTCTCTTAAACTTGAAAATCTCCAGAATTCGACCCTTGGAGTGCCATTTGTAATGTTTTAAGCATAATGTAAGTAGACTCTTCAGGATCAGCCTCACATGTAGTAACAACTTTGTGCCAAAGTACCTTAAGCTAAAATGTGACAGTTACATGGAATGTAACCTATTAACAGCTTTTAGCTTTCTAATTCCAAATAGTTTACTGCATTGTCAAAAACTACCAGTAAAGCTCTGAGGGGAACTTGGGAAGGTCTAAGTTTGGTGGGGCACAGAAGTTCACACATTAGATAAAGTTGGAAAACTGATAATTTTAGAAATTTTACCAAGAAACGGAAAATCTTTGATTGGGAGATTTGGAGCAACCCCAAAGCAGACTTGGTTTCACTATTTTGCCTTGGGCTAGCCAAGTTCACTGCTTAGTATGGAGGAAGCAGATGCAAATGTAGTAGTATTAATTTCCCAAAGGCAAAAATTGAGAGACTGAAATTCAGTGATGGAGGACTGGGTCAGATGTTCTCTTTGTGTAGAGATTTTGGGATTTGACAGAATTGCTGCTGAGCTGAGGATGTTTATCTCTGAAACAGAAATGGTGGGTTACAAGGTGAAAAATTCTATCAATCAGATACATTTGTGTGAACCAAATCTATTTTTGATTGCTATTCTTTCTCCCTCTGGGTTGACCTGTTATTTTAGTGTTATGTAGGCACAGGTTGAATTACCAGTCAATTTAAGACAATTGTGGGCAACAGCTCATCAGTTCAATAAAAAAAATCAATTGAACTTGTCTTCTGTGATGGAAAGTATAAAAGCCCTCCAATTATGCGTAACTTTAAATACATGTGTTGTCATTTCATTGCCAGCCAGACTTTGCTGGTTTCAACTATTGAAAAATATCAAGTAAATTTCCCATTTTGGGGAAAACCTCTTTTCTATCAACTCTGAATTAGTTTTCCACCCCCTCCTTTTTAATCAAATTGCCCAATAGGCCAGGCGTGGTGGCTCACGCCTGTAATCTCAGCACTTGGGAGGCTGAGGTGGGTGGATCACCTGTGGTCAGGAATTTGAGACCAGTCTGGCCAGAATGGTGAAACCCCGTCTCTACTAATAATGCAAAAATTAGTCAGGTGTGGTGGTGGGTTCCTATAATCCCAGATCATTGGGAAGCTGAGGCAGGAGAATCACTTGAATGCGGGAGGCAGAGGTTGAGGTGAGCTGAAACCATGCCATTGCACTCCAGCCTGAGCAACAAGAGCAAAATTCTGTGTTCAAAAAAAAAAAAATGAAAGAAAAAGAAAAAAAATTAAACAGTAACTTTTTTATGTAAAAGTCTCTAGAAATTCATCCTTTATTACATCCCAGGAAAGCACTACTGAAAATCATTTCCTTGCTAGTGACATTTGGTGTTCCCTGGTTGTCCATCTGGTTAATCAATTAAAAAAAAATGTGGAAAACAGCCTTGTTTGACTTTCCATGTTTAACATACTCTTCATTGAGTTCTTAATGATTGCATTTCTGCATAACAAGAAGGATAACAAAATGTACAATGAGGTCTTTATTCAAGGTAGATCAACATGAGTTTAGGACAATCAGAATCTTTAAGTTTTGCTTGGTATACTTCTGCAGGGTATCTGTTTGGATAAATAAAATCTAAGTGTTATTTCATTACTGGCTGATATTATTCGAAAATTATATAAAAATCAGAAAAAATAATTTAAAAACACAACATATTTCTCAAACTAGACTTTTTAGTACAGCCATTTATGGAGATTGCAAGGATTTCTTAGGGAAAAATGTCATAAATATCCCATTGAGACAAAAATATTTTCATGGGGCTTTAGCTCATAGATGGAGTTTTGGCAATAAGTTTTACTTTTGTTTTTGTTTTACACTTTACATTGAATACTTTAATATCTTACCCTAACAGGAAACAAGATTCAGGATTTCTGCAATCCTTATTGGAAAGAAAAATTACTCAAATGTTTACTGGATGGTATAAGAGTCACAGTGTGCTGATTTGAAAGATTGGCTTCTTTTAATTTTATCAGGCTCAGTTATGTGCTTTTGGGTGGGACATAATGACTAAATGCTTGAAATCATCAGAGGGTCAGTAAGTCATTGGTAAATAAAGTAGTGTGCATGAGGGGGTGATATATAGATATGCCATTTTATATACATGTATGCATATACATATATATACACACACATATATATACACATATGTATATACACACATGTATATATATACACACACAAACACACAAAATACATTTTAATTTAAAACCCAACCTTTATTCAAGAAAGAAAGAACAAATTTCTTTCTTGTTTTACTGTTTTCAGTGACTACTCTGTTATAAAGAAGTAAGATAATGTGGGGATTACACAATAATTGAATAGATAGAGTTTTTCTTTGCTTTGAGGCTTCACGGCCAGACTCCTCTGCTAACTGAAAGGTGCTTTCAGAGATAAAGTAACTAAAATGCCACATTTGATTTAAAACAATAAGAAGGTTGAGGTATTTGCATATTGCTTCTATTGTTTTGTCTGATAAGTGTGAACAGTATTTATCTGTTTTACTAATACATTAATTTGATACATCTGAAAAACAATTTCAGTGAATGTCCTGAATGCTCTGCATATTATAAATTATCCAGGTAATTACATCTGTTACTTGTTTTGTTTGTAGTGATCAGACCAACAGTCACTTTTTGAAAAGAAGAACATCACTAAATTTTGAGTGAGAACTAGCAAAGTTGGTTACATAGTGAAGAGATCTTTTTCTCTTTTGTCTCCATTAAATCATAACACAAATAGATTCTGAGAATTAATATGTAATTTTGTTTAGAAGTGAAATCAGGAAGGTTTTTAAAATCATTTTAATTATCTTATTAATTGTATTTAGCAGTTATAAATTGGGGTTTCCTGTGTCAAAATTCTTCTACAAATATATAATCTGTTAAACTGTATTGGCTCTTTCACTAGTATTTTCTTTTTAATTACTAGTCATTTTCAACATTACAAGTTTGGGTATTTCTTGTAAAATTTTATATTTCTGGCTTCTCTTGAAAAATAAGAAGACTTGGGAAATAGTCCCCATTTGTCTGCATAAAAACAATTGATTGGAGCTGGGTAGCAGACTCCAAATTTAGAAAAGAGAAGACCCCCATTTTGCAATCATTTCTTCCACTCCCCTTTTTCTTCCCTAAATTGAGATTGATAGTTGTTTCCATTTATTTTCCTGCAGCCAAAGAATAATGAAAATTATGGAGCTTTTAATCTAAGAAGGCATTTGTAGATATGATATCTAACTCCTTTGAGCATATGGAAATCAAAAGACAGTTGTCTAATTCCGCTCCTTCAGGGTGGAGTGAGAGAGTAAGGTCAGGAGAGCATCAGAGAAGTCCTGACCACAACTTCAAGGGGCAACCGGCTTAATCCCTGTTTCTGCACTGGAGACGGGGGTGAGCACCTTAACTTCTTACAGCTTTTGTGAATGCCTCTGAGGTCGACCCAGAGTCTTTTTGAGGCTGACCCACAAGGCCACATTACACAGTAAAGGAGAAGCTAATCTATTTCTATTTTTGAGTTGAATTTTGTTCTATTGTGTGTTATTTTGAAGAAATGTAATGTACCAATTAAAAGTGTGGAATCTGGGATCAGATTTATTGGATTTAGCAGCCCAGATTCATTAATAGGTGCTTAATTTTATAAATCCTGAGGTTTGGCAAGTCCAAGAGTTTCAGTGTGGCCAGCAGGCTGGGCACTCAGGAAAGAGTCACAGTTTTGGTCCAAAGGTGATCTGCTTACAGAACTCATTCTTGTTCCAGGTAAGTCTGCTTTATTCAAAATGTACTATTAAAATTTTAATCACATCTAAAAAGTGCCTTCACAAAAATATCTAAAACAATTTTTGACCAATTTCCTGGGTACTATGACCTAGCCAATTTGACACATCATATTAACCCATAACACACTATGAGGTATATGATTTTATTAATTCAATTTTTTAAAATGCAATTTTATTTTTAAATGGACACATTGTAATTTTACATGTTTGTAAGGTACAAATTGATGTTTCAGTATATTATTATATAGTATATAATCATCAAATCAGGGTGGTTAACATATCTATCATTTCACGCATGCCTCATTTCTTTGTTGTAAAAATACTCAAAGCCTCTCTTCTAGCTGTTTTATAATGTATGTACCTTACTGTTAACAATAATCACTGTACTTTTCAATAGAACACCCAAACTTGTTCTTTCTCTCTAATTGTAACTTTGTACCCATTGACCAACCAGTTCTCTTACTCCTCTTCTTCCTTCCCTCCCCAATCTGTGATAACCACTTTTCTACTCTCTGCTCTTATGACATTTTTTTTTAAGGTTTAACCTATGAATAAGATCACGCAGCATTTGTCTTTTCTGTTTGGCTTATTTCACTTAACATTATGTCCTTCAGCTCATCCATGTTTTCACAATGATAAAATTTCATTCTTTTTTATGGCTATACCACTGTGTATATGTCATATTTCCTTTATTCATCTGTTGCTGAACATTCAGGTTGATTCCATAGCTTGGCTATTGTAAATAGTGCTACAATAAACATGGGAGTGCAGATATCTCTTCAAAATACTAATTTGTATATAAGAATAGCTACTCATGCTCACTTTTGTTTTTCATTGGCGTGATATATTTTTTCTACCCCTTTACCTTGAGTCTATAAGAATTCTTATGTTTTAGTTGTGTCTCTTGAAGACAGTAGACATTTGGTTTGTGTATTATTAATTTAATCTGCCAATCTGTATCTTTCAAGCAGAGAATTTAGACCATTTACATTCAATGTTAATATTGAGATGTGAGTTATTATTCTAGTCATCATGTTGATTGTTACCTAGTGACTTTGTTTTCTTCATTCTGTTATTATTTTATAAGTCCTGGAAATTTTATGCTTCTGGGAGTTTATATTCTGGTGGGTATCAATCTTTTGTTTCCAGATTTAGAACTCCATTTTGCATTTCTTGTAGGGCTAGTTTAGTATTGACAAATTTCCTCAGCATTTGCTTTCTGAGTAACACTATATTTCTCCTTCATTTATAAAACTTAGTATTGCTGGATATAAAATTCTTGGATAACAGTTATTCTGTTTAAGAAGACTAAAGATGAGACCCCAATTCCTTCTCTCATAAGGATTCTGTGGAAAAGCCTGCTGTCAGTCTGATAAGTTTTCCTTTATAAGTTACATGATGATTTTGTCTCATTACCCTTAGAATTATTTTCTTCACATTGTCTTTAGATATTCCAATGGTTATATGCCTTGATAATGTCCATTTATTTTGCATACATACCCAGTAGTAAGATTGCTAGATCATATGATGTTTTCATTTTTAATTTCTTTGAAGAATCTTCATACTGTTTTTTATAATGGCTGTACTAATTTACAATTTCACCAAAGGTTTAGTGGGATTGTTCCCATCTTTTCCAACAATTGTTTCCTTGTATTTTTATTATAGTCATTCTAACTAGAGGGAGGTGGTATCTCATTGTGGTTTGCATTTCACTGATGATTAGTGATGTTGAGCATTTTTTCACATACTTGTTGGCCATTTGCATGCCTTCTATTGAGAAATGTCTATTAAGATCCTTTACCCATTTTTAAATAATGCTATTAGTTTTTTTGCTGTTAAGTTCCTTATGTATTCTCTATGTTAACCCTTTGTCAAAATAAATAGCTTGAAAATAGTTTCTTCCATTCTATAGGTTATGACTCTGTCATTTCTTCAGTTGTACAAAAGCTTTTTAGTTTGATGTAATCCCATTTGTCTTTTGCTTTTATTTCCTGAGCTTTTGAGATCTTATTTTTAAAATCCTTGCCCAGTCCAATGACATAAAGCATTCCTCTCATGTTTTCTTTTAGTAGTTTTATTTTTTTGGATTTTACATTTAAATTTTGGATCCATTTTAAGTTGATTTTTGTATGTAGTGAGCGATAAAAGTCCATTCTTATTCTTCTGTATGTGGATATCTAATTTTCCTGGAACCACTTATTGAAGAGACTGTCTTTTCCTCAATGTGTATTCTTGGCACCTTTGTTGAAAATCAGTTGGCTGTAAGTGTGTTCATTTATTTCTGGGCTGTCTATTCTATTTCATTGGTCTATATGTATTTTATTCCAGTATCAGGCTGTTTTGATTACTATAGTTTTATAGCATATTTTGAAGTCAGAGAGTGTGATGCTTTCAGCTTTTTGTTTGTTTGTTTGTTTTTGTTTAGGATTGCTTTGGCCATTTGGGGTCTTTTGAAGTTTTATACACAGTTCAGCATTCTTCTTTTCTATTTCTGTGAAGAATGTCATTGGTATGTTGACAGTGATTGCATTAAATCTGTTGATTGCTTTGGGTAGTATGGCTATGTTTACAACATTAAGTTTTCTAATCCACAAACACAGGATATTTTTCAATTTATTTGTGTCCTCTTCAATTTCTTTTATTAATGTTTTATAGTTTTCAGTATAGAAATCTTTTATTTCTTTGGTTAGGTTATCTGGGTGTATTTTTTATAGCTGCTGTAAATATAATTTTATTCTTTATTCATTTTAGATAGTTTACTATTAGCATATATACATTTTACTGATTTTTGAATGTTTATTTTTTTCCTACTATTTTACTGAATTTATATGTTAGTCCTAACAACTTTTGGGTAGAATCCTTAGAGTTTTCTTTATATAAGATCATGCCATCTGCAAACAGGTTCAATTTGACTTCCTCCTATCCAGTTTGGATGCTTTTTATTTATTTCTTTTGCTTAGTTGCTGTGGCTAGGACTTCCAGTACTATATTAAATAGAAGAGGTGAAAGTTGGCATCTTTATCTTGTTCCTGATCTTAGAGAAAAAAGCTTCAGCTTTTCCCCATTCAGAATGATGTTAACTGTGGGTTTGTCATACTTGGACTTATTTGTATTGAGGTACATGCCTTATATATCTAATTTGTTGAAAGTGTTCATCATTAAGGAATGTTAACTTTTGTCAAATGCTACTTCTACATCTATTGAAATGATCTTATGGGTTTTGTCTTTCTGTTAATGTGGTGGATCATGCTTACTGATTTACATATACAAAACCATCCTGGCATCTTTGGGATAAATTCCACTTGATTGTATGGAATGATCTTTTTAATGTGCTGTTGAATTCAATTTGCTACTTTCTTCTTGAGTATTTTTGCATCTATTTTCATCAGTTATATTTCTCTGTAGTTTTCTTTTTGTTGTTGTTATATCCTTGTTTAGTTTCAGACAAGTTTTGGAGTCAGAGTAATGCTGTCCTCATATAATGTGTTTGGAAGTATTTTTTTTCTCTTCACTTATCTGGACTAGTTTGAGGAGGATTAGAATTAGTTCTTTTTTAAGTGTTTGGTAGAATTCAGCAGTGAAGACATCAGGTCCTGGGCTTCCATTTGATGGAAGACTTTTTCTTACTGATTTTGTTTCTTCCATCATTATTGGCCTGTTCAAATTTTCTATTCCTTCATAATTTAATCTTGGTAGGTTTTATATATACAGAAATGTATTCATTTCTTCTAAATCATCAAATTTATTGGTATATACTTGTTCATAATAATTTCTTATAATCCTTTGTATTCCTGTGGTATCAGTTGTAATGTCTCCATTTTCATCTCTGATTTTATTCATTTATTCTCTCTTTTTTCCTCAGTTAATCTAGCTAAAGATGTATTGATTTTATTTATCTTTTAAAAGACCAATTCTATGTTTCATTATTCCAATATTAAAGCTGGAGAAATTCAGACTTGGAAGCTTTAAGTTGCCAGTTCAGAAGTTTCATAGAATGATATCAAATATATGATTTCAACCTATGTCCAGCTTTTTGGAGCTTTAGTAAGGTAATACCTATTTCCTCACAGAAATTAAATCCATAAGTTAAAGAATATTCTATCCATTTGTTAGCACAGATAAATGAAAATCTCAAAGTAAGAACAAAACCTGCTCTCTTTTTCTATTTTGTTGTTGTTGTTATAGTTTACAAAGTCTCAGGCAGCAGTTGTAGTTGGATATTTTATTCTCTTTGGTAACTGTAGCCTGAGCTGCATTCCCATAGAGTTAATTTTTTTTCTTTAGCACCATCAAACACCTCTGAAATTGGATTCATTCAACTCTAACTCTCTCATGCATTGTATTTTATCAGAGGAGTTAAGCAGGATGCTTAAGGCTTGTAGCACCTACTACTTCCACTGTGGCAATCACCAATCTCCATACCAATTTCTGAATGGAGTAGTGTTTCTCCCATAAAAGACATTAGTCTCATAATATGACACATATTTTCATCCTGAACAACAATGTTGCTATGAACCATAAACCATAATAGAGAATTATTTGAGAGAAAACTAAATATAAAGGAAATAAGGTAGAACAAAAGAAAAAGAACAAATCAGCCTTTTCAAGGTTTGGATCAATCTATGCCAGCTTTCCAAAGTGTGGAACCTGTGACCTTAAAGTTATTTAGGATTAATCTTTCATGATGAGTTTTATTGCAGCAACATTACTCTCATATCCTAGAAGGAGAGAATCTATGTCTAATACAATTGGTATGCTTTCTGCAAGAAGCAAATAAAACTGTATTTTTGATAAATTGTCAAGTCAGCTATAGTGATCCCACTAATTGTTACATTTTTCTGAGGATTCTGTCTTCCCTTTACTCTTCTTCATGTACATGTAAAATCTCCATTCTCGACTTCTCTTTTTTGCCCGTCTACATTCCTGACACTTCACTGTTGAAATAGGTGGTGACCCATTTTAGGAATACCACTGGTATTGGTTCATTTTATGTTATTTATAACAGAATATCTGAGACTGAGTAATTTATAAAGGAAAGATATTTATTTCTTACAGTACGAAGGCTGATAAGTCTAAGATCAAGGGGCTGCATCTGGTGGGAGCCTTCTTGCTGGTGGGAATACTCCATAGGGTCCTAAAGCAGCACAAGGCATCACATAACAAGGGTGCTGCACATCCATATGTGCTTACATGCTTTCACAGGTCTCTCTTCCTTTTCTAATAAAGCCACTAGTTCCAATCCCATAACCCATTAATACATTAACCTATTAATCTATTAGTTCACATATGGATTAATTCATTCATGAGTGCAGAGCCTTCATGGTCCAATTACTTCTTAAAGACTCCAACTTTCAATGGTGCCACATTGGAAATTAAGTTTCTAAAACATGAAACTTGGGAGACATTTAAACCATAGCATCACTTTAGCTTTTTACTGTAGCCATGTGATCTACATGGTAGCTAGAATTGTTCTGTAAAATAATTTATTGCCATATTTAACATTTTACATTCTACCAGGATTTTAAGTCTTTCTTGATACTGAATTTTCTGGAATTACTTAAATCTATTATTTTTTTTCCAGCAGAAGAGCTCCTCACCTGCTTTCTATTAAACAGCCATTTGTTTTTCCATTTCCAATTAATGTGAACATTAGTTAGTTCTTTTTTGGTCTTCATCACATCTAAGTTTTCATAATCTTGTACATTAGGTTATATTTGAATATTCTGAGTTAAAAAAAAAGTGAGAAGGACTTCTTATAGAAGGAAGCAAAATTCCAGAGTTGTTTGCATTTCATTAGCTTCTAGTAGGAGAGTACATTTAAAGAAACCATGCAGCTGGGCACAGTGGCTCATGCCTATAATCCCCGCACTTTGGGAGGCCAAGGCAGGCAGATCATGAAGTCAAGAGATCGAGATCATCCTGGCCAACATGGTTAAACCCCACCTCTACTAAAAATACAAAAATTAGCTGGGCATGGTGGTGCGGACCTGTAGTCCTAGCTACTCAGGGGGCTGAGGCAGAAGAATCACTCGAACCTGGGAGGTGGAGGTTGCAGTGGGCCAAGATCGCACTATTACACTCCAGCCTGGTGACAGAGCGAGACTCAGTCTGAAAAAAAAAAGAAAGAAACCATGCTCTTCTCTCTTCTTTAACAATCATTTTTAAAGATCTACCTCCTGGTACAGTTGTACAGTAACTCAACCAATTTATAGCAACATTCTTCAATTTTTACCATAAAGTAGTGGTAAGGGAAGGAGACGGAGAGAAACTAAATGCTTTCTAAATTCCTCCACTGTATAATACAATCATTGAGCCCATAAATCACTGAAAGGCTACAGCTTTCCTGGATTCATACAAGAGCTCAGGTAGGTACCTTACCTACTGTTGTAACATAGTTTATTTCTAAAACTTTGAGCATCTTTAACTCCATCTTTTAGAAAATCATCTCTTTTCTCTAAAAGTGAGGTGAATTATGCCACTGATTACGTCTTTGACTCACATGATGAAGCTAAGTCTTTTATAGGAAAGGTAGTATAGGGTTAAGTCCACACATCCTAGGTTCAAATTCTGGCACTGTTGTTATGAGCTGTGGTATCCATGAGATCACTAACTTGGATTTCCCTCAGGAGAACTAGCAGATGTCATGCTTATCCTAATCTACTTCTAGTTAATGATCGAGCATGGCTGGGACATTGGTGGCTGCCTTTTCCTGTTTGACACTGAACTAGTCTCAGAGACAATTTTGGCCCAGGGCCACCCTATCAACCTGGATAAGACTTTTCCCAGAATGTACAGGTCCACATGCACCCTGTGACTCTTGCAATTCAATCTCCATTCACTCTTACAGTTGCCATGCCTACATAGTGCTTTGAAGAATCTCCCTGCCCAGTCCTGTTCATTTCTCTTCTATCCTTCACTGGCATCTCCCACCGATAAATCTCTTGAACATATAATTCCATATTGGAACCTGCTTATTCAAGAACCTAAGCTGACACACTAGCTATGTAAACTTCTTCATGTTAACATCTCATTTATCAATACAGAAAGGGGTTGAATAATAGAAACAGCCTCTATGACAATTGGCCATGATTTCAGATGTAGTGTATTAGTGAAATTTAAAATATTTTTGGTTGTGTGTGTGTGTGTGTGTGTGTGTCTGGAGATTTTAACAGATTAGATGACAATTTCTAGTATGTTTTATAGTGCCTTAAAAACATACTTTAATAGTCTAATACGTTTAATGACTTGTTTGCATGAGTATAGAATATTCTCATTTAATTCTCAGCATAGGCCCATGAGTTAAGTTGTTACTATTCTTAGTTTACAAACACAGACACTGAGACACTGTAGGTTAAATATCATTTCTTTTTTTTTTATTTTTTATTTATTTATTTTTTATTATTATTATACTTTAAGTTCTAGGGTACATGTGCATAACATGCAGGTTTGTTACATATGTATACTTGTGCCATGTTGCTGTGCTGCACCCATCAACTCGTCAGCACCCATCAACTTGTCATTTACATCAGGTATAACTCCCAATGCAATCCCTCCCCCCTCCCCCCTCCCCATGATAGGCCCCGGTGTGTGATGCTCCCCTTCCCGAGTCCAAGTGATCTCATTGTTCAGTTCCCACCTATGAGTGAGAACATGCGGTGTTTGGTTTTCTGTTCTTGTGATAGTTTGCTAAGAATGATGGTTAAATACCATTTCAAATATCTTGCAGTAAATGAGATCTTAACCAGGTCTGACTCCATAACCCATGCTTCTACTTATCCCAAGGTACTACCTTACATATACTAGCATAATTTTAATGGTGCAATTAGCTTAAGTGGCGTAGGGAGATGATAAGCGCACTCCAAAGAGAAGAAAAAGCATTCCCCAAGGCAGAATGGTGGGAGTGCAAGTTGGAAGCAATGACACATTGTTTAAGAAACTTGAAGTATTGGAAATGTGTATGATTTCAGGTGGAGGTTAAAGATGGTGTGAGATGAGTAGGTGTGTAAGGCATTAGAAGGAGGCTCTTGTATATCATGGCAAGCCACTGGGTTAACACATATTCTATGTACTTACTTAATTTTTTTATCCACCAGATCTATAAAAAATTGAGTAAATTTCAATAATCTATAATATTATGCTTTTTTTTTGGGTGGCCTAAGATGTATGCTTTTATTGATGCTATATTATTGGTAGAATATGATTTATGGAGTTTTCATAATTAAATGGTGTTTTTATCTTCTTTGCCCTTTTTCTCTTGATTTGGGCCTTGGCTAATATTACTACAACCATTCCAGATTTTTTTTGTTTAACATTTGCCCAATACGCTACTTAACTTCCTTCCCACCTATCCAAGTCCTACTTAGTATTTTCTCCTTAGAGTTTCACTTGGAGATCTACATACTGCATGGTGTTATACCTGCTTTTCTTTCCCCAGAAAGTACGCGATGGGAGTTTTAGGAGATCACGAAGAAGGACATAATTTAGCTGGTTTTTGAACAGTCATAAATGGTGTACTTGGCTTCTGCTTTTTCTTCTGTAATTATGATAAAATGCCTGTAGTCAGAGAGGAGTAGTCTATTCCTGAAAAGGATAAGATAAAGTTTTGGATTATTTTCTGTCAATGTTGCAATACAATTAGAAAGTAATAATTAAAAATAACTTTTAAAATCCAGAACAATCTATTATCTATCTATCTATCTATCTATCTATCTATCTATCTATCTATCATCTATTGATACCCTGATTCTCATTGGCCATTAAAACAAAAGGACAACCTGGAAATAAAAGTAATGAAAGTACTTCACAATTAAAGTCCAAGAGCCATAGCTAAAGCTGTGTGCATGGAAAAACATCTCAAAGTTTCAAACACATTATTTTAACTAGGAAGAAAAAAAATAAAAAAAATACTTTACAAGCATTGGAAAAAGAACTAAAGACTTCAGTTTGACTACAAATTGATTTTAAGAAACCATAAACATTTCATGTATTTTAATAAATTGCTGGCATATGTAATCAATGATACATAACCTAAAAGGCTGAAACTGGTCATGGAGAATACATACAGGTGTAGCTTATCTTGGTCTTTTTTTTTTTTTTTTTCTTTGTCCTTGGCTTTTCTACAAGGCATGAAGCTGTAGAAAACACTGTCTATACATGTAGGACTCTAAAAGTGTTAAGAAAAATCTGTGAAATTTATTCTTTTATACTCAGGCTCTGTACATCAATATTCTTATACTAACGATGTAAGTGCTTCTCTTCGATGATCTGTTTACAAATATTAAGCTGTCCTGATTCTTGCATCATACTTAGCACTATGCAGATCCTATTTTTATAGGGTGGGAGTTAGGGAGGTAATCGTGCCCACATGTCCCTAACCATCAGTCCATCCCCAGCTCTCCAATGGTCCAGCAAGCTTCGATTCCTACATCAAAAACAAAGAAGAAAGTAAATGAAATATTGATAATTTAGAAGACAGGGTTTGGCGCAGGGGCTCATGACTGTAATCCCAGCACCGTGGGATGTCAAGGCAGGTGGATCACCTGAGATCAGGAACTGGAGACCAGACTGGCCAGCATGGTGAAAACCTGTCTCTATTAAAAACACAAAAATCATCTGGGTGTGGTGGCACGCACCTGTAATCCCAGCTACTTGGGAAGCTGAGGCAGGAGAATGACTTGAGCCCTGGAGGTAGAAGTTGCAATGAGCTGAGATCGCGCTACTGCACTCCAGCCTGGGTGACAGCAAGACTCTATCTCAAAAAAAAAAAAAAAAAAAAAAAAAAAAAAAAAGACAGAAAAACTGATATATAAATATAAGATCTAACAGTTTTAATGAACCATATGTGTGTGTGTCTGTGTGTGTGTGTATACATCTCACTAATTTACTCAAGTGTATAAAAAGGGAGAAAGTATAAAGTCTAAAAGGAAAAGGACATAAGAATAGATGCCAAGATAATAAAAAACAATATATAAATAACTTTGGAAGGCTGGATGTAGTAGATGAGTTTTTGTTTGTTTGTTTTTTGTTTTTCGTTTTTTGAGGCAAGGTCTTGCTCTGTCACCCAGGCTGAAATGCAAGTGGCATGATCCCTGCTCACTGTAGCCTTGACCTCCCAGGGTTAAAATGATCCTTCTACTTCAACCTCCAGAGTAGCTGGGACCACAGGCACACACCACCACATCCAGTTAATTTTATTTATTTATTTATCTATTTTTCAGTAGTAAAGAGGTCTTCCTATGTTCCCCAGGCTTGAACTCCTGGGCCCAAGCAGTCCCCCTACCTTGGTCTCCCAAAGTGCTGGAATTATAGGCCTGACCGTAGATGATTTTTAAGAATATATAAAAATTTTAAGAAAATATAAATAATCATTACTAGACCCATAATCAATAAATTTAAACACTTTCATAATCATGGAAAAATTTAAAGTTATCAGAGATGCCTTTTCATATCCTGAAACAAAACAAAACATCACACACATACATAATTACATACAGAAATTGAACAAGACAACTTCAAAAAAACCTCCATATGGCCGGGCGCGGTGGCTCAAGCCTGTAATCCCAGCACTTTGGGAGGCCGAGACGGGCGGATCACGAGTTCAGGAGATCGAGACCATCCTGGCTAACACAGTGAAACCCCGTCTCTACTAAAAAATACAAAAAAAATTAGCTGGGCGAGGTGGCGGGCGCCTGTACTCCCAGCTACTCGGGAGGCTGAGGCAGGAGAATGGCGTGAACCCGGGAGGCGGGGCTTGCAGTGAGCTGAGATCCGGCCACTGCACTCCAGCCTGGGCAACAGACCCAGACTCCGTCTCAAAAAAAAAAAAAAAACCTCCATACTTTACTATTCACTCTTTAAAAGAAAGCAAGCCTTACGTGGTTTTCAAATACCAATTTTGCCATTTACTAGAGGTCTTATTTTGGGGCCTCTGCTTTGAATCTGGAAATACCTGTCTGATGAGCTAGAATTTCTGGCTATTCTTTCTTATTCATAATTTTGCATATTGCAGTCAATAAGCAATCATTTTTTTAAAAGTCTTTCTTTAGGCAGTACTTTTTCCCTTTGGACCTTTCTTCTCCTAAAATCTCAGTGGAAAAATTATCCAATTCTCTCTTTGTCATTATGAAAATAAGGAAATTGTCCCTTTTCACTTTACCTGCTCAACTTTTATTAAAACTCAGCTAGATTTCATCTTGTCGCATAAAGAAATAAGATATTCCAACCTTTTCCTTGAGGAAAATAGAAAAGAGTCTTTGTAAATTTGGAGAACAAGGAATATAATGGAAAAATAATATGGATGGATAGGTAATCATTTTAAGCAATTATAAGCTGTGAGTGACATTAATTATAAGCCCATTAAAGATTATAGTAACTTAAAGTCACATAATGAATCTATGATATTTTACACTGTTTTTTTGGCAAATGTACATATGTCCCAGCACAAATATTTCAGAGTACAAAGGCTGAACTTCCACGAAAATGTTGATATTGCCGAAGTTTATCCTTAGTATTTTCTCTAATTCCTTTTCTGTGCTCTTTTCCCAGAGTTACCTTTCTCTTTACATAACTTCTTTGACCACTCAGTGCCCTCTGAGAATACTGGAAATAATGTGTAAGAATTACTCTAATAATTATGCTCTCTATCTGAAGCCTTTTTAGGTGAAAGAGATCCAAGTCCATTCTGGTTGGCTCAAATAAAGAAGGGTGGATTTGATGTAAGGATATGGAGATGTCACTGAACAAAGTATATGCAGGTAGCCTTTATACAAATTACAGCTGAAACCTGATAAGCTGTCACATACCAACGTAGAGAGGCTTCCTATGTCTCTCACCTTTTTTAGAACCTCTACTCTTTACATCTGCTCCACTCTCCTTACGTGAATTGGCTTCTTTTCCTTAGTTATCTAAATGTACTAGATGTATGGAAATCTTAGAGCCAACATAGCCTTTCACCTTAAGCACCTTCCAATACTAAGTACAGCTAAGATATATCTAATTTCTTTTTTGAGAAAGATACTATCATTTCCTTGATTAGGCAACGGATTGCCAGGTTTTGGATTAAATGTGCATTACTGGGCCAATCAGCTATGTCTAGGATATGACATTCTGTAGTTATGTTACACTGTCCCTCTCAGGAATTTTGGGAAGTGAAGGGACATCTATAATATTACAAAGACATACAGAAGCACTAGGAATGTGACTGGCAAAGAAATCAGGTGGTTTTAAGAAGAAAACTGTTTTTAAAACCCTTAAATCACACATGTTATTTTTGTATAAAGTCAATGTCTATCCTAAGAAAAATATTCATAATATCTTTAGAATTTTTGCCTGATATCCTCATACTTTTAAGCCGGGTTTATTTATTTTCTGAACTCATTTTTTGTTATTCATTAAAGTCATCCATTAACATTTATTAAATTCAATTGCCCACAATCCTTTTTGCTTGGCCACCAATCCTACTTATGTTCTGTTTTTACTTTCTCTTTGGCTTCTGGCCCTTAAATTTGTTATATCAGTATAATTATAGTCGGCAAGCAGGCTGATTTCAGTGTCTCTGGCTGAACCCTAAGTACGCTCTAAGAATATGCTCTTCTTGAAGGTGCCTTAAGCAGAGTAACTAGCATTAGTTCACTCCTGCAATCACATTCCAGAACTCATTACCTGGCAAGAATTTTTGACCCTTTCAAGGTTTTATGTGGAAGCTGCCTTGTGGAATGTTCCAGTTTTATTCTAAGAAGAGTTAATAGGAGCTTTTCACTCACAGAAACATGTGGTTTTTGTAACTTTATTGATGATGTCTAAAAAGTAGGAAATATTGTTTTCAGATTTATTTTCTGACACATATAAATGAAAACCAAATCAGCATTTAGACAGGTAGGAAGAAAATGGCACTATTAAAGTGAAAAATCTGGGTCAGGAAAATCATCTAGTTGGAAGGTCATCTTAAGTAGAATGACATCTTTACAGGCTAATGACATCACTTACTTGCACACATAAATTCTTTGTGTTCATATTTTTGACATTTTATCTTGACTAGCTTTGAGACCTATGTGAAACTCTAGTTTGAAATGCAGAGAAATCACTCACTTCAAGAATGCTTTCAGGCTTCTTTATAAATTTGTCATTAGTCTTTCTATCCAAGGAGGTGTTAAGAATAAATCTGAGTCTCTTAATGGCAATATTCAAGCACTGATCTTCTTTCTCTCCTGCCTAAGATCTACGCTCTGACACAGGGTATTGTGTCTAATCCTTATCCTGGCACAGTGAGCAGTTATTCAGTTTGTACAGCAGCCTGAATGAATCACTTAATCAGCTTTCGAAGTCAGAGTTATGAACAGAATAGCTTAAGGAAGCTTCAGTCTTCAGCCGTCCTTGCATAAAATTACTTAACCTGGATTCAAAGGGCAAAATTTCAGTTTTGATGTGAGCGATGGAGATGTGTCTTAAAGTGGCCCCCCATTACAGCTGCACAAGGAACTTTGCTAAAATGGATTGGATATGATTAGTTACACTCTGGTATGTTGGGGTTGGTTGTGAGGCATACCGAGAGTAATTTATTACAAATAAAAGTTAAAATAGTAAAGTTTGAGAAATACGTATTTTTAATAGAGTGGATTAAAGGCTTACATTTTACTTGCATTTTCTTCAGCATCTAGATAAGCTCTCTTGACTAAAAGAGAATTGTAGTTTAGAGTTAATGGGCCATAAATTAAGTATGGCCTTGTGTACCTTTCTCTCTCATATTATCTCTCACATCTATTTATGTGTCTTAGGGAAAGGGTAAAATTCTTGGAATAGATGATCCTCTACTGAAATGCCAAGTTTCTAAAAACACATCTACTATCTTCCCATATCGCAATAACTCACCTATTCTCCATTTAAAAAGCTATTAAGAACAAATCAACAACAAGAGTAGCAACTGATATGATTTGGAACTGTGGTCCCACAGACATCTCTTGTCAAATGGTAATCCTCAGTGTTGGAGGTGGGGTTCGGTGGAAGGTGACTGAATTATGGGAGCAGATTTCCCCTTCAGTGCTACTGCCATGATAGTGACTGGGTTAGCATAAGATTTGTTTGTTTAAAAGTGTGTAGCACCTCTCCCTCTATTTCTTCCTCCTCCCCTTCTGCCATGATTGAAAGTTTCCTGAGGCCTCCCTAGAAGCTACTATGCTTTCTGAAAAGCCTGTAGAACTGTGAGCCAATTAAATGTCTTTTCATTTTAAATTGCTCAGATTCATGTATTTATTTTTAGCAGTGCAAGAATGAACTAATACAGAAAATTGGTGCCAAGGAGAAGGGTATTGCTAAAAGATTTAAAAAAATGTGGAAGCAGCTTTGGGACTGGGTAATGGGCAGAGGTTGGAACAGTTTGGAGAACTTAGAAGAAGATGGGAAGACAAGGGGAAGTATGGAACTTCCTAAAGACTTGTCGAACGGTTGTCACCAAAATGCTGATAATAACATGGACACTGAAGTTCAGGCTGAGGAGGTCTCAGATGGAAATGAGGAACTTATTGGGAACTGAAGTAAGGGCACTCTTGCTATGCTTTAGCAAAGAGACCATCAGCATTGTGCACCTGTTCTAGGGATATTTGGAACTTTGAACTTGAGTGAGATGATTTAACGTATCTGGCAGAAGAAACTTGTAAGTACGGTGTTCAAGATGTGACCTGGATGTTTCTAAAAGCCCAAGCTCGTATGCACGAACACAGAAATTATCTGACACTGAAACATTTAAAAGGGATGGAGAGTGTAAAAGTTTTGAAATTTGCACCCTCACCATGTCATAGAAAAGAGAAATCCGTTTTCAGAGGAGGAATTCAAGCAGGCTGTAGAAGTTTGCGTAAGCAAAGAGAAGTCAATTGCTAATAACCGGTTAATGAGAAATAGGCCTAAGAGGCACTTCAGAGACCTCTTCAACAGTCCCTCCCATCACAGGCCTAAGGCCTAGAAGGGAAGAATGCTTTCATAGGCCAAGCCCAGGGCCCCACTGTCCTGAACAGCCTGGGACACTGCTCTCTGTATTCCATCCACTTCAGCTCCAACTATGGCTAAAAGGGCCACTGCTTCAGAGGGTAAAAGCCATAAACCTTGGCAACTTCCATATGGTATCAAGTCTACTGGTACACAGCTGCAAGAGTTGAGGCTTGGGAGCTTCTGCCTACATTTCAGAGGATGCATGAAAACAGCTGGATGTCCAGGCAGAAGCCTGCTGCGGGACTGGAACCCTCATGGAGGACTCTTGCTAGGCAGTGAGAAGGGAAAATGTGGGGTTGGAGCCCCCATATAGAGTTCTCACTGGGGTACTACCTAATGGAGCTGTGAGAAGAGGTTCAACTTCCTCCAGAAACCAGAATGATAGAGCCACTGACAACTTGCACCATGTGCCTGAAAGGGATGCAGGCACTCAACACCATCAGCTGTGGGGGCTGAACCGTGTAAAATCACAGGGGTGAAGCTACTCAAGACCTCGGGAGCCAACCCCTTGCATCAGTGTATCCTGTATGTGAGACAGGGAATCAAAGGATATTATTTGGAGCTTTAAGATTTAATGACTTCCCTGATGGGTTTTGAACATGCATGGGGCCTGTAGCCACTTCCTTTTAGCTGATCTCCTCATTTTGGAATGGGAGTATTTTCTCAATGGCTATAGCTCTATTGTATCTCGGAAGTAGCTTACTTGTTTATGATTTTACAGGCTCATAGCTGGAAGGAATTAGGCTTGGCCCAGGTGAGAGTTTGTATTTTGGACTTTGGAGTTAATGTTAGAATGAGTTAAAACTTTGGGGGACAGTTGGGAGGACATGATTGTGTGTTGCAACGTGAGAAGGCCATGAGATATTTTTTTGGCGGGGGGCAAGGGTAGAATAATATGATTTGAGATCTGTGTCCCATCCCAAATCTCATGTTGAATTGTAATCCCTAGTTGCAGATGGGGCCCGGCGGGAGGTTATTGGATCATGAGGGAGGATGTTCCCCCTCAGTGCTGCTTTTGTTACAAGGAGTGAGTGCTTGCAAGATCTGGTTTTTAAAAGTGTATAGCATCTCACCTTTATCTCTCTTCCTCCTGCTCTAGCCATGTAAGACACACTTGCTCCCCTTTTGCCTTCTGCCAGAGTTGAAAGTTTCCTGATGCCTCTCGAGAAGCCACTGTGCTTCCTACACAGCCTGCAGAAACATGGCCCAATTAAACCTCTTTTCTTTATAATTGCCTTGTCTCAGATATTTCTTTGTAGCAGGGTGACAATGGACTAATACAGCAACAAAATGCTTTAAGCCCCTATGAAAACTTAAAAACTCATGTAAATCAGTAAATACAATCAATCTACTATTCAATCATTTACTTTCCCCTGAGTTGCTGTGAAGATGCTATAATCTCTTCATAGAAAGATAAGTGAGAGAGTAAGTACATTAATTAACATGACAAATTGAGAATTTAATTTTGTTTAACACCCTTATCTGCTGTTTTCTAAGTTACTACTATTCTACCTTGATGTCATTTATAAATGATATGTTTAAGATTGTTTCTAAAAAGTCATTAATTACCACGTTCTCATTCAAAAATCCAGTACTATTATATTATTGATATGTCCAGTTTCTTTCTGTTATACTGGTGAATTGAAAGTAGGTATTATTGTTTTACAGGTTTCTAATTTATAAATGCACATTTATCTTTAAATAAAACTGAATATTATTGCATAAAGTGAATAAAAATTTTTAAAATATGATCAAAACTGATCAAAATAGGTCTACAGCCATGATAGCTACCTCAAATTTAGGTGATTCTAAAAATTCTTTCAAATAATGAATATTAGTGACCCCCTCTTTTCCTCTCCTGACTTGAGTACAAGCACTATTTTATAATTACATAAATGAAAACTCAATGTTTTTTTCTTTATTTTTTTAAAAAAAGAATGTTAGAAAATACCCCCTTTAAAAGAGCAAAACAAGAAGTTATTAAACTCTTAACATTTCAGGTTAAACTTAACGTAGTATCTGCACAGAGAATGTAGAGAATGACAGGATTTATTTAAATTTGGGTGCTTTTTTTTTTTTTTTTCTCACAAAGGTCACAGTCATATAAGTAATATGCCTGAAGTCTGATTAAAAACACCATCAGAGAATATTCCCAAGAAACTTGAAGAGATTAGCCAAACTGAGTAATTGCATTATTGTCCACAGATGTCTCTTGCACATTCAGAAAAACCTCCTAGGTTTTTACAGGCTTTAACTATGCTGATAAGTGTGATTATATTAGAGTCCTTTAAGATCTAGTTCTCATAAAAATTTTTGGATGATACAAACATAAGTGATTAGAAAGTTTTGGCAACCTTTCCTTAAAGCCTTCCAGGAAGGGAACTCACACTTTTCATAAATAACAATATTTAAGACTGATATTTTACACTGAATGTAAACTCTTAAATGGTAGGTTAATTTTCTTCCTTACATGATCAAAGGAGATGGAGAACACCTGTTTACATTTTGGTTACCAGGCAAATCATAATGTATGATCTAGGAATTCCAAGTTTCTCAATACTTCACATTATTTTCAGGCACCTTCAGATATTTGGAGAAATCATCAATTTTTTTTTTTTTTCTTTTTAAGATGGAGTCTCACTCTGTCACCCAGGCTGGAATGTAGTGGCATGATCTCAGCTCACTGCAACCTCCTCCTCCCGAGTTCAAGTGATTCTCTTGCCTCAGCCTCCTGAGTAGCTGGGATTACAGGCATGCGCCAACATGCCCAGCTAATTTTTGTATTTTTAGTAGAGACGGGGTTTCGCCATGTTGGTCAGGCTGGTCTTGAACTCCTGACCTTGTGATCTGCCCGCCTCGGCCTCCCAAAGTGCTGGAATTACAGGCAAAATTACCTAATTTTTAGTTGCTTAAAATGCTCACTAAAGTATAATATGTGCTAGTATTTTTTACAACACATTATTTATAATTGAGAACAAATATCTAAAACTTAAAAACTTAAAGAACTTATTAGGAATGATCATATTAGGTACAATGATCAGATTTTCCAAACTTTGTTGGCTTTGGTGGATATATATTTAAAAATCATGGGGATCTAACAGTTGGTAGCTAATTCCAGGCTTAAAATACACATGCATACACACAAACACACACACACACACAGAAAGAGAGAGAGAGAAAGAACTGACACAAAAGATTTATAGAAATATATTTACCTATGCTATGTGATATTTTTATTGCATTTCATTAAAAATGCTTTTTATAACCCACTAAATTAATTTCATACCACATCAATGGGCGCAACCTGCACTCAGAAGAAAACAAACAAAAATCCCCAAAATAATTCTGAGTTGGAAAGGGAGAGAGGTAGATGTGTGCATGAATATTTACACAAAAATATTATAGGTCCTAAGAAATATACGAAGTACAAGGAGGAGCAGATGGACATATTTATATTTAGGGTGGAAATAAGAAGATTTGCCAAAAAAGATGACTTGTACTGAGTCTTAATACATAAATAAGAACCAATAATGGTGGGTAATATGGTTTGGCTTTGTGTACACACCCAAATCTCATCTCAAATTGTAATTCCCATAATCCCCACATATCCAGTGAGAAAAACGGGTGGGAGATGATTGAATCATGGCGGTGGTTTCGCCCATGCTGTTCTGACAATGAATGAGTTCTCACGAGATCTGATTGTTTTATAAGTCACTTTTCCTTGCTCTTGCTTGCTCTCCGTCTCCTGCTGCCATGTAATATGTGCCTGGTTTCCCTTCTACCATAATTGTTAAGTTTCCCTAGGCCTCCTCAGTCATGCAGAACTGTAAGTCAATTAAACTTTTTTTTTTTTTTTAATAAATTACCCAGTCTCAGGTAAGTCTTTATAGCAGTGTGAGAATGGACTAATACAGTGGGAATAAGAATGTGGGTAAGTAAAGAAAGAGGTAGAAACAAATAAGACAGTAGAGAAAAGACAAGTCTTGGGCAGAATCTGGAAGACCAAACAGCTTTCCTAAAAGCCAGCGGTTATAGATTATAAAAAGTCTCATATATCATGCTGAGGAGCTTGGTCTTCATTTCCTAACAAATGGAAATACATAGAACATACACAGTGGTTATTACTGTGGCCTTTGGGGTGAAACTGCCTAGGTTGAAACGCTGGCTTCAATACCTACTAGTTATGTGCCTTTACAGAAGTTACTTCTCCTTTCTGCGCCACAGTTTTCTCATGTATAAATAGGGATGATAATACGATTTACAGAGTTGTGAAAATGAAATGAATTGATAATTTACAATTTTGTTTTAGACATAAAATCCACATTAAATATTAGTTGATCTTTATCTGATTATTATGTTAGAATTCTATGAAAGAATGTGAAAGATAGAGAATTATTGTTGGCTGACTTGTGATACCTGTGTAAACCAGGATTGGCAGACTATGGCCTGAGGGCCAAACCTGGCTGGCGGTTTGTTTTCTTGTGGTCTGTAAGCTAAGAATGTTTTAAATATATTTTGCAGTGTTGTAACAAATCAGGTGATGAAGAGAATATGCAATAGAAACTGTATATGGCCCACACAAAGCCTAAAATATTTACTATGTAGGCCTTTAAAAAAAAAAGTTTTCTGACCCCTGTTATAGATGAATCTCTGTGTAACCAAAATTATAAGGTGACACGTGAAAATAATCATACAAATAAATACAAACAACTCCAAATCTCTCAAACTTCCAAATTTTTCCTTTTTCCTCTATCTTACAGGTGTAGTGGGCCACTGTGGTTTGATGCCTGGATTCCTATTCCACAATAATGATTTTATTACATAGCAGTGGGGAGAATTGAATGCCGATAGCTCATAGTTGGATACCTCTCCAGAAATTACCCTCAGCAATAGGGAGTAGCCTCACCCAAGGTGAATTTCCTCTGTAGGAGTAGTCAGAACACAATAAATGGTTTATGTAGGGGAACAAAATGTGACTCCCTTACTCCAGGAGGAAATTTTGAAAGGTAATCCAAGTTCCAGAGCTCCCTTTGAGAACTTTATTGCAGCTGTATCACACTTTAATCCCTTTCCCTACTCAGTCTACTTCTTCACTTCTATAGGTGTTGTCCCTGAAAACATTTTCCTAAGAACTTCTTACCTGTGAATCTCATCAAAGAATTTGTTTCTTGGGTAACCCAAACTACGACTGTGGATATTAATGGTAGTTCAAGGAAAAAAAAAATATATATATATACATATATATTTTTTTAAGAGAGGGAATCTCGCTCTTGTTGCCCAGGCTGTAGTGCAATGGAGTGATCTCGGCTCACTGCAACCTCTATCTCCTGGGTTCAAGCGATTCTTCTGCCTCATCCTCCTGAGTAGCTGGGACTACAGGTGCGTGCAACCGCGCCCAACTAATTATTGTATTTTTAGTAGAGACAGATTTTCACCATATTGCCCAGGCTGGTCGCTAACTCCTGACCTCTTGATCCACTTACCTCAGCCTCCCGAAGTGCTGGGATTACAGGTGTGAGCCACCATGCCAGGCCAAGAAAACACATCCTAAATTAGAATCTTGAAGCTGTATTACGTATCCCCCCACCAGCTGGCAATGAAGCTAACATCAATGACAGTATGTATGATACTGATAGTCCTTAGCTTGCTGTAGTAGTATATTCAACTGGTAAAATTTTCTTTGTGTTGAAATTGGTGGAATACCTGTGTAAAGGAATTCACTAGTTTGTGCAACATCTCAGGTGTTTGAAAAAGTTGAGAAAATCAAGGCAATGTATGGACCCAAGAACATGAGTTTCTAACATCAAGTCTGATCTTCCTCTTACAGCTACTAAATGCTCAAGCAGACAATGAAAGAGATTAACACTGGATTCCAGTATGGTGTCATCTTTTGAGGAGACCAACCAGTTATCTGGAGGTAAGATAATTACCTTGGACATTTTCTATCTTGGAAAGCACAGCCATTCATCATAACTGGAATTGACACGTATTCTGAATATGAGTTTTCCTTTTGTCTTCAGACTCTCAGCCAGTACCATGAACTGACAGTTTACAGTGTTTTTAATCTACCAATGCATAACCTCATATTGAATTTGAATTAGAGTGGAAACCCACTGTAAATGAGAGGAAAGTACAGCAATGTGCACTATTAGTAACACACCTCCCACAACCTGCTCACCTGATATAGAAACAGAATGGCCTTATGAAGATTTAGCTGAGGGGTCAGTTTGGAAAAGACTCTATCCAAGGATACCATACCATTCTCTGAGATTTAATGTATATCCCTAAAGACTATTATATGATGTTGTATTCCAACAGGTAGAATACATAGGTCTGGAACTAAGGCTGAAAGTAGAAGTGACCTGCTTGTGATTGCTTCTAGTGACTCCCTGGGGAAATTGTGCTTTCCAAATCTACAACTCTGAGTTGTATCTGTATAGAGCCCCTGGTTCCCAGGGTGGAAACACTTCTACAAGGGAACATAGCAAGTATCTCACTAAATGATAAGTTCTCGCTGTTTCCCAGTCACTTTAGACTACTTGTAGTAGGCGAACAGCAAGCAAGAAAGTGAGTTATCATCCTGGTAGAAGTTGTCAACCCTGTTCATACTGTGTGCTGTTATGCCTCAAGGACAGGGCAAAACATATTTAGCATACAAGGATTACCAGAGTGCCTCTTTGTACTTGCTTGCCGAATTTGGATAATAAATGACAAGTGTACCAGCCACAGTTTTAAAATACTATGGTAACTGGGGTCTTAGGCTGCTTAATGGTGGTGTGATTAGTAGAATTATTTACCCCAAGAAGATTATATACCCTAATCCTTTTGACTATAAATATGATGAAACACCACTATTTTGAATACATTGCCTTACAGGGCAAAATGAATTTATCATTTAATTAAGGTTAATGATTACTTGAATTTAAAATAGATTATTCTGGGCTATCCAAGCAGATCCACTGTAGTCACATAAATCCTGAAAAGTAGAAAAGAAGATAAATAATTGGGAAACCATATTATACACCTGAGTAAGCATGGGCCTACATTTGAACATAGGCCTTGCCAGTGACTAGCTCTGTAACTAGCAATATTTGGTTTCCTTTTCTGCCTTAATTTACTTAGAACAATGGCTTGCAATTGCATCTGTTGCTTCACAGAACATAATTTTGTTCTTTTTATGTCTGTACAGTATTCCATGGTGTATATGTACCACATTTTTGTTATCCAGTCCACCGTTGATAGGCACTTCAGTTGATTCCACGTCTCTGCTATTGTGAATAGTGCTTCAGTGAACATGTGAGTACTGATGCCTTTTTGGTAGAACACTTTGCTTTCTTTAGGATATATACCCACTAATGGAATTGCTGGGTCAAATGGTTGTTCTGTTTTAAGTTGTTTGAGAAAGCACCATACTGCTTTTCACAGTGGCTGACCTAATGTACAACCCCACCAACACTGTATAAGTGTATGAGTGTTCCCTTTTCTCTGCACCCTCACCAGCATGTTTTTTTTTTTTTTTTAATTTTTAATAATAGACATTCTGACTGCTGTGAAATGGTATCACATTGTGGTTTTTCATTTGCATTTCTTTGATGATTAGTGATGATGAGCATTTTTTCATATGTTTGTTGGCCACTTATATCTCTCATTTTGAAAGTGTCTATATTTGTGGCCCATTTTTAATGGGGTTATTTGTTTTCTTGCTTGTTGAGTTGCTTAAGTTCTTTATAGATTCTGGGTATTTTCTTTCATTCTGAAAGTGTCTGTGTACTCCCTTGATAATTTATTTTGCTGTGCAGGAGCTCTTTGGTTTAATTAAGACCCACTTGCCCATTTTTTTTTTCTTCAGATGGAGTCTTGCTCTGTCGCCCAGGCTGGAGTGCAGTGGCATGACCTTGGTTCACTGCAACCTCTGCCTCTCGGGTTCAAGTGATTCTTCTGCCTCAGTCTCCTAAGTAGCTGGGACTACAGGCACATACCATCATGCCTGGCTAATTTTTATATTTTTAGTAGAGATGGGGTTTCACCACATTGGTCACTCTAGTCTTAAACTCCTGACCTCAGGTGATCCACCTGCCTCGGCCTCCTAAAGGGCTGGGATTAAAGGTGCGAGCCACTGTGCCCGGCCCAATTTTTGTTTCTGTGGCAATTGTTTTTAAGGACTGAAAGCAAGCCTTCCGAAAGCTGATAACCAGAGTGGTGTTTCCTAGGATTTCTTCTTGAATTCTTATAATTCGAGGTCTTACATCTTTATTCCATGGAGAGTTAATTTTTGCATATAGTGAAAGGTAGGGGTACAAATTCATTCTTCTGAATATGGCTTGCCAACTATCCCAGCACCATTTATTGAATAAGGAGTGCATTCCTCATTGCTTAGTTTTGTTAACTTTGTCAAATATCAGATGACTGTAGGTATGCAGCTTTATTTCTGTGTTCTTTATTCTGTTGCATTGGCCTATGTATCCCTTTCTGTACCAGTACCATACTGTTGTGGTTATGACAGCCTTTTAGATTGGTTGAAATTGGGTAATGAGATGCCTTCAGCTTTTTTTTCTTTTTTGCTTAGGATTGCTTTGGCTATTTGAGCTATTTTTTAGTTTTAAGCTATTTGGGTTTTTTCTAGTTCTGTGAAAAATGACACTGGAATTTGATAGAAATAGCATTGAATATATAGATTTCTTTGGTCCATATGACCATTTTAACAATATTGATTCTTCAAATCCATGAGCACTGAATGTTTTTCCATTTGTTTGTGTCATCTATGATTATTTTTAGCAGTGTTTTATAGTTCTTCTTGTAGAGATTGCTTATCTCCTTGGTTGCATGCATTTCTAGGTATCTTTTTTTGGTCTACTTTAAATGGAATTGAATTCTTAATTTGGCTTTCAGCTTGAAAGCTATTGGTGTACAGATACACTACTGAGTTTTGTACATTTATTTTTTTATCCTGAAACTTAACTGAAGTTGTTTATCAGTTCCAGAAGGCTTTTGACAAAGTCTTTAGGGTTTCCTAGGTATAGACTCACATCATCTTAGAAGAGAAATAGTTTGACTTCTTTTTTTCCTATGTGGGTGGCTTTTCTTTTTCTTGCCTGGAAAATATTTTATTTCTCCTTCACTTATGAAGATTTATTTGGTTGAATATGAAGTGCTTGTTTGGAATCTCTTTTTTTTAAGAATACTGAAAATAGTTCTACTTGCTTGTAAGGTTTCTACTGAGAAGCCCACTGTCAGCCTGATGAGGTTCCCTTTGTACATGATCTGAGTTTTTTTCTGTAGCTTTCTTTAAGATTTTTTCTACAGAATTGACCTTGGACAGTCTGGTGAATATATGCCTTGGTGATGTTCATTTTGTATGGAGTAATGCAGGTGTTCTCTGGATTTCGTGTACCTAGATGTCTCCCTCTCCAGCAACATCAGGGAAATTTTCTTAAACAATTTTCTCATATATATTTTCCAGGTTCTTTGCTTTTTCTCCTTCTCTCTCTAGAATGCTAATAATTTGTAAAGTTGGTCACTTTACACAATCTCATATTTCTTGAAGACTTTTGTCCGACTTGGTTAGTTTGGAAGAGAAAACTTCAAGCTCTGAAATTATTTTTTCTGCCTGGTCCAGTCTACTGATAAAGCTTTCAATTGTATTTTGAAGTTTCTTAAGTGAGTTTTTTAATTCCCAAAGCTCTGACTGATTTTGTAAGCATGTTTATCTCTTTCTTCATTTCCTGGATTAGTTCGAAAATTTCTTTGTGTTGACTTTCAACCTTATCCTGAATCTCGTTGAACTTATTTGCAATCCATGCTTTGAGTTCTTTATCTTTCATGTCTAAGTCTTCATTTTGATTAAGGTCCATTGCTGGATAGATAGTGGGATCCTTTTTTGGTGTTACATATTCTAATTTTTCATGGTGCCCAAATTCTTGTTCTAGTTTCTTCTCAACTGAAGAAACTGTCACTTCTAATTTTTGTAATTATTTTCTTTCAAGTAGGATTTTTTTCTTTTTTTCTCTGTCCCTAAAATATTATTATTTTTTCTTTCTTTTCCTTCCCTTCCCACTCCTCCCTAAGTGGTGTGAGTGTAGAGAATCCTGGATAGTGTCTTTTCACTTTGCTGCTGTAGCCATATGCCCTTCTTTTGACAGGTTTTATTTAAGCTGTGCGGCTTGAACTACAAGCTCGTAGGTCGCACTTATGGGTAAGAGTCAGCTGCAGTCAATGTGGCTGGGTGTATACTTGATCCTTGTTTTCTGGGAGAAGTTCTCTGCTGCCTCTGGCAATGGGTTGATTCGTGAAGTGAACAATGGTTTGAGCTCCCTGCTCAACCCTAAGGGTGAGCGGGTTGTAGGTCAAGATGAGCAGGCCAGACCTGTCAGTTCTGCTTACAGATCTCCTGATGGCAGGCACCAGCACCAGTGCCAAGGGAGAACACAGTGGGCAGATACCAAGAACCCAGAGGTGTGTGTAGACATGGAGCTGGGAAACCTACTTATCCCAAGTTGTCTAAACAAGATTGGAGGGCAGTCTATACTCCTAATCCAGAAGATTAGGAGTCTAGATGCTCCAGATGCCTAGAGATCTGCCTGGGCATACAGTGGAGATGACTCCTCTGCACCAGGATCTCTGCACAGGAAGGGCGTGGTGGCTTAGGTTGCTGAACTGGGTGAATGGATGGTCCTAATGCCTGGAGATCTACCTGAGTGTGAAGCAGAGAGGGCCACCCTGCAACATGATCTATGCCAGGAAGGGTGGAGAAGCTCAGGCTGCAGAACCAGGTGAGTGGGTGCTCCAAATTCCTGGAGATTGGCCTTGCCATGGAGTGGATAGGGCCTGCTCTCCTTCAATCTCTGCCCATGAAGAGTGGGCTGGCTCAGGCTGCTGGCTCAGGCAAGTGGGTACTTCAAATGCCTGAATTTCTTCCTGAGGGTAGAGCAGAGAGGGCCCTGCTTCACCGGGGGAGCAGCCTGGGGCATCCAGCAATGGCACATGCAGACCTGTTGCAGGTCTCCAAACTGCCCCTGGCTGTAAGTCTCACCACCCAGGGGATACTGTAGCTGTAGCAGCTTTCTTCCTGTCCCAGGCTTGCAACAAGGAGAGCACAATTCCAAGACCTACTGCTGAGTCACTTTCCATAGTTCTAGCTGTGAAGACCCCTACTCCACTGCAGAGCAGGTGCTCCAATCTCTGACCTAAGACTAAAATGCCTGTGCAATAAAGCTGCCCACTCGCCAAAGAAAAGCAGTGTTTTTAAGTCAAGTCTCTCCCCAAGTTAGCCACAGGACTTGGGAGAAACAAAGTGCTTTCCCTGAGCCTGGGTTACTTGAATCCCCAGTGGAACGGAAAGGTGAGTCATAGAGGGAGGCTCGCTCTCTGCCTCTCTTACATACTGGGCTTCACTCACTTTTATCAGCTGGATGCTGTCTCGGAGGCTGTTTTCCAGTGTTCTCCTTCCTGGGATCTGGGGTGTCACAATTCCGGTGGATTTTCCTTCTTGAATTAAGTTCACAAAACTGATTGTTATGCACTACCTTGTTATTGTCATGTGGCTGACATGCATTGAAAGCCTCTAATATGCCATATTCTAAACAAAAAGAAAGCATAAAAGTTTCATGAACTGAAAAAGTGTGCACCCTCTCCCCTCAGCCTCGCCTTCACTGTAGTTGTATTGTGTGTAATGAGCAGATCTAGGTAGAAGTATTTGTCTTCCCAGCATGGAGTTTTCTCTCTGCACCTGCTCTTCTGTTTCTCTTCACTCCCAAACACAAATAATTTCCCCTATGGTGACTGTTTCCAGAATGAGCCAAACACAAACAGCCAAATAAACCCACTTAAGATGAATAGAAAATCAAAGGAATTGGAAAGGAAATTGCCTTACCAAGTTTACCCCATCTGCATGGACAGGAAGGTCCAAGGGAGCCCCGAATACAGGATTTTCCACATGCGCTGTAATTATATTGCCACTGGGCTCTGGGCTGCAAATGCTGACCTATGTGTGTGGCTCTCGAGATTCACATTCAGATCCTCTTAAAAAGGTTTTATTTCTCAACTCTTATCAGACATCTGTCGAGCTGCCCATCTGAGCTAGATATTAATGCTGCAATGGAGACTATACATGTAAATTTGAATTCTGCTTGCTGTGGTAGTGAGGCTTGCCTGCAAATTCTTTGCCTAGCTCTGGCTGTGAAAATATTTCAATTTCCAGGCATAAAACTGAAGTCAGAGCACTCAGTAAGCATCATGAATATTTTGTAGACATCTCACCCGAACAGAGAGAAAGTGACTTAATATCTAATGCTTGTAAATAGGTCACAGTAAGGGCTGTCCTTTGCCCAACCAGGAGAGACATTTTCATTCTAGCAGTCAACTTTTGTAGATAATAACTGCCATAAGATTAACTATTTAATGGTTTTTTGGCACTGGGAAAGACCAGTGTTTAAGAGAGATATTTTGATAATTTTTAAAAATTGCATTATAATCGATTACACCTTTAAAACTTTTCAAGAGCTGTTATAAACTAAGATTTCACTTGGAAAAGAATGGGACAAAAGAAAAACAATGTCTTAAAATAGAGGCCAGAATTGCTAACAGCCACCATATTGTACAATATTGCCCATATGCCCAGATATGGGGTAATGATTACTCTGGTTTGGATACAAACAAAACTGAGTAAGACAAAACTATTTCAAACCCATTTTTAAATTATTTTATTATGCTATAAGCATTGCATATGTTCCTTAGGGAACATTTATTATAGAAAATATAAACAGACATTAAGAAAAAACATTGCCAATCATAATCCCATTATCCAGAGATAACCCTGTATGATGAATGTGACTTTAGAGCAAAGATCATTTGTTTTATGCTTTGTATAAATTAGGTCAGCAGTTTTCGAATTTGATTGACCACTAAATTGACCCTGCAACTAAAACACAGATATAGCAGCTGAACACATGTCTATGGTCCACCCAAAACCTACTAAGTCAATAGATTTTTTCCAGGTTACTGTCCTCACTGTATTTTCAGAAGACTGCCTAAGTGATTCTGATGCACAATCACAACTGAAAAAATTATTGCATTAAATAATAAAATGATAATAAAAAATGTGAATAAAAGAATATTGAATTGAAAGAAGTGGTTAAAATAGGGATCCACAAACTGGATATATTGCTTATTCTTCTCAACTACAGAATATACCTACATCCTTTAAAACCTTAAATCAGCACCAGAGAACTCTCATACACATATTGCTTTTGTATGGAAGGAGAGTTCCAGCCTGATTCTTCTTGAAACTGTCTGCTTCATGAACCTCCAACTCTAGCTCTAGACCACAAGGTAATTGTCAAATGTGTATATTTTGTCTGTGGATTCAAACCTCCCCATTACCTGCCAATGTTCTTGAAACTGTTTGCTTCATGTACCTCCAACTCTAGCTCTAGACCACAAGCTAATTGTCAAATGTGTGTATTCTGTCTGTGGATTCAAACCTCCCCATTAACTGGCAATGTGTTGGCTAGTATATTAATTTGCATAGCATTCAAACTCTTAACTCTAAGTCCTAGACTGAGAATTTCTTTTGCATTATAATTTCTTTTAACAAAAGACCATGAGATCTGTGAAGGAAAAAAGGAAAACTTTCTTTTTCTATTTAAAAAACCAATCTGTAGATCAGGGAGGGAGGTATAGTCGTCAATACAAGTGAGAGTATACTCTCCAAAGAACAAAGTGTTTGACTTCAGTAGAGAAAATTCCTATCCCACTTCTCAATCAGGTCCATTAATGCAAAGGATGGATTCATGCTTGTTCAATTCTGATTGGTTGAGATACTTGACCCCTGATTGGCTGGCTTTCCAAGCCCCAAACCAGAAGTTATTTGTCAGATTTATTTTTTATTTTTATTTTTTCCACACAGCCTGTGGGGAAGTTTCTGGTGGCAATTTATCTTGGCTTTGGTTATAGGAACTGTCTGGCTCAGGTACATGAAGTAGGATGATTGTCAAGAGCTGCCTTTCCAAGACAAAAGGGCATATGACCATTCTCTCACTCCCACTGCAGACATTTGGATCTATTTTTACAAATGTGGGTGTCTCTATCAGCTATAGGGATATCTGAGCTAGAGAGCATGGGGTCTTATTTATAGTTTCATTTGACTTTGGGAACTCGTCTTTTTTTTGTTTAGGCGTCTTATTTTCTTCTTCTTAGAAATTCACCCCTCATCCCCTAGCCTAATGGAACCACTGGCTAGGCTAATCACCTTGGGTTAACCCTAGGCTAATGCTGTTGCCCATGTTGTTCCTTCAAACTCATATTCTAAGGGATAAGGAATAACTCAGTAAAACTGACCTGTTGGACATCCTTTTTGGAGGTACTCTTTTATTCTTCCTCAAGGCTGTATGCATATATTTATATACACTAAAGTGTACCTTTTTGTTTATTCATTATGCACATATTGATCAAGCACTGATTATGTCCAAGGTACAGTGAGCCCTCATTAACATTGTGGATAGGTTCTTGGAAACTGCAGCTTTAAGCAAAATGACAAATAATGAAATCAATTTTACCGTAAGTTAATGGAGGTAAACAAGAGTTAAGTTTCTAATGCATTTTTTTTTTTTTCTGGTCACAAAAACATCACCACACTTCAAAATAAAGAGAAAGATGTTTCTAATATTCAACATTGAATAAAGGTGAGCTATATACACATTTCAGAAAAGTGAATAAAAACAAGTGAGATCATTATTTACCTACTATTCTAGCTCAGGGTTGTGAGTGCCCCGAGCCCATTCAAGCAGATTGGGTTCGCAAGGCAGGAACCAATCCTGATAGGTCACCCTTCAATCACAGAGTGCACTCACACACACACCCACAGTCAGTCAGACTGGGACAATTTAGATGCACCAGTGAACCTAACATATACATCTGTGGGATGTGGGAGGAGAACCTGGGGGAAAAAAACCACACAGATATGGAGAGAGCATGTAAACTTCACACAGCCAGTGCCCCAGCTGGGAATTAATTTTTCCCCTTCATCTACATTATAACAACATTATATTGAAAATAAGTTATTTGAGGACCTACTGTACTACCTGGGCCTTAAGAATACACCAGCCAATAGAACATACAGTGTCCCTGCACACGACACCTGCAATTTAGAGGAGTAATGCAGAAAAGAAAGCAACCAATATGTAATATATCAGATAGTGATTAGTGCTATGAAGAAAAATAAAGCTGCTTAAGGAGATGGGATATGTTGGCAATTTTATTAAAAAAATCATGATAAAAAGGCCTCTCTGAGAAGTACATGATAAAAAGACTGTTGTTAATAAGAGCTACAGATACATATATGGATGAGGAAAGCAGTGTTTGTGTATCTGGAGCATAGTAGCAGGAAGAGGGGTAGGAGCTGAGGCTAGTGAGATATTGGAGATAGGAGTTTAACTACAGCCTTGTATATCTTGGTAGTACTACAGAATTTACTCTTAATCGAAGAGTAATTGAAGGATTGTAATTCTGGGAAGCAATCGAAGGATTTTGAACACAAGAGAAACATCTGACGTATTTATACAAGGACACTACTATCTGCTGAAAGAAGATCCTATAGAGAGGGAGAGGGTGAAGGCTACTGCAAACATTTAGGTGAAGGTTAACGAGCACTTGGATGAGACTGGTGGGAGTGGGAGTGGCGATGAAATGTCAGGCTTTGAAGATAGACCTGCCTGGATTCAGAATGGAGTAGAAGAAGGTAGGTATAAGAGAAAGAGAGGAATAAAGGATGACTTCAAGATATTTCCTATTTTTATTTATTACAAATAATGCTGTATAAAATATTTTTGAACATATCTCTCTGAGTGAATATGGAGTGCCTCTAAGATGTACATTTAGGAATGTAATCTTTAAATGTAAGTTCATGAATCTTTTCAAATTATTAAAACTTTCAAAATTACTATCTAAAGTGGTTACAATTGATATCCAACTGTTTAATCGTATATTGCATTGCTCCAATTCTTCACCAACATGTCTAAATGTTGTACATCTTAAGTTTAGCAGATCTGATAGATATGATAAAATATTTCATGACCTTCCTAATTTTTGCTTCTCTAATAGAGAAGTGAGTTTTTTTTTTTTTTTGAAGGAGTTTTATTATTGTCACCCAGGCTGGAGTGCAATGGTGCAATCTCAGCTCACTGCAACCCCCACTTCCCAGGTTAAGCAATTCTCCTGCCTCAGCCTCCCAAGTAGCTGAGATTACAGGCGCCTGCCACCATGTCCAGCTAATTTTTGTATTTTGAGTAGAGACGGTATTTCACCATGTTGTCCAGGCTGGTCTTGAACTCCTGAGCTTAGGTGATCCACCCACCTCAGCCTCCCAAAGTGCTGGGATTACAGGTGTGAGTCATGGCGCCTGGCCTTAGTAAGTATTTTTTATATTTGTTTACCTTTTATCTCTTTTTTGTTCATATCTTTGATAAATTATTTTTACTGGACTGTTATTTCTTTTTAGTTAGCTAATAAAGAATGTGGGTGTGCTTGTGCATGTGTGGTGTGTGTGTGTTCACTTAATTTATGGTATATTTTGTTGTAGAGCCATGTTTAATATTGATGTTTCCCAATTTACTTATTTTTTGTGTGTTTTAATTAAAAATTATTTTATGCTCTGAGGTTATAAAGATATTCTGTTCATCTTCTAATTATTTGAAGGTTTACTTCTTACTCATGGTATGTGTCTAACATAGTGGAGTGGGGCCCTGTTCGACAAGTATCTCAAAGACCTAGCCTATGTTAGCTCTTCTTTCTTTTAGCTGTACCATCTGGAACATTCAGACTCTTTCGTTAGTGTTGTCACGGAAAAAACAATGGAGAGCTCACACCCACTCTTCACGTTACTTCCACTCACAGCTCATGGGCTACAATTTTACATGGCTTGATTAACTTCAAGATGACTTGGAAGTGAAATCTTCAATTTGCCTGGGCAGAGGGAAAAACTTGATATTTACAAGAACTATTACGGTACACAACATAAAAATTTTTCTAAGACTATTTATTAGTCCATTTGTTCCTCACTCATTCGTGATTTCAGAAATAAGTCCCATTGAGAGATCTATCTATCTATCTATCTATCTATCTATCTATCTATAGAGAGAGAGAGAGAGAGTGTGTGTGTGTGTGTATTTGCCTATTCATTTTATACTTTTTTCCATTGCTCTATTTGGCAAATTTTGCATGATAATATTACTATTCTTTTAAAAGAAGTTCTTATATGTGAGAGGGTGGATAATCTAGTTTGTTCTTTGATGTTTTCTTCTTGTCTATAATTGGCTCTTAACTAATGTATACATTTTAAAAGCAATATGTCAAGTTCCATGAAGAATCCTGTTGAGGTTTTGACTCAAATTGCATTGACTTGATGGATTCATTTGAGAATAAACTACATTGCTAAGATATTGAGTCTTGGCTAGGCATCGTGGGTCATGCCTGTAATCCTAGCACTTTGGGAGGCAAAGACAGGTGTATTGTTTGAATTCAGAAGTTCAAGATCAGCCTGTGCAACATGGCAAGACCTTGTCTCCACAAAAAATCAAAAAATTAGCCAGGTGTGGTGGTGTGTTCCTGTAGTCCCAGTTACTCTGTAGGCTGAGGTGGGAGGATCAATTCAGCCTGGGAAGTGGAGGTTCCAGTGAGCCAAGATCATGCCACCACACTCCAGCTTGGGCAAAAGAGCAAGACCCGGTCACAAATATATATATATATATAAAATGTCATAATACATAAACATATGTACCTCCTTCCATGTATATATTTTCTTTTAAATTCTTCATAATGTTTTATGTTTATCTCCATACACACCTGTCAAATCTTTCCTCAAATTTATTTCTAGGTACCTTACAGTTCCTTATGTCCTTCCTTCCTATTTTAAATGGTGTCTTTGGTGTGTATATAGAAATGCAATTGATTTCAAGTATTGATTTTTGAGTTCATCAACCTTGCTGAACTCTTGTAAATTTCTAAATTGTTTGCAAAACTTTCAGATTCTTTGTACATGTAATTATATCATCTTCAAATCTATGTCTTTTCTCTCCCCAATTCTTAAAACTCTTATCTCATTATTTATTGTCTTGATTCACCAGCGAGGATCTCCAGTATGGAGTTGAGTAGTCATTGATACTATGTTTTTCCTGGTTATAAACAGAATGACATTAGGGTATTTCACTGTTCAGTGTGTTACTTGATGTAGATTTTTCGGTACATCCTTTTTATCAGGTTAAGTATTTCCCTTTCTGGTTATATTTACTTGAAAGTTTTATTACAGATAGTTAAAGTTGAATTTATTACACCAGAATTTCATCTGAATTTTTGTATCTCTTTTCTCTCTTTTCAAGGATGAGACAAGATGTGGGTTTTTTTTTTTTTTTTCTATAATTTGTTTTATATCTGGTCTTTATTATCTTGTTGTTAATTTCCTGAAATTTCTGACACTTAAAGCACATGACACCTTAATGTTTTTCATTTTCTAAAAAGGGAAATTTCCATGTATTTGTTGATGGCCATAGATTAGTGCTTCTTTAAAATTGATATGTTTTTGTGTTTTATGCTTGTAAATCTGTATATATGTGTACAATACATGCATACCCTGCAAGTTTTGGCTGATACATTGCTTGTTAGAGAAATAAATTCAAAAGCCAGAATTTTAAGTTATGCTAGTAATGCCCTGTTAATTTTGATTTCATTATAGTTTGATAAATTTGAGCTCAGATCTTCAAATATTCAGAAGACAATTTTGCTAAGATGGTATGAAGCAATGAAAAGCAAGCTACATTAAGAGCAGCAGCTAATTACTTCTTTTTCCTTTTTCTGTAGTTATAAATGCCTCTCAGCTGCTTCGCCACAAAGGTTGTCGATTAATTGCAGTTAATTCAAGGTGAAGACATTCTTTTTGGAGTTTTGCTTGCTGAGGCAGACAGCATCAGCCTCTTTTTTGCTACTCACCCATCAGAAACCCTCTCTCTCTCATCAAGCTTTCCTAATTAGCCAGATGCCTGTTGAAGCTCTTTGGAAAAACAAAACAAGAAAAACAAAAAGTGGAAAGGAATTTTTTTGTACAATAAGAAGATAAAAAAAATAAGTTTAAGCAAAATCAGTATACTATGGTATTTTCTCAGCAAAGTTCAGCTAGGAATTTTCTGGTGTGAGGGACAGAACTTTCTTAGACTCTTAGTCTGGAATTTGCTTTATGGTTTACTGATTGCTAAGGATCATGTTGTTGATAACCTGCTACTGTCATTTTATCACTGAGAGTAGATTCTCTCTCTCCATGTAAATTAGTGACTGGACATTAAATCCTAAGAATTGCCTCGGTGGTATAAACTATGTCTGAAACAGAGTCGAATCTCCATTAGTGCCATTGCCTCACTTCCTAAAATTCTTGTAGAAATAATAAATATGGTATAATATGAAATAAAAGCTTCTAAACATGTCAGTAAAACATCAGTTTTCACTTAAATTCTTTAGGAAAAAGGGAAAATAACCACTTATTAATCACTTTTTTTGTGAAGTGGAGTTTTACTCTTGTTGCCCAGGCTGGAGTGCAGTGGTGCAATCACGGCTCACTGTAACCTCCACCTCCCAGGTTCAAGCAATTCTCTTGTCTCAGCCTCCGAAGTAGTTGGGAGTACAGGCACCTGAACCCACAAAGCTAATTTTCGTATTTTTAGTAGAAACGGGGTTTCACCATTTTGGCCAGGCTGGTCTCGAACTCCTGACCTCAGGTGGTCCATCTGCCTCCTCCTCCCAAAACGCTGTAATTACATGCGTGAGCCACTGCACTCGGCCTTGTTTGTGTAGAAGTTTCAAAACGGCCATTAAGGGAAATGCAACACCATGAACGCTGTTAAGAGTTAACAAATCTCCACTACCACTATCCCAGCTATTTATATATATTTTATCTCCTAGATAGAGAGTGCTTTCAGAACAATTTCCTGTGCAGAATCTCCCCTAAGATACTTTTATTCTAGGCCAATTTGACAGTAATTGCTGGTGACACCATGCAAGGTAGGGTCTTGCCAAATCTGAACACTTTAATTATTGCTACATCATTGTCTCTATTTTCTTAAAATTGTCATCACTATTCCAAAAATGCTTACTCTGGCAATCTATTTTCTTCAGTTTGCAAAAGTATTTATAACATTTCTGATTATGAAAATAACATCAGTATGGAGACCTTCCCAGTTTTCACTGTGAGAAGGTGGTGTCAATGCCCTGTAAATACTATCTTTTCCTTAAATTTTTCAGCCTATTAGAATGTCAACTTATTTGCAAACACTTATCACATTGGTTGAAATTAATCGTTTGATTTCATAATCTGTAAACTCCTACAGGGAAAATACTTCTTTGTATTTAACTTTATATTTCCAATTCTAGTAATCTAGATGACATTCCGTGAGTCTGTTTATACCTTAATCCAATTAATCATTATAGATAACCCAATGATATCTTATATTTAGTTTTCCCAAGACAATTAGTTTAGGTCAGTGCCCTAGTGTAATTATTAGTAGTGATCTCTTTCTTACTCAAAAGTGTCCCAATTCAAATGATAAATTATATTGTCTCAGCATTTATATATCCTTTACTGCTACTTGACTAATTTCCCTCATGGCATAATCCATGTGTTATATACATCTTTGTATCCTTAGCATTTAGCATAGTATCAAGCATATAGTAGGCATTCAATTAAGGTTTATGGAACTGATTAGGTAAAACAAAATGTTTAAAATATCAAAAGCAACTTTCTTTTGATAAACATATGAAAAATACATGACCAAAAAAAGAAAAAGGAATTTATATTATTCATAAATCTGACAAAAAACAGAGAGAATATTCAAAATGAGTGATTTAAAGAGAATTTAATAAACGAACTCTACAACGATTTGGGAAAAACATAACTGAAAAAATAAAAGTAACAGAATTATTACAGCAATTAACAAGGAAAGAGAGATATCTCCTCACCTCTAGGCTAATGGTGGGAGGGGTGGAAACGGTTAAATCCTGGAAAAAGGGAGTTGCATGAAGAGGGCTTCATTGCAAAAGCTATGGTCTTCAGTCAGAAATGCGGTCAGCCAACGTTGACGCTGCTGCTAAGCAGTGAGGAACTTATGTAACCCATTTTTACTCTTCTCCCTTTCTTAACCCTCTTGCCAAATGTTTTCTATTGGTTAAACCCAGTTTGAAGGCATAGGGTAAAGGGAGCCTATTGATCCATTTATGTCAGCCTCTTGGAAAACAGAGCATTGGTGGACAAGGGTGAAATTGGATCTGTCGGAGGAAAAAGAAGTCATGCACTTAGCAGTACTGGGAGAGGAAAATGAAATGTCATTAGAGATTCAGCATGGGAGTGAAGGATTTTCAAATAATCCCTAAAGTTAGGAGATGTGACAATGCCAAGGATTATAGTACACAATGCTTGAAATTCCTGAAGGCAGTGTTCATATCCCACACTTGTAATTTTATAGTAATAAATCCCCATTAGGCTGCTGGCTGCTGTAAAGGCACTAGCACCTAGCATAAGTCTGGAAATATAGTGGGCTCCACTAGTTAATAGTTCAGAGAATACTGGGCATATAGAAGACACTGAAGTAAGACCATCTAAATTAGGTCACATGGCAGTTGTTTACAATAAATGTGATGAATGAATAAACAAATTAATGGTTGGATGAACAAATAGAAAAAATTAAGGGAAATTAAGCCTTTTGTGTTACATCAGGGAATATATCACAAATCTAAGAAGATTTTCACAAGTCAGTCACTGTGAACACAGTTAAATACTTTTTAAAGGATTGAGTTTATTACTGATTTAGACAGTGGAAATTTGAATCCAATGCTTGTCCAGAGGAAAGAGAGACAGTTCTGCTAATCCAACTTTTTTTTTAAAAATTCCGAACAAATACAATCTACTATAGGGGACTAAAATATTATCTTGGCCCTATCATATGTGCTGTATCTCTGGACAACCTACTGTAGGTTGGCTATTTCCATAATCCTCAAAGGACATTCTGATTACAAATTTCACTTTAAAGGTGTACTTAAACTTTGAAAGGGTGGGCTATATGAGACAATGGAGCATTTCAGTCAGTAGAAAGTCTTATCCCTATTGTGGGTTAGAAAAGGGAACTTATAATAATGTTGCACTGTTTTTAGTTCCATTTACAGATTTCATAAGTGTTATATGTCATTGATACAGTTTGGCTGTGTCTCCACCCAAATCTCATCTTGAGTTCCCATATATTGTGAGAGGAACTCAGTGGGAGGTCATGGAATCATGGGGCAAGTGAAATCAGGGGGAAAATTGCTCCAAGAGACAAGAGTAATAACAGTGAGTGTAAATAATTGTAAAATATTTATTAATAATTGGCAATACTACATTACATGCTGCATATGTACAATTTAGTTTAATCATTTCAAGAAGCCTGAGGATTTGTCATTTGCATACATAGATGTAAAATTAAGGGCAAGAGAAAATTCATTGAATACAACTACCTAAATAACTCGGTTAAATAAGGCTCATTATGTCTACTCAGTGAGGAAGATAAGCTACTCTATACTAATTTGACAGTGACTAAGTGTAAGAGCAAGGATGGGACCAAGCACTGTCCATGCTCCTTCCTAGAATACCTAGTGTTATTCATTGAATAAACATTTCTGAACATGGATTTCAGGGGTGATTTTCTAAGTGCTGGAGATACAAAATTGGACATGACCTATTGAGAACTCCATAACCGACTTATGTTAATGATACAGTTTGGCTGTGTCCCCACCCAAACCTCATCTTGAATTATAGCTCCCATAATTCCCATGTGTTGTGGGAGGGACCCTGTAGGAGGCAATTTTTGATGTGGGTGTGTTTCACCTGTGCTGTTCTCATGACAGTGAATGAGTCTCATGAGAACTGATGGTTTTATAAAAGGGCAGTTCCCTTGCATGTACTGTCTTGCCTGCTACCAAGCAAGACATGACTTTTGCTCCTCCTTTGCCTTCCACCGTGATTGTGAGACCTCCCAAGACATGTGGAACTATGAGTCAATTAAATCTTTTTCCTTTATAAATTACCCAGTCTCGGGTATGTCGTTATTAGCAGCGTAAGAACAGATGAATACGGTAAAGCAAAATAAAATCATTGCCTTGTCCCATTTGACTACAACACACCATTTTTGGGATGTGTAGTCAAGCCTGGACTTCCTACATAGAACAGTATCACCTGTGTGCAGCTAATTTCTAACAAAAGTCATGATACATGAGTCAGGAGATACTATCATTTACTGCTGACTGAGGAAAGATTCTCTCTGGTTTCTTCAGATATTCTTAGAGAATATATCAAAACAATATTCTGACTTTTTCTACATTTAACAATTCAATGATCTCCCTGAAGTCATTTCTGACATTTGAACATGTAAATATAGTAATCTAGAAACTCCTAAATATGTTTGCTTTGGGGATGAAAATATTTTTATTTCTTGGTTTGGTAAAGTAATATGTTTTAAAAGGATAAAAGTTAAGTTTAGAGAGTAAGTAATCAGCTA
The DNA here is from genome assembly GCF_008728515.1 of Papio anubis. Classification (NCBI taxonomy): domain Eukaryota; kingdom Metazoa; phylum Chordata; class Mammalia; order Primates; family Cercopithecidae; genus Papio; species Papio anubis. Next base: position 53,094,843 of record NC_044986.1, on the reverse strand, counting down.
TAATTCCACTATTCACAGATAGATTTTCTATGCATGTGTCTGCGTATGTATATACTCCATATTTATATGGTTATATGAACATGTATATATTGTAAAACATTTTATTACTTAATATATGTTAGCCCGTAACCGTTTTTTTTTTTTTTTTTTTTTTTAAAGAAATATTACCATACAGGTCTTATCCTATTGTGCCTAAGAAATAACTAGGATCAAAAGAAGTTACATGGCAGCTCACTCAATGGCAGGTCTGGGGTTTTAAATAAGACATCTGATTTTAAGACATGACACACTAAGGAGTTGGTCATTGTATTACTATTTTTGAGATGGAGTCTTGCTCTGTCACAAGGCTGGAATGCAATGGCACGATGTGGGCTCACTGCAACCTCTGCCTCCTGGGTTCAAGTGGTTTTCCTGCCTCAGCCTCATGAGTAGCTGGGACTATAAGTGTGTGCCACCACACCCAGCTAATTTTTATATTTTTAAGTAGAGACAGAGTTTCACCATGTTGGCCAGGATGGTCTCCATCTCTTGACCTTGTGATCCATCTGCCTCGGCCTCCCAAAGTGCTGGGATTACAGGCATGAGCCACCGTGCCTGGCCTGGTCATTGGATCTTTAACTTCAAAATCTTATATTCTGCAATGAAGGAGGTTCCTAGATGCACAGGCTTTAAAATGGTACTTTCAAGTAACCTAGTTTTTGAGTAATGGGATTGGATGCTGTGACTCAGTAATTGGTCAGGTTTGAGCTCTGTGATAGAGCTGGTATGCAGCCAGGTTCAATCAAAAGACCACATATGCAGCAAATGTACCAAAGTACATTTGCTAGAATAAATTGGCATGATTTGGAATGCATCAGAAACTCTGCAAGTTATCTTCAATAAAAACATACAGAATAGAAACAATCTAAAATTAAAAAAAACAAAACAGAAAAACAGTCAAAATTATGAATTTTTCAATTAGACCTTTTGGATTAGGTACACTTTGTATTTCCCTTCCAATTATTATTTTATCAATGTCTCTTTCCTCCTCTGTTCTGATTTTTAAATACCGAGGAAGAAGTACATAGTGGCCTGTGTAACTTAAATGATATACCAGCAATGTGTGTTTCAACAGGTACATACACTGAGTTAGCTTAATTGTAGGAGTGAAAGTGGAAAACTGTGCCAGAAACTACTTAATTAATAAAATATATGTTTGAAATAAAATGGTAAGAATTTGATAATAGGTTCTTTCTACCCTAGCTATTGTATATAACTTTCATTTGTGGTAAATTAATTGTCAAGATATGAGTTGAATTCCTTACTTTAGTCATGCTTTTATGAAGTCTAATTTATGACTAGAGAAAGTTGGAATTATTTGCTCTACATTGGTTGTAATTACGTGGTAATATTATAAAGAACAAAAAAAATCAACTGAAAAATCAGTAAAACAATGTTTTGGCAGGCTAAAACTCCTGAAGTCTCAGTTTTCCCAATCTATAAATGAAGAGGAAGAATCAGTCATCCATAGTTCCTGTAACTGGAAAGAGGGAATCAGTGACTATGAGAGTAGGATTATACATCTGCTGACATGCCATGGCTTCACTATAGCTGGGGAATACTTCTCTCCCCTTGACGTGCAGTGTGACCATTGTGACTTGCATTGATGAATGGGCCAGTGTGGCACAGGACTCAAGCAGAAGTTTGAAATGTGCTTTCACTATTGGGCTTGTTTTCTTATCATCTCTACAAGAACCACATATTGTGGAAAGCTGTTGCTCCTCTATTCTGGCACCTGAGAAGAAGAATGAAACAAAATTGCCCTACTCAACCCACAGATACACATCTTTAAAGAAAACCATCTTAGCTGACTGTTGCGGAAATTCAGGGACCCCAAACGAAGGCACCTGCTGAAGCTGTGGCAGAACATAAATTGTGAAGATTTCATGGACACTTATCACTTCCCCAATCAATACCCTTGTGATTTCCTATGCCTGTCTTTATTTTAATCTCTTAATCCCATCATCTTCTTTGTAAACTGAGGAGGATGAATGTCACCTCAGGACCCTGTGATGATCGTATCAACTGCACAAGTTGTTTGTAGAGCATGTGTGTTTGAACAATATGAAATCTGGGCATCTTGAAAAAAGAAAAGGAAAACAGCGATATTCAGGGAACAAGACAGGTAACTTTGAACTGGCCACCGGTGAGCTGGACAGAGCAGAGTTATATTTCTCCTCTTTCAAAAGCAAATAGGAGAAATATCGTTAATTCTTTTTCTCAGCAAGGAGCATCCTTGAGAAAGAGAATGCGCCCTGAGGGTAGGCCTATAAACGGCTGCCTTAGAAGCGCACTGTCTTTTATGGTCGAAGTCAAAGGGATAAAATAAGCCCCGGTCTCCTGTAGCGCTCCCAGTCTTACTAGGAGGAGGAAAATTCCTGCCTAATAAATTTTGATCAGACAGGTTGTCTGCTCTCAAACCCTATTTCCTGATGAGATGTTATCAATGACAATGCGTGCCTGAAACTTCATTAGCAATTTTAATTTCGCCCTATCCTGTGGTCCTATGATCTCACCCTGCCTCCACTTGCTTTGTGATATTGTATTACCTTGTGAAGTATGTGATCTCTGTGACCCACACCCTATTCATGCAGTCCCTCCCCTTTTGAAAATCGCTAATGAAAACTTGCTGGTTTTACGGCTCAGGGAACATCACGGATCCTGCCGACATGTGATGTCGACCTAGGACACCCAGCTTTAAATTTCTCTCTCTTGTGCTCTTTACCTTTGTTTCTTAAACCAGCCAAGACACTTAGGAAATAGAAAAGAACCCACATAACCATTGGGACCAGGTTCTCCCTATAGCTGACCCCTGGAGACAAACAAATGTTTCTTTTCACATGCCCCTGAAATGTCAATGTTTTTCATGCAGCAAATTTGAGCAATATGGTAGGAAAAATGAATCTCAGAGTCTATGGATTCTCCAAGGTTTGAAAGCCACTCCTAAATGTCATCATTTTGAGCCCCTAGTCACTGACTTCTGTGATATCACCAACAATGTCTTCTCACCTCTACATTCTATATGAAAGGAATGGAAAGGCCCATCAGCCCCATCAAATAATTTATACTTAAGTAAACAAAGGGCAGGCTGTCTAATAGAATGTCATAAGAAACCATTTTCCAAAAAATTGATAGAATGGAAAATTACTCTCACAAACAAATAAACTGTACCAGACGAAGCCATGAAAATCTGAGAACATCAGAGAAAATCTAGGTTCGAACTCTTTGAAGGCTAGCTCACTCATACCTAGGTGTTTCGTGAGAAGATGACAAATAAATGATCTAACAGTAATTCCACAGTGTGTCAAGCTGATTTGCATTGCTATAAAGAAATATCTGAGGCAGGATAATTTACAAAATACAAAGTTTAATTGGCTCACAGTTTTGCAAGGCTGTACAGGAAGCAGGGAGCAGCATATCACATGGCAAAAGCAGAAACAAGAGAGAGAGGAGGAAGCTGCCATACACTTTTAAGCAATCAGATCTTGTATAAACTCAGAAAGAGAATTCTCTCATCACCAAGGAGACGACAATAAGCTATTCGTGAGGGGTCTGCTTCCATGATCCAAACATCTCCCAGCAGGCCCCATGTCCAACAGTGGTCATTACATTTCCATATGAGATTTGGAGAGAAGAGACGTCCAAACCATATCATTCCAACCCTTGGCTCCCCAAATCTCATGTTCTTCTCACATTACAAATTAAAATCCTTTCCTCTTGGTAGTCCCTGCAAATCTTAACTTTTTCCAGCATCAAGTCCAGAGTCCTAAGTCTCAGATGAAACTCATCTCCTTCTGCTTCTGAGCCTGTAAAATCAAAACAAGGTATTTGCTCCCAAGATACGATAGTGTTATAGGCATTGGGTTAATATTACCATTCCAAAAGGGAGAAATTTGTCCCCAAAAAAGGGATGATAGGCCCCACACAAGTCTAAAACCTAGCAGGGCAGTCATTAAATCTTAAAGCTCCAAAATGATCTCCTTTGACTCTAGACCCTGCATTCAGGGCACACTGGTGTGAGAGCTGGGCTCCCAAAGCCTTGGGCAGCTCCACCCCTTTGGCTTGGGCAGCTCCACCCCTTTGACTTTGGTAGTTCCACCCCTTTGACTTGGGCAGCTTCACCTTGACTTTGCTGGATGGAGCCCACACAACTACTCTGATGGGCCGGAATTCAGTGCCTGGTTTCTCCTGGCTGACAATACAAGCTGCTGGTGACTGTATCATTCTTGGGTCTGGAGGGCAGTGGTCCCCTTCCCACAGCTCCACTATGCTGTACCCTGGTGGGAACTTGGTATGGGGGCTCTAATCCCACATTTCCCCTTGTCATTGCCTCAGCAGAGTCTCTTTGCAGGGGTTCCACCCGTGTGGCATGCTTTTGCTCAGGCAACCAGGCTTTCCCATATATTTACGCTATTGAAGTAGAAGCCAGTAAGCCTCCCTTACTTTTGCAAGCTGTGCACCCACAGGCTTAAAACTATGTGAAAGCTGCCAGGGTTTGTGGTTGTGTCCCCTGAAGCAGCAGCCTGAACTATACATGGGTCTCTTTGAGCTGAGGCTGGAGCCAGAGCAGCCAAGATGTGGTGAATAGTGTCCTGAAACTGAGAAGGCAGCAGGGCCCTGGGCCTGGCCCCTAAAACCCCTTTTTCCTGCTATGTCTTTGAGACTGTGATGGGAGGAGCTGTCTTAAAGACTTCTGCAATGCCTTTGAGGCCTTTTCATTGTCTTGGATATTAGCACTTGACTCCTTTTTAGTCATAATCTCTCTAGCAAACTGTTTGGATTGCAGCCTGTTTGGATTGTTTCTCTACCACAGGGCCTGGCTGCAAATTTTTCAAACGTTTATGCTCTGCTTTCCTTTAAAACATAAGGTTCAACTTTAAGTCATTTCCCTGCTTCTCTATCTTATTGTTGTTAGAAGCAGCCAGACCACATCTTTAATGCTTTGCTGCTTAAAAATTTCCTCCACCAGATACTCTAGTTTATCACTCTTAAGATCAAACTTCCACAGATCCCAAAAGTATGAACACAGTGCAGCCAAGTTCCTTGCTAGGGTGTGGCATATAGGACCTTTACTACAATTTCTGTTAACTTTTTCATTTCCAACTGAGATCTCTTCAGCCTGACTTTTACTATCCACATTTCTATCAGCATCTCAGTCACTATCATTTTACCAGTCATTAAGAAGTTGCAAACTTTCCCTTATCTTCCTATCTTCTTCTGAGGCTTCCAAACTCTTCCAATCTCTGCCTGTTACCCAGTTCCAAAGCTGCTTGGACATTTTCAGGTATATGTATAGCAATACCCCACTCCTGGTATCAGTTTTCTGTGGTAGCCCATTGCTGTGTTGCTATAAAGAGATACCTGAGGCTGGGTAATTTATAAAGAAAAGAGGTTTAACTGGCTCATGGTTCTGCACACTGTACACTACAGATGTAGTGCTGGCATTTGCCTCTGGTAAGGGCCTCAGAAAGCTACAATCATAGCAAGAGGTGAAGAGGACCACTGGGAAGAGGTGAAGAGGACCACTGTATCACATAGGAAGACTGGGAGCAAGGGAAGGGGAAGTGCCACATGCTTTTGAACAACCAGATATCATGTGAACTCAGAAGGAGAGCTCACTTATCACCAAGGGGATGGCACTATGCTATTCATGAGGGATCTGCTCTCCATGCACCAAACATCTCCAATCATTGCCAACCCCAGCCTCCAACAACGGGAATTACATTTCAATGTGGGATTTGGAGGGGACAAATACCCACATCATATCACGGGGGACTCCCATATTCTAATGTTGAGATCACTGAACTCTTCTAACCAATCTCCAATTTACAAGCTCTAATTATTCTCTGCCAAGACCATTTTAGGACTAACTCTGGACCCACAAGCCATGTAGGTACCTCTCCCTAACTCCCCTCTTTTGAGATACCTTGAGAATGTCCATGGTCTTTGTTGAAACATCAATTAATAAACTTAACTTTGTTCCCTAAGTGTATTTTTTTTTGTGGTATTTGACTGATGGCATCTACAAAGTAAAACAGCAGTTTATCCATGCCACTTTTTAGTCTTGAATTTTTAAAGCTTGAGCCCAGTGGGACTAACCTTTAGATCAATCATTTCCATAGGGTAAGAAAGGTCTCAGGGTCTTTCACCCTTACTCAAGCATTTCCCCACATGCATTCTTGAAAAAATTAAGTTATTTAACAGAAAAATACTTTTGAGAAATTTAACACAATATAGTCCATTCATAAAGAGTCACAATTCATGTTAGCACAAACAACTGCCAGAGAAGTCCTGCAGATATTTTTTAATGTAATATTACCTTTACACCAAATTATGTCACCAATAAAGCATGTTTCTAAAGCAACATCGACCAACTTTTCAGGTCCATGAAAATCAACATCTACTCGTGTCTTTGTTCCATGGAAGTTTCTGAGATTTTTCAGTGTATTGATTCACAGAATAATGTCCACTGTATTCCCACTCACATTCCAGGCATGAGCCTCCTTTAGTTTTACACAGGAGATTCTGTACAGGTGAGTAAGTAGTCACACTGTCAAACATATTTTGGAGCATTATAATACATGTTGTGCATTAGCTGTAAGCATATTGCGCTTTACATATTTCTTTACAGAACATAATTCATACAAGTAGAGTTGGAAAATTCTAGCCCCAAACTAACTTTAACACAAATATAATGACTGTATTGTAGAATTAACCAAAACACCCACGGAAACTAAATTGAGAATGATGATATGGTATTATATTAATAATAATTTATAATTGAAAATAACAGCAATGAAGGCCTCAAGAAGACACTCAAAATTTATTGATAAAACGTCTTTTTACAATTTTGTAATTTCCCAAAGTTCATGTGCATAGTAGAAACCTTGCTAGGCTGTTAAATGTTGCCAAGACTTAACAGTAAGTTAATGAAATAGGTTCATTGTTAAGTTCTTGTCAAATGCAACTTTCAGTAACCATTCTTACAGTTTACAAACAAACTGGTTTCAGTTCCACTTATAAATGAAAACTCATGGTTTGCAGTAACTTAACTCATAGATACTCTGGCTTTCTTTACCAAAATAATGTATCTTTATCTCCCTTGATTTGAAAATAAAATAAGTAAAAATGAATCATAAAGGCTTTCTAGGGACTTATAATTACTACAGTGCAAACTAGGCTACAGTTAGCTAAAGATCAATTAATGGGTTCAATGCTTCACTAAACTAGGCCAAATGACACAGAGTAATTCATCATTTCACAGTTAGACAGTTGTACATAAATATAACATTTACTTTAACTTAGAGTTGCCAGATAAATGTAAAATTGGGATATTAAATAGTTGTTAAAGGGAAACGAAAAACAAAAATGGAATGGTTGCTTTCTATAAAGTAGGTTTTGCTGAGACATCACTTTGACAAACAAAGGTCAGTTCAGATCAAACCGCTTTTGACTTCTAATCTTATTAAAATGGGAAGCCAAAGACCTAGTATCATTGATAAGTTTCACAAGGCTCCAAAAATGACTTATCACATGAGCCAGGCATTCAAGTGCAGTCCACTTAGTAATGTTTTCACGGCAGGATCTTGCAGGCTTTGAGTGATATTGCCATTTTCTGGAGTTCTCAGCGGTGCAGCTCTTCCACCCAGTTGTAACCAATTTCACTGATCAGTAGCTCAGGCTTAGCTTCACCCTCATAAATTCAATAATTCATTAGGCAGCTGCAAAGTAGACAGATTTTTAAGAAATCTCAGGTTTTTGAAAGAATTAGAAGACTCACTGATTCTTTATTTGATTCTGGATCCTGACATTAGTTTGGAGATAGGGGAGGATTTACTGTTTCCAAAGTGTTTACAAGGATTTTTATTTTATTATTTAATTTGTACTATTTTTCTTTTGAAAATAAAAATGGTTTTATTCTTATGGTCTGTTGAATGCCTTGGGCGATGTGTTTCTCAGATGTGGGCATTATTTGGACCATGCAGTTAGACTTACCAAACATGAACACAGACATAGGGCATTTTCCTTGCAGAAACATCTACCCCAAATATTGTGGCTGGCAGAGCCAATTGTAATTATAGAGACTGGCTTTGTGACTTTAATTTCTTAAGTGATAAATTTAAATGTGCATATATGTAATAACATTGTCCGAGTTCATTTCATAATTCTTCTACTAATTAGCTGGATAACCTTGTAGACAAGTGTGTAACCCTCTCTGTATTTCATCAATAACTTGGAATAACTTTCAGTTCAGAAGACTAATGATATTAAGTTCAGAGACATAATCATGATAACATATATGAAAGAGCTTAAAACAGTGTCAGGCACATAGTAGAAACTTAAAAAGTGTAATCCCTTTCTGTGATTATTATCTTCACTTTTGAATAAGCATATGTCTATCACTTGTTAATTGCTGTTTAATGTGACTATAAGTTGCTCTTTTTTGTTTTTATTTTTTTCTTAATCATGTAATTTCTTAAAACAATTTAAATATTAAAGATAAATAGTGAAAAGTAAGACTTTTTAAATCTCCACAGTGTCCACAGTTGTCATTTCATCCAGTGATATTTTATGCTAAAATCCATTCTTTTAACTTTTTATCTGGAACTTTAAAAGAACATGGTGAATACAAAAGAAATGATATTATCCAAAATAAAATATTACTTACTTGTGTATTGTTTCTAATAATGTTAACATCATAGTAACATCATTGACCACTTGTTATGTAGCAGATATTTTGCTAAGATTACATTTACCAATGCATTGTATCACTTTTTGTTGATTACTTATTATATAGCAGGTATTCTTCTAAGACTATATTTATCAATGCCTTATATCATTCAATAATCTCAACAGTCTTATGATATAGGTATTATCATCAACCTCGTTTTATAGGTAAGCAACTTCCTAAAGGTAACTCACATGGGATTAAACTGTACACTTAAAATTTAGAAGTTTCCAAATAAAATAGAAATCTAAATATATTGACTTTTTAAATTTCAGAGGCATCTTATAGTCTACCTTTGCTTTCTTTCCTTTTTTTTTAATGCTACCTACTTTTTGTAGAGGAGATTACTCCATTGTAGCCTCCTTGCCCAGTCTCTAGCTCACTCTGCACACTGTCAACAGTTTACAATTTCCAAATTTCAACTTTACCAAGAATCTTGTTTTCTCAGCAGGTCTCTCTGATTTCCTACGGCTTAGGATATAAAGTACAAACTACCTATGCTGCCTTTCAGGGCTGTTCTAGGTCTACCTCCACCTTAACTATCATTCTTATTTCTCCTAATGCCTAGAATGACTTAATAAATAAAGGTTACTCGACAAGTTTCTTAATCATATGGCTAAAAAAATTGTTAAAACAATTATTCTTAGACAGTAGACTAAAGGCATTCAACATTTCAGTGTGAGTAATTTGGATAGTGCAAAACATAGTTTCTTGGTGTTTACATTAATTATTTTATTTGTAGCTATTGATGAATTGCTTGAGAATTTGAAAATGTGAATAAGCATTCATTCAGATTAGATGTTTCTTGGGAGCCAGAGCTTTATCATGGATGTTAGAGCCTGCTTTTAGAATTCACAGAAACTCCTGCTATAGTAGACTTTACATAGGGGCCTATTTAAGAGGAATCACATTGGCGATCATTTCTACTGTTGGAATTTTTGCAAGGAATCTTTTACATTTTGCAGATTGCTCTGTCAGCCAATCATTTTCTTTCTGGTAAGTCAATAGTAGCATGTTTGAAAACATAGACATCCTGTTCATCTCTTTTTAATAAGAATGCTTTGAGATCTCCAAAGGCTGGGAATATATTTTATTCATAAATTTATCCCAAATGCCAAGCACATTTTCTAGCATTAATGAGATATTTTTTGAATAAAGAAATTCATGCATTGTTTGCCTACAAAGTAGAATTGGATATCAGCCTCTTCCGTGTGGGCTTAGGAGGATTGCTGCAAATTTCCAAGAACTGGATAATGTTTTGAGGTAAAAGAGAAATTTTACCCCCTTAAAGTCCAGGGACCTACAGGACTACATATAATTTCTTCCAAGACATGCTGGTGATATAACATGTGTTGTACATAAGCATCTTTTTGGGATCCCAAATGTTCACTGGTATATCTCAGGAGAATGCTTGGAAGTGGACTTCTGAGTGGAGTTGGCCAACATAAATCATGCTTATTTTAATCTGTGTTATCTGTGAATCATTTTGTTTTTGACTTCCTCATATCTGATCTTAACAGAAAACCTGAGATTGTTAGAGAAATTTTATAGATCTTAAACAGAATATTTTATGTGTTTTTTTTTTTTGAGAGGAGACCTGGAAATTCAGAAATGAGGAGGAAAAATGGAATGTTAGGGCAAGTTCAAAGGAGTAGAAATAAATTAGTAAAACAGGAAAAAATCACAAAACAAGGGAATCTGTGTACAGCCATTGTCTCTGTCTCCTCTCTCTGTTTCCTGTCATATTCAATAGTGCCCTTTTAGTTTTCTTGGCACCTAGGGAGTTCACACATTTTCCTTTATTGTTATATTAAAGCTTCTCATCAGGAAATAGTAAAATTCCTTCATGTCAGAATAATAAAAATCTACTTTCTCTTCAAAGGAAGTTTCATGTTTATCGGGGATAAACTGATAAAGGAATAAATTGTTCCATATGGCATTTGCAGCAATCGTGAACTGGGTGGGAGAAGTATTAGAGGACGCATGAAAATTGACACGACCCAGGCACTTCTGAAACAGAAGATCATAGACAATCCCTGAGTGGTAATATTCCCTTTACTTTGGAAGCAAATAGTTACCTTCCAGAAATTCACTTGACTCCTAAAAGTGGTCCATGAAATTTTCCCTAATCTGTACTGTGAAGATTATCCAAAATAATTGCCTCCTCTGAATTCAAATACAATCATAACATAGCAACAATTTAATTAGTTTTGTAGTATAAAGTTAAAAAAATATTCCTTGATCAGCTCAACTATTTCACTCTGGTGCGCATCTTCCTCTATGGCCAGTGGTACTTTGTTCATATCACACTGTGCAAAGCACCCTATGCTTAGATCATTGTCATTTCTTTGTTCACTAGTCCATGTAAATGTTTTTTTTGAAGACAGCAATCATGTTATTTTCGCCTCAGGGATGGCACAGACTGGCACATAGGAGTTGCTCAATGAATGCTTGAACAAGTGAATAAATGAGTCTCTCCTATGTGCAGGGAACTATTATCACAGTAAAAGGTGATAAAGATAACTAACACTCCTTTAGCGAATTTATAACTGCTTTGAACAGGCATGACACATCAAGAGGTATATTTACAAAGCAATTTATTTTTATCTCCTACTAGAGACGAAAATTTCTCTCTGTTGGGCTATTTCTTCCTCTGCTCCACTAAATTCTGGCCACTTAAAAATAAGACAAGATTCTCCAGTTGGTAAATAAAATGTTGATGCCTGTGTTATAGTCAAAACTCTAAACTTTATTATTATTATTATATAGAAATTTCTCCTCAGGCCTACCACAGTGGAGTGGTTGTGGAGATGCAAGAACTAGAGCTGCTGGGTGGCGCGGACAGGGGCCCTGGAGGCTCCGGGGTTACAGCTGAGGAGTGTCTCACTAAAGGCTTTCACATTTTGGAAAATATAATAAGGTCTCAGAAGCTTAATTCCAGTTCAGTGTATTTTTAAAATGTCTTATTTTTTTGAGGCTAAGAGTTCATTGGCTATAAATTATGAATGACGAGAAAAGGCTAACCTTGAGGAAATCTGGGGAAGATAATCGATGAGATATAGGGCAGATCTGAGGATGGAGACATGATGATGAAGAGAGGCTGATATTAGATATCTAGATTGATGGATGAGATGATAGATATGTCTGATTGAGGATTATCGAGTTCAGCCAAAAAGTCGATTAGTGGCATGATCATCTATTCAGGAATCTTTTTCCCTTTTCCTTCTTTTTCCTTTTTCCTTCCTTTTCCTTCTTTTCCTTCCTTCCTTCTTTTTCCTTCCTTCCTTTTTCCTTCTTTTCCTTCCTCCTTCCTTCCCCTTCCCCTTCCCTTTTTCCTTTTTCTTCCTTGTTTTCTTTTCTTTTTCTTCTTCCTTCCTTTTCCTTCCTTCTTTCCTTCCTTCCAGCCTTCCAAGTTTTTCTTTTTCTTCTTTTTCCTTCTTTTTCTTGAGTTCCGCTTTTTCTTTTCTTTTCTTTTTCTTTTTCTTTCTTTCTTTTCTTTTTCTTTTTCTTTTCTTCTTTTCTTTTCTTTCTTCTTCTTTTCTTTCTTTTTCTTCTTTTCTTCTTCTTTCTTTTTCTTGTTTTTCTTTCCTTCTTCCTTTCTTTTTCTTTTCCTTTTCTTTTCCTTCCATTAGGGTGGTATTATTGATTATACAAAGTTGTAAACATTAATATGTATCGAGGAGATATCCAGGATTCATGAAACCATTATTTTCATTGAAAGACGCGATCAACTTATCCAGGGAACCCTCCTAAGGCTTTCTCCTGGCACTGCTGTTTTTTGTTTGTTTTTGTTTTCTGTTTTCTGTTCAGAGTACTTACGATAAGATCTATCCTCTTAGAAAATTTTTAAGTATGTATTATTTTTAATAATAGGTCTTATGTTAAACAATACATCTCAGGATCTTTATCGTTTTTCCCCTCTCCTTTTTTCTTCCTTCCTTCCTTCTTTTCTTCTTTCTTTCCTTCCTTCTTTTTTCTTTCTTCTTTTTCTTTCTAAAATTTAATTTGCAAAATGAAGTCCTTAGAGAGTGTAAGAAGGTTAAAGAGGTGTTCTGATACACATTTTAAAAAGATACATCTGGCTGTCGTATGAATAATTTGGTTGGTATAGAGTGCAAGAGAGAAGGGATGCAGGAAAACAACTGGAGGATGTTTCAGTAGTTAATAAGGATCAAGCAGAGCAGGTATGACAATTCATTTTGTAGTTCAAAAGTAATATGCAAAATGAGTTTCCAGGTCTTGGTCTTCAAATAACACTCTATTAAATGGAACTGGGTCTCCTTGGAGAAATGGTTGATTTCAGGACTGGGACAGAGAAAGTACAAGAAATAACCTGGAAAACTATGTGGTAGAAATTAAGAACATACTCCAAAATTGATGGAGACATATCAGAAAGGTATAGAGAAGCCAGCTTGAAATGGCTCACATTGGCCAAATCTAGTACTACCTGAGCATCAAAATAAATGATGGCAGTATCACAATACAACACATTGAATAAAATAGTAAGACACAAATGCATTGTGTATGTAATAAGAAAGTATACAAATTTCGGAGAAAGGAAATCTCTTTAAAGTAAAATGCCAACCAATAAGCACCATCTGCTTTGAGAGGGTTAGTATGCATTCATGCATTCACTAATGGCAAACTTGTGAGGTATCAGTGGATAATTTAATGGAACAGAGCTCTCTTTGCTATAAAACTTTAGCAGGAAAACTATGTAATAATAAACTTTTAATTTTTTTCTCTCTTTCCCTTCCTTTTAACAGAGTAAGCAACATTGAGAGTGAGAACAAGATTCATGCTATAAGAAGTAACTTTCCCAAGTAAAAAGTTTTGAATCATTATAGTCTTTTAATAAATTGCAATAAATCACAGTAATTATCAGTTGTGCTAAAAGTTTTTAAAATCATCTATTTGAATCAGCCAAATAGTAATGTTTCCACTTGCAAATGAGTGAATTATCAGTATAAAATTGTTTCTAACTGAACAGGGATTAGGCTTTCAAAATTGAGTTTATTGACAAAAATTAATAAAGATAATCTAATTTTGCCTAATGTACTTTTATGCATTTAGTAACCATAACAAATAACTTGTTATATCAGGCCTGAGGTTGATGAGGCAGATATTTTATAATAAGTTTTTATTATTATGGTTATTTTGTATTATAATGTAATTTTATTACATCTTGGAATAAATATAAAATTAATTTTCTTAGCAATTTCCCAAAAAACAATTTTGCTGATACTAATATAAGAGTGATATGAGTTCCTTATGAGTTGTTTACCATAATTGTTCTAGTAATTATATTATAAATGTTTATTTTCAAAGACTTTTTCATTTAACAAATAATAGCATATATGTTTTACCCAAGCAAAGAAAGGTTGTAATAATGATAAATTGATAGTCAAAACAAATCTTTCAGATTTAAGGTTTCACTTTCAATGAATATATTAGGAGTATTAGGAATAATAATTTACTGTAAACTCATCAGTAAAGCACATCATTCACAATTGCATTTAAATTTTAATTGCGTTCTGCAGGATTCCAGAAATTAAGTAGTTCACTAAACCATAGTACACCTTTCCTCTCTTCAGCCACTAACTTTTCTATTCTTTGCTAATATATCTTTGTGATTCTTTTGCATTGGGGAAAAATTATTTGCAAAATTATCCCAAAGTATTTAGAGTCCCTTTAATACCACTTAGTTATTTTTTACATGTACGACCAGTCATTCTAATATGATCTGAGAGAGGTATTTCAGGAGGTCTGTAAATTTTGTACATGTATATAGGAAGTGTATTTTTGTTTTCTTACTTGCTTTCACTATTTCTGTACTGTTAGAGAAATTAAAAAGTTGTTGCATCTAAAGGTGTGGACAGTGATTTATAATAATGACTTACTTATGAATAAGCTAACTCAGGTATCTAACTGCCTGTTATTGCATTAAAAAATATTTGTACTTCAAGGGCAAATCTTTATTGCAAGTAAGATTTAATATTTTCTAGAAAACAGGAAAATGGTGCTATAGTAGCAGTTTTAAAATATTTTACAGTATATTACTTACATGAGAAAATTGTTAAAATGCAGATTTAATGGAAAAGGCTTCAATATATCTAGTACCTTCATTTTGTGTGTATATATAAAGTAAATGAGTTTGATTAAATGTTCCCTTGTCCTCTTTAAACTTAATATTCTATGGATATTGTTATTTCTGATATATATATACATCTTATTAAATTTTAATCATTTTGCTTAAGTGTGGAAGTAATTATTTATTTGACATTACAATTTGATAAAGTCAATTTAATATATCAAACTTGATGGCAATCCTATTATGTACAACAAATAAATAAATATCCTTAACAATGAGGTTTATAAGACTATTATTTTTTACTTTTATTCTTTTCACAATAAAGGTTTATAATCAGATATAGTTCAAACTTTACTTATTCTTTAGGGAAGTTCATGGAAAAGACTCTGATGGGTCCTCTTGAATGCAGATTTCTGATGACTTTGGAGATTGTGCCATTGGACTAGGGAAAGAAAAGAAATATAAACCTTCCAAAACTCTAACTAAGAAACTGTGGAATGAATTAAGTAATTGGAACTGAACTACTAGAAGACTAAAATAATTTTAAGTAACTTTTCTATTTGAAACATTGCATTTTGTCTTGATTTTCAGAGTCAAAAAAACTTTTTTTTTTTCCTTTTAAACTTGTGTTTACAGCTTTTAACATTTAAGTAAAGTATAACCTTCTGAGAGAAATTGAAAGCACATTTCTTCCTCTCTACCTATTTTCTCCAGAATTTGGCAACTATATATATTTCTAACTTATGGCAATATAGTTATTGGCATAAGTTTAATAAGAATCTGTTTTCTGTTGTAACAGGGCATAATTAGAGACACTAGTTATTTTATCAAGCCTTTTACTAGAATGGCATATTTTCAGAAATGAGCATACTGTTTTGAGGAATTGATGTGGACTTACAGAACCAATAAATTCTCTTGGAAAAATTAGCCTTTTTACTTATCTATTTAGTAACTTTACAGGGTTTCTAACCTGTGGTAAGCAAAGAATGTAACTTTTTGACAGGCCCAGAAACCTCAAGTTTTTCTGGAACCTCAAGAAGAGAGGAATTCACCCAACTTATACAGGTATCTGCAGACACAGATAAACCCTTGGCTGTGCTTAAGAGGCTTTTAAAAGGTCAAATCTGAGATTTCTTATATATTACAAAAAATAAAGTTCCAATATAAAGCCAATTTAAAACAGCCTTTACGGCAAATAATTATTTGTGCTGTACTTTATGCAAATAATCAGACCAAATATAGTAAAACAGAGACTTATTTTGCAAATTAATTGGCCCTGTTTTGATTTGCATCTGGTAGAAAGGTATGACTGAAGAGAGAAAAAGGAAATTATACTACACTCATTATTAGATTATTGTCTTGTCCATTATTAATGAGTTTTTATTGTTTTCTAAAATTTGGACTGAATCCTGAATTGTCTTCTGGTTCTAAGCCTCCAAATTAGCATTTTAAATTTTTTCTTACGTTTTCTGACTTGGAATAAATGAAATTGCTACTACCTTTTTCCTTAGACCCTGCAAGCTGAAGCTCATACTTGTGACACAGGCAAGAGAAACTTGTCAAATTGCCACTACCTTCTTCCTATTTAATCAGGGAAGTTTTGATTCTGAAATCTAGACACCTCATCTGACTGACTTCCAAAATTGAAGGAAAAGGAAGCTAGTTTATGGATTGTTTCCAACATTAACCTATATTTTTCTTCTGTTTGAAAGACAGTTTGTGATACCATCTTCTAAAATGAGATACAATTGCTTAATGGAAATGGTTTGTCCCCAAACTGGTTAAATGGAATCCATTGCCACTCAGCTTTTAACTTATATTTATTTCTCTTTCACAGCCCCCAACTCAGCTTTTATTGCATAAAAGATCTAGGAAAGCTTAAGACAGGGAAATGCTGGGGCTCAGAAACCAACATCCCAAAATGTGTCATTTTGATATACTGAACTAAGGAAGCCTCAGGGCCTCTCTAACCTTCTCTTTGTCTAGACCCCTCCTTCATGTTTCTTCCAAAAACCCTGAAGTTTCTTTATCTGCCTGAGATTCATGCCTACCAAGGAGAACAATTGCTCTTTCTTCCCCTCCTTATTATCTCATTATCTATTGCAGAAAAGAAGGCCAAGATGTGATCACACCTGAGCAGACCTTTTATGATAATAATGACTGTCTTCAAAGATTATTTAAGTCACAAATAAAATTATTCACAAATCAATCTCTGTTCCCTATCCAATCATTCTCCCTAGCAATCATTTATTGCCCCTCAGTAGAATTCGTTTTTGCCTCTTTTCCATAACCTGTTTTACCAGAATCCAAGTCCCCATTCTTACTAAACTTCACAATGGTATACCAGTTTCTGTATCTCATTGGGAAGTCGGGTCTTTATTCTCAAGGCTGCCATGTATACAAGTAAATAAATTTGTTTGCCTTTTCTCCTATTAATTAATCTGCCTCATGCCAGTGATTTTTTTAGCATGGGCCTTTAGCCATGGCTCCCACAAAAGCAAGAATTTACACAAAAGAATAATAAGGTGGTGATGAGGTAGGAAGTAGTCCCATCTCCTACTACTCTTTGCTTGACACCCATGGGATCACCAATTGCTAATATGCAGCTACTACTTATCAACTATTCTCATAGAATGTCTCTCCTAATGCATTGTATGGCTTGGAGGCGCGGTGGCTCAAGCCTGTAATCCCAGCACTTTGGGAGACCGAGAGGGGCGGATCACGAGGTCAGGAGATCCAGATCATCCTGGCTAACATGGTGAAACCCCATCTCTACTAAAAAAAATACAAAAAACTAGCCGGGCAAGGTGGCAGGCGCCTGTAGTCCCGGGAGGCGGAGCTTGCAGTGAGCCCAGATGAAGCCACTGCACTCCAGCCTGGGCAACAGAGCGAGACTCCATCTCAAAAAAAAAAAAAAAAAAAAAAGGAAAATATCAAAAGAAGCTTCAGGGGTCAGCAATTACTGACCTTGCTACAGTAGCAAGAAAATTGAAGAGATGTTTCAATAAGAAACCTTATTAATAGACTAGGTTCTACAGCACAGCATTTTGCAGTCAAAAATTTTTCTCTGGGAAATTAATCAATTATCCAGCACTTCTGAAATTAGATTTTTTTTTTTTTTTTTTTTTTTTTGAGACGGAGTCTCTCTCTGTGTCCCAGGCTGGAGTGCAGTGGCATGATCTCGGCTAACTGCAAGCTCCGCCTCCCAGGTTTGCGCCATTCTCCTGCCTCAGCCTCCTGAGTAGCTGGGACTACAGGTGCCCACCACCACGCCCGGCTAATTTTTTACATTTTTAGTAGAGATGGTGTTTCACCATGTTAGCCAGGATGTTCTTGATCTCCTGACCTTGTGATCCGCCTGCCTTGGCCTCCCAAAGTGCTGGGATTACAGGCGTGAGTCACCACGCCCAGCCTATTTTTTGTGTGTTTTTAGTAGAGAGGGGGTTTCACTGTGTTAGCCAGGATGGTCTCGATCTCCTGACCTTGTGATCCGCCTACCTTAGCCTCCCAAAGTGCTGGGATTTCAGGCGTGAGCCACCGCACCCAGCCTGAAATATATAAAACTTGTGCCACTTACATGCACTTCAGACAACATATATATTTTCTTGTCACTCAAGCAGATTTATAAGAATTCTACTTCTCTTTTATTCACATAGAGAAGCTGATGAAGGGCAGACTTTTATTTTCTTTTTAAATGTTGCCCAGTGTTATAGTCTGTTCTCATATTGCTATGAAGAAATATCTGAACCTGGATAATTTAAAAATAAAAGAAGCTTAATTAACTCAGAGTTCTGCATGAGGACTCATAAAACTTACAATCATGACAGACGGCACCTCTTCACAGGGTGGCAGAAGAGAGAATGACTGCAAGAAGGGAAAATGTCAGACACTTATTAAACCATCAGCTCTTGTGACACTCACTCACTATAATGAGAACAGCATGGGGGAAACCTTTCCCATGATTCAATCACTTCACATCGAGTCCCTTCCACAACATGTGGGGATTGTGGGAACTACAATTCAAGATCAGATTGGGTGAGATCACAGCCAAAGCATATCATTCTGCCCTGGGCCTCCCAAATCTCATGTCTTTACATTTCAAAACACAATTATGCCTTCCCAACAGTTCCCCAAAGTCTTATCTCATTCCAACATTAATTCAAAAGTCCAAGTACCAAGTCTTATTTGAGACAACACAAGCTCCTTCTGCCTATGCGCCACTAAAATCAAACACAAGTTAGTTTCTTCCAAGATACAATGCTGGTACAGGCATTGGGTATATACACCTGTTCCAAGTGCGAGAAATTGGCCAACACAAGGTGGCTATAGGCCCCATGCAAGTCTGAAATCCAAGAGGGCAGTCATTAAACCTTAAAGTTTCACAATGATCCCCTTGTCTTTATGTCCCATATCCAGGTCATGCTGATGAAAGAGATGGGCTTTCACAGCCTTGGGCATATCCAACCCTGTGGCTTTGCAGGGTGCAGCCCCTTTCCTGGCTGCTTTCATAAGCTGGCATTGAGTGTCTGCAGCTTTTCTAGGTGCATGGTACAAGCTGTTGGTGGGTCAACAATTCTGGGTTCTGGAGGACAGTGGCCCTCTTCTCACTGTTCCACTAGGCAGTGGCCCAGTGGGGACTCTGGGTGGAGGCTCTGACTCCACTTTTCCCTTCTGCACTGCCCTGGCAGAGGTTTTTCATGAGGGCTCCACCCCTGCAGCAAACTTCTGCATGGACATGCAGACATTTCCATATGTGCTCTGAAACCTAGATGGAGGTTCCCAAACCTCAAATATTGACTTTTGTGGACCCAGACGCCCAACACCAGGTATAAACCACAAAGGTTTGGGGCTTGTTCCCTCTGAAGCAACAGCCGAGCTGTATGTTGGCCCATTTTAGCCACAGCTGGAACTGAAGCAGCTGGTATGCAGGGCGCCATGTTGTGGGGCTGCACGGAGCAGGACGTCCCTCAGGACCTTTTAGGTCTCTGAGTCTGTGATGGGAAGGGTTGCCATTAAGGTCTCTGACATGCCCTGGAGACATTTTCCCCATTGTCTTGGTGATTAACATTCAGCTCCTTGTTACTTACGCAAATTTCTGCAGCATGCTTGAGGTTCTCCCCAGAATATAGGTTTTTCTTTTCTACTGCATTGTCAGGCTGCAAATTTCCCAAACTTTTATGTTCTGCTTCCTCTTGAATGTGTTGCTGCTTAGAAACTTATTCTGCCATATATCCTAAATCATCTCTCTCAAGTTGAAAATTCCACAGATCTGTAGGACAGTGGCAAAATGCTGCCAGTCTCTTTGCTAAAGCATAGAAAGGGTCACCTTTGTTCCAGTTCTCAAGTACTTTTTCATCTTAATTTGTATTAATCGGGGTTCTCTAGAGGCATGGAACTCTGAAACTAATGGAATATATATACATATTTATATATATTCCATTTATATATATAGGAGTTCATTAAGTATTGACTCACACCATCACAATGTCCCACAATAGGCCATCTGTAGGCTGAGGAGCAAGGAGAGCCAGTCTGAGTTCCAAAACCGAAGAACCTGGTGTCTGATATTCAAGGTCAGGAAGCATCCAGCACAGGTGAAAGATGTAGGCTGGAAGCCTAGACCAGTCTCTCTTTTCACATTTTTCTGCCTGCTTATATTCTAGCCATACTTGCAGCTGATTAGATTGTGCCAACCCAGATTAAGGGTGGGTCCGCCTTTCCCAGGTCACTGACTCAAATATTAATCTCCTTTGGCAACAGCGTCATAGACACACCCAGATCAATACTTTGTATCCTTCAATCCAATCAAGTTGACACTGAGTATTAACCATCACACCATCTGATATCACCTCACCTTGGACTTCATTGTCTATAGCACTATCAGCATTTTGGTCAAAGCCATTCAACAAGTCTCTAGGAAGTTCCAGACATTCCCACCTCTTTCTGTCCTCTTCTGAGCCCTTCAAACTGTTCCAATCTCTGCCTGTTACCAAGTTCTGAAATCACTTCCACATTTTCAGGTATCTTTAAAGCAGCACCTCACTCTCAGTACCAATTTACTATGTTAGTCTGTTCTCATGCTACTACGAAGAAATATCTGAGACTGGGTAATTTATAAAGAAAAGAGGTTTAACTGACTCACATTTCCACATGGCTTGATAGGCCTCAGGAAATTTACAATCATGGTGGAAGGCACTTGTTCACAGGGCAGGAGGAGAGAGAATAGTGCCAGCAGTGAAAATGCCAGACACAAATAAAAGTATCAGATTTTGTGCTCACCTGCTATCACAAGAACAGCATGGGGGAAACTGCCCTATTATCCAATAATTCCCCACCAGGTCCCTCCTATGACATGGGGGGATTATGGGAACTACAATTCAAGGTGAGATTTGGGTGGGAACATGGCCTGACAATATCACTTAGGCTGATCTCAAATCCCTGAGCTCAATCTATCCTCCTGTCTCAGCCTTATTAGTAACTGAGACTATAGGCTAACATCACAGTGCCTAGCTGTACGGGGGCACAAGTTTAAAGTCATATAAACCTGAGTGAAATCCTTAGTTGGCTATGTATTAGTTGAGTTATCCCAGCCCAATTATTTAGCTCTTGTGGGCCCCATTCATAGATGGGAATTCTATTCCTATTTACTGTGGGGAATAATGAAAGTACTCATCTCATAGAGTTGTTGTGATAATTAAATGATAAAATACACTCTAAGCCAATATCAGTTATCATTATTATTATTATTAGTATTATTGTTAATTTGGGTCAGTAACCATAAAGTATTGAAGATATGATTTATAATCAGGCTTTTTGGTTCTAGTGCTTGGGGTTATAGAAACTACATTATTCTGTCTTATTGAAAGAAATATAAAAGGCATGCTTGGAGAAGAATGGTCAAGTACAAAGAATGCTTCTGCTCATTGAAGTATCATAGATCAACTTAGAGATGGAAACATTTAAAATGGAAAGTAAAAGTTTACTTACAAAGAGTTCAACTCATCCTTCAGACAGTCTGGCTGGCCAAGTTACAAATACAAGTATTGGAGGAAATATAATTGCAAAATTACAAAGGCTACCAAATTGTTTGTTTATGGTGGAAAACATCAACTGCCACATGATCATGACTCTCAAAGTTTATAACAAAGATCTTCAGACATCAGTAAAGCCAAAATCAGAGCTTCAGTGATTATTGCTGTGGGATTCAGGCTTAAGGGACATATTTAATGTTTTGTGACTTTGGAACCAAAAATAGTCAGAGTGACCCTATATCTGTTGTTATTGTTAACTTTTTTCATTGCTGTTTTTTATTGTTTCTTTTGTTTGTTTTTTCTCAGAAAGAAAATGATTTTAATTTGTATTTATTTATTTATCAGTTGTAGATGATAGACTTAGTGTTACCAGAGGCAGGCCAAATTGTTAGGTCTTTCTGTTCTAAGAAAAGATTGTAGTGCCTTGGAGTAAAAAATTATGTAAAAGTAGGCAGTTTCAGTGTGGTTTTTAAATTCAATTTTAAAATTCTTAGCAGAATATGTCATAATTATCTTATAGTTTGGCAATGATTTACACAATTACACATTTTTTAATAAAACAAATTACATGGTTTGCAAATCACTATCTTTATTTTTATTCTGTATCATGAGTGGCTATTAATATTATTTGTATTCATGCCAAATGATCCTATTATAATGTGTACATCTAGCTAATCTTTATTTATTTATTCCAAGATCACATTAGAAAGAATGTTGTTGGAAATGATGGCCTCTAGTGACTCTGATCATTCACTTCTGAGTCTTTGCTGCTGGAATTGTGAATTGTGCATACTTTCTTATTTTATTATGTATTCTGTTACAACAAGTTGGTCTTGGAAGCAGTCTCTTATTTGGGATTTTCCCTGCTGGGCTTAGTTTGTTCATAGTTATATGTCAATTCCAAATCAGGGCCAACCTCCAGCCT
This sequence comes from Papio anubis, assembly GCF_008728515.1. Taxonomy (NCBI): domain Eukaryota; kingdom Metazoa; phylum Chordata; class Mammalia; order Primates; family Cercopithecidae; genus Papio; species Papio anubis. The sequence continues at coordinate 53,072,029 of NC_044986.1, read as the reverse complement.
TGCCTGTCCAGTAGATAATTGAAAGAGCTGCTTCAATCTAAGAGAGTTATGTAACTAATGTTGGTTGTTTCTGGTGCCCAAAGCTATTAATTATCAGGAGAAAACAATGTAGTTTGATTAGAGGCAACATTTTATAACAGTAATATTCTTGCCTGAGAGCAGTTAATAAGATTGCTTTGGGCATATTAATGTGTAGAAGCTTCAAACCAATTCAATAACAAACTATACAGGGGATGTCCTAAGAAATTCACTCTTGCCACAGAAGAAGGACCAGGAATGACATGTGAAAAAGAGGTCTATTGTAGTCTTTTATCAAAGGACTCCTGGAAGCTCTTCTGACCTGGAATGATGCCTTTTGTACAAGAGGGATCTCAGTCCAGTTTAATCGGTCTGTCTACAAAACAAGTAGTTATTGTTTCCATCTCTAACTTGCCATTATAGCTCTTTTCTTACAAATAGCAGGTCTGAGTCGGCCTACTTGGTAGTTAAGTAAATGACTTACAGACATGAATGCAGATAATTGGTACAACTAATTCCTAGTCACAGGGCTTTTACTTCTACTTCACCACAAGTAAAACAGAAAGCATTTAGACAAACAGGATTTTCTAACCGTATTCTCATTTCTCCCCTTAATGCAGTGCATAGACGCTATGAAAAAGGTGATTAAAGGAAATCAGAATAACAAAAGGAGACTAATGTCTACAAATAATAAAACTGTTTCTATCAGTGTCTGAAGATGTAGATTAAAGGAATTTAGAGGGCCATGTAAACAACTGACAACTGACCAGAGCCCTAATATTACTGTCCTCTAAAACAAAGTCAATAGCTGCCTATGTCCAGGCATAGTATTGTAAGTATACCTGATGTGTTTAAGCCACTGTGAACTTCTCTGTGTACTAAGAAAGATGAAATGCAGTGGACAATTAAGGATATGATTTTTTTCAGGCTACTGCAATAAGGAAAATGCTCATTAATGAGGAATATCTCAAAGAAAAGAAGGGACCTCTGATCAAAAAGCTCACAAAAGAAGAAACAGATAATCTTTACAGAACTATAGCTATTAAAAAAACTTTAATCAGTAATTCATAATCTTATAAAACAGAAGCATCAGGTTAGGATGATATCAATGGTAACTTTCACCAAACAGTTAAAGAAAAAATTATACCAATTTTTCATGATGTCTTCAGTAAAATAGGAGCTGAGAGAATTCTCCCTAATTCATCTTATGAGGCCAGTATTGCCCTAATACCAAAACCAAAAAAAGGCATGAAAAGAAAGGAAAACTACAGACCAATATCTTTTATAGATGCAAAAATATTCAACAAAATATTAGTAAATCAAATCTAATAATATATGAAAATAATCACACATCATGATCAAGTGAGATTGACTTCAGGTATGTGAGACTTTCTCAACATTCAAAAATTAATCATTGCAATTCACCACATCAATGAGTTAAAGGAAAATTGTATGATCATACCAACTGATTCAGAAAAATAATTCGACAAATCCAACATCCATTCATTATAAAGCCTGTCCTCAAACTACAAATAGGGAGTAACTTCCTCAACATGACTAAGAGCATCTACAAAAACCTATGGCTAACATTATACTTAATTGCGAGAAACTAGATACTTTTCCATTAAGATTGAGAGCAAAATGGGAAGATCTTTTGTCACTATTTCATTTCAGCATCATACTGGATATTTTAATCAGTAAAATAAGATAAAAATATTTATATTGAGAAGGAAGAAATAAAACTGTGTATGGATGGCATTAGTGTCTATCTAGATAATCCTAAGGAATCTGAAAAAAAAAGAAAGAAAAAGAGACAACCTCCTAGAAGTAATATGTGAGATTAACATGGTCACAGGGGCCAAGATAAACATATAAAAATCAATTTGTTTCTGTACATTAGCAATAAACTGTAAATGCTAAAATTAAAAATGCAATACCATATATAATCACTGAAAAAAACAAAACCTGAAGTGTACATTTAACCATATATGTACATGACTTGTATGCAGAAGATTTCTTCAAAATGCTAATGAAAGAAATCGAAGAAGATGTAGATAAATAGATAGTTATATGGCTTACAAAGTTTGGAAGATTTGATACAGTGAAGATCTTAATTATTTACAAGTTGATACACAGGTTTAGCATAATTCCTTTCAAAATTCCTGCAAGGTTTTGGTATACATAAATCAAGAATATCTTAAAATTTATTTGGAAAGGTAAAGGAACTAAGATACATTAAATGATTTTGAAGTGAAGAATAAAGTGGAAAGCATGAGTCTACTTGATTTCAACACTTTGTAGCTACAATAATTAACCCTGTGTGGTACTGGGATTGGGATAGACACATAAATCAATTGAACAGAACAGAATCCCCTCAAGTAGACCCTCATAAGTATGGCCAACTGATTTACTTTTGAAAAAGTAAAGGACCTAAATGAATAATTAGATAACTCTAGGCAAAAAAAAAAAAAAAAAAAAAAAAAAAAAGCCTCACTTGAAGTTTTGCATCTCATACAAACATTATGTCCAAAAAAATCACAGAGTTAAATATAAAACATAAAACTATAAAACTTGTATTAAAAATAGGAGAAATTCTTCAGGATCGATAGTTCCTCAAAGCATGCCTAGACATGACACAAAAAACATGATCCTTCAAGGAAGATACTGATACATTGGACTTAATTAAAATGTTTTAATGTTGCTTTGTAAAATACTCTGATAAAGATCTGTACGCTATGAGAAAATGTCATCATCTTATTTTCTCCCAGAGAGGCTAAGGACAGAATTGAAACCATCTTGAAATGCCCTCATCCTTCCCCTTGTACGATTTGGAGCTATTTTCCAGATTCAGTATTGAGCTTTGGGGCAAATCTGACCCTGATTAATGAGAAAGGCATGGTTTTGAATAAAGGAGCATTAGTCCAGAGGTCAGTGATTTCCTGTTCACCCTGCTTCAATCATCTCTGGAGGTTTTTGTGCTTTTCTTTTTATGTGTTGTGCTTTTCTGGCCGTGGAAATAGCTGTCAATCCAAGGAACTCACTTTCCTCTTAACCAGGCCTCAACTTTGTACTGGCAGCATTTTTAGTTATGGAACAATAATGAGGTGGTTCTTTCTTTCCCTCCGGCCCTTCTTCTCTCTGTCTCATATGATATATTTTTTGTTTCCTATCTCAACAAATATGAGTTCATTTTAATCATCAGAGTAGTTACCTATGATTGATGACTGACTCGGTGACTGTAATAAAGGCATCCCATCCGATATTATTTTTTATACCTCACAACAATAGGGTGGGGAATATATACTCCCATACCCCCTCGATCTTATAGATGCAAACACTCTGGCTGAGAGAGTTTCAGTAGTTTGCCTAAGTAACCCCTGCTACATGGCCTACTGCCACACAGTAGGCACTACTACTGTGGGACTCTCCAAAACCTGTCCTGGGTCTCAGGTAAGTCAGAGGGAATCTAGGTGGGGCTTCTGAGAACACTCCTCTTTTCTTTGCTTCCAAGGGAGACATTATCCAGTGCAGGGGCAGGACTTCAGCTCATCACAATGCCATATACATACATGTGGCTGTTTGAAATAATCCTGAGAGTAGTTTGAGATAGTTCTTCCAGAAGAGTGACAAACTGGAGGCCTCAGTCTCAGGCCTCTTAATAAACTAAGAATCTAAACCTAAGGTCCACTACAGAAGACACTCGTCATGCAGAATCTTTTTTCTTCTATATTTCATATCCATAATCTCATAATTCCATTTATTATCTCATTAATATATTATAGATGATAAAAATAGTACATATATATATAAGATAGAGAGAGAGAGAGCGATCACTCTGGAAATGTTGACCTGAGTGAGCCGTGTCATGGGAGAAATAGGGATAGAGAACAATCCAGGCAGAGCACAGTGCCATGATAGATCATGATGCTTTGTAAGGACTGAAAATAGATTGGTTTGTTGAGGGGGAAAACAGCCAGAGGAGAGTGGCAAAACATGTCTGGGAGGCAGGCTGGGCCAGCCCACAGAGGCCCTTGTGCTATAGGATGAGTATTGTAAATAAGAGAAACATCAGAAGGTTTAAGCAGTTGTGTACTTTGGAAAGATTATTCTGGGCCGGGCGCGATGGCTCAAGCCTGTAATCTCAGCACTTTGGGAGGCCAAGGCAGGCGGATCACGAGGTCAGGGGATCCAGACCATCCTGGCTAACACGGTGAAACCTTATCTCTACAAAAAATACAAAAAAATCAGCCGGGTGTGGTGGCGGGCACCTGTAGTCCCAGCTACTCGGGAGGCTGAGGCAGGAGAATGGCGGGAACCTGGGAGGCAGAGCTTCTTGCAGTGAGCCGAGATCGTGCCACTGCACTCCAGCCTGGGCGACAGAGCCAGACTCCGTCTCAAAAAAAAAAAAAAAAAAAGAAAGAAAGCAAGAAAGAGATGATGAGCTCCCGAACTAAGGCAGCTATATTGAGATGGATAAGAGGAAATGAATTCAGAGATCCTAAGGAAAAAGAACTGACAAGTCTTGTACAAATCAATGGAGAATTACATTTAAAACATCGTCTTTTCCATTGATACTCTAAAAAAAGTGAGGTTTTTTGTTTTGTTTTTTAAACAAGAAAAACTATAGTTTTCTCCTTAGAGTAAAATGTACTTTCCCCTCAAAGTAAAAAAAAAAAAAGAAAAAAGAAAAAAACCAGTTTACCTTTAAATAGATATTAGCCTAATGTGTCATTTTGAAACACACCTTATATCCAGGACATCTTTAGTTTTGAGAAATATTCACAGCTCCTAAGCAATATTTTCTGGGCTGTACTACTTAATATTCCTCAGATGTCCTCTTACTATTACAAAATTTAGATTAGGAAGTGAACTTGTCAGAGTTGATTTTTATAGTTTGGACATATTAAAATGTTGTATTAAATTTAGGTGTGATGTGTTTTCCAATAAAGAAAAAAGATTCTAGTTTTTAAAAGTATCATCTCTTGGTAACAAGGGAGCCCCAAAGTGCCAAGTATCTAATCATCTCTGTAGCGTTGAGGGATGGGAGGCCACTTAGGTATCAGGGTATCTTTTTTAGACAAAAAATAAACCATTTGTTTTTTGGAAATGCTTTTCTTTGTGTTAAGTACAGAAATCACTTACTCATTAAACTAACACTTTTTTGTCATATCTGCAATGGCAGCAAGGGAGAGAAAGTTTAATTTTTGCGCAAGCAATTTCATGCAGTTGTCATTAATATCTAGGAAGTAAATGTTGAGTTTAATGCTGCCCTGGTTTCCAAATAAAAAGAAGTCAGACTGCATCCCTGGCGAATGAAAATCAGTACCTTGTTTAGCACTGTGAGGATGACAAGAGAAAAGAATTGATTCATTCCTCTTGAAACATTCCAGCAAGGGTTATTTGCTACTCAAAATGTGCAAAGAAATGAGAGTCTCTTGTAATAACAAGAGGAACATGAAGATAAAAATTTAAGTTTTATCCTTTTTTTCCTTTTACCATTGAAAACAATTACAATATTTGTCATTGCATTTGGACAATATGTGCAAACTCTTTCTGACACAATTCAGTACAGAAGAGGCAGAAACTTTTCCTTCAGCTGGCATTTACAGGATTAAAACAAACAAACAACAACAACAAAAACACACAACAAAACAGAAAACAGAGCTTTTTTTTTTTTTTTTTTTTTTTTTTTGCCTTCCTTGAGCATGATCTCTTTCTTGCCTCAGTTGGAGTTATTTTCCTAACTCTACAGTTGTTATGTGTAATGATTTGGCAACATGCCATGATCTTTTCAGGCTTCACTTTCTTTATATCTACAGGATGGTTGCAGTTCCAGTCACGAAAATCTTTTTTATGCTTTGGAAGAAAACAGACAAATTCAGAGATTCATATAATCTAAGAGTTGCAGAAGACTCTAAGATCTAGTCCATTTAGGTTACAGAAATGTAAGTTCCTCCCTATTCTTTTACAAAAACAAAAAAACAAAAACAAAAACAAAACAAAAAACAAACAAGCAAACAAAAAACATAAAAATAGAGCCTATGTGATTTTTGAACAAATAAGTGTTCTGGAGGAGATTCGCAGGTACCCATGTTCTCCCTACTTGCATGATTGCAGTCTGTCTTCTGGAAATGGGCACCTGCCACACTGTGTATGCTATTTAAGATCAAAGTCTGATTCTCATCAGAAGAAAAAAATTGTTAAGGAAGATTATTCTAACTACTAGAGTCTTTCAAGAATTAAATAAGCTGGAAGTTTTCAAGTGCTTGGAAATATTCAAAAGAAATTACATAGAAGGCATCTTGGCCCTGGGGAGGTAACTGACTCTAAGGCTCAAATCTCCAGCCCCTTTCCTAATTACACTGTGTTATGGCCATTACTAAAGTCATAATAGCAGTTTTAATGTAGCTTATGTAAATTAAATTTCAAGTGAAATTCTAAAACTTTTAGTACACCCTTTTAGCCTTTGTGAAAATATAAACTTCAAAGGCAACTACTGTGTCCATGGCTTGATAAATGAAAAGGTGGTGTATAATTGAATTATTCATTAGATTACCAGGTAGAACATGATAAACAGCTTTATTAAGGGAAGGGAGTCAATACCAACAGCAAGGATCAGGACACCTCTTTTCTGATTTTTGTATTAAGCCCACTAGAACATATTTTTTAATATTCAGAGGAGTAATCCTTTGTGAATTATCTCCAGCATTACAGCTGTGATTTGGCTGCACACCCCCCACTAACAGAGGAGTTATTGCATCCTCCCTAATCTGACCTTACTATGGCCTATTTTATTCGAGTCTTAAATGAGTGTGAAATGACATTCCCAAGAAAATGAATCCAGTATTACTGGATGTTGGCTATATTCATTATTATGGCTTTTGCAGTACACATTTTTGTCTCACAGTAAAAATGAAATGTGAATCACTGCTTTATGAAACAGATCATGTCTGTTTGTTAGAGTCACAAACATCTTGAATGACACTGAAGGGAATTTCTGTGCCTGGGAATGTAGATCAATAGGTTCATTAAAGGTCTTACAGTTTTAATTAATTTTAATTCTCTGTTATTTACATTTGGGAGGGTCTTAAAGGAACTAGAATGGGCTGAACATTGTGTTACTTAGTTGTAGAAACAGAACTCTTCTGAAATAAATAAGGATATGCTCTGATAGTAGACATGTTGTATATTCAACAATAAGATCTATTAGGTAATAAGTACGTGTATGGTGGAAAATATGGCAATGATTAAGCAATAGATGTAAGTGCAAGAAGTTCCTCTAAAAACATCTAAATATTAGTTAAGTACATTTCTTAGATTGGTGACATTGGCCAATTTATTTAATCTCTTAATTTATAAAATGAAGATGATAATTGTATTTTTTCCCACAGTTGCTATGGAGAGTAAATGTGAAAATACGTGCAGGTTGCATAACAAGTTTCCAGGAATATAGTAAGAGTTGATAAATAATAATCCTTGTTGTTATTCTTGTTGCTAAAAATCATACAGGACAAGGAGTGTGTGAAGCTGTGTATTGTGGTGGTAGGAATGGTACAGAATGTGAATCAGCAGACCTGGATTCTAAACCTTTTTCTGCACCTAAAAATTACTCAGTAGCAAACAGCTAACAAATCACTTATCTAACGTGAAAGTAAGATGTTGTTGTTGTTGTTGTTTTCCTGCCTATATAATTTTGTTTCCTTGCATTCCTGTTTCTTTTTCCTTCATTGTTCTTTTTGTCTGTATTATAGAGAGGCAGTGTACATAGTCTCTTTCTTTTTCCCAAGCACCTTTTTGTAACAGCTGTAAAAATCTATGATTCCATAATCATATTGTTTATGAAATCAACTTGTAAATGCCCTACTGACTTTAAATATTGATAACTATACATTAGAACATTATGAAGTAAGGAGGATATAACAGTGTAAGTCAATCAGGTATTTAGAATAGCAATTCTTAACTGAGGTCCATTTTTACCCAATGAGAGACATTTGGTAATATCTGGAGACATTTTTTATTGTCAAGATTGGCGATGGGGTAAGACACTATTTAGAAGACAAGGATGCTACTCAACATTCTACAATGCACAGGACAGTCTTTTACAGCAATAAATTATCTGGTACCACTCATCAATAGTGCCAGTGTGTGAAACTGGTTTAGAGCATTATTTAACAAAAATAATTCCATAGACTTTCACTGAAAGCCAACTGTGTTCCATGCACTGGATAAACAGAATTGATAAAACAGTTTTTGCCTTCAAGGAGCTCAGTGTTTCTGATGTGTTAAGTCCTCTTCCATCATTTTTCTATAATCATACCCTTTTCTATAATCATAGCCTTGCCTTTAAAAGTGAGATTGGTCATAACTCCTACCAGAATATGTATGACGGGATGAAGGTCATAATATTTGGGCTTCTCTACTGAACAATAAGAATGGGTTTAAATAGTAATAGTCTTATAATTCATCCCCACTTCTGGTACAAATACCTTGGAAGAAAATTAATTCTAAAAAATTACCATGTGAGGAAAGTAATATGTATTTATGACAAGTTCATAAAATAATAATATCATTTCTACAACTCTGCTGGAAAAGGACTATTTAACGAGTAGATACAAGAGCACAGTTTACATACTGTCTTTTAAATAGAAGAGACAGGAACGAAGAGGTAAATGTCTGCTCATCTCTATAAAAGATAAAGTCAACTTTCCTGAACAAAACTGAATGATAAAGAAATGCAGATCTTGAAAAGTCAAGCCTCTGATTTATTTTTCACTTAAATAAACTGCCAGAGGGAAAGATTTGTGTTTCATTATCTGACAATACAATGAAATTTTATTTGAGGACTACTGATATAGTCTTTATTCCAAGTAGAAACAAATTTTTACAAAAACTGTTTTGGTAAAACTGTCAGTGTAAGTGTCATGGTAGAGAAAAAGGCATGGGGATAAATTAAAATTAAACTTGTAATAACTGTCTCACAGGTTGCCAAGAGGGCAATTGTGATTAACACTCACAAAGTGGAAGGTGGTAGTGTACAGGAAGAGTGAGACTCTTTACAAAATACTAATTAGGATTGCAGAAATAAGAACATCAGATACTAGGTTAGAAGTCTGGTGTTCTATTATGAAGAAATACTCTTTTAAAGCAGAGACTGCAAAGAATGGTGTACTGAAGATTCAAAAGAAAATTTAATGGGAAACCTTGATCTCTTTCATTTAAATTGCCCATGTTCATGACATTTATGTGAAGAAATATCCGGGAAAATGCTTAAAGCTTGCAAAAATGCAAATTTCTGTCTATGCAATTCTGTTTTCTAATCTTTTGCCCATATTGAAGCCCAGGGGCCAGGTAGATGGTTCCATTTTAGACAATCAGAAAACAGAGAAAAAACATAAAGCACTGATTTTCAGACATTGAACAATGGGAAGTTCAGGACTGTGATTTTTGATTGAAGTTAGAAAAAATTAGCTGAAATTTACGATTGCCTTAGTTTAAGGCCTGAAGACAATTTTTAGGACACAACACAGAGAAGAGAAAAAAAAAGCAAACAGAGCCTTGCAAAATCATTATAGTGAAGAGAAACATTGAATATGGGGAGGCCAGAATGACTAATATTTGTGAGGAACAGTACAATAGGAGAAAGGGCTTCAGAGAGAGAGAGAGAGAGAGAGTGTGTGCTCTGGAGGTCTGTAGGAGTCTCCTTGAGCTATCTAAACAAGCATGAGAAGAAATTGCTCCTGATTGAGGAGACAAACAGCCAAAAGCAATTGGCTAAGAAATTCCTGGAGTTCATGCAGGGTTGGAAAGTTTGTACATTAACTAGGCAGAGTAGAAGTACACATAGCATCAGCTAGAGTCCTCAGAAATATATTGTCTTAATAGTATGACTGTATTAACAACTATTAATACAAGGCTATTCTGAATCTGTCCTAACAAAGCATAAAAATAAATTTCAAAAGGATTCAACCAATTTCAAAAAATTAATTTGTGCCAGAATAAAGGCCAATAGTATTTACATAAAGACATCAAAATCCAGCATATAACCACACAATTCACAATGTCATGCATCTCAAAAAAATTGCCAACACTCAAAGAAGCAGGAATGTTTAGCTCATGATAAGGAGGATAATTTATCAGTAGAAATAGACCCAGAAGTGACCAGGATTGTGAAATTAGCAGACACAGATATAAAAACAGCAATTATACTTCCATGTCATTGGAGGAAAAAGGAAAAAACAAAGCTATTATAAAGATGTTCCCTATGTTTGAGAAGACAGGGGGAAAGTTTAAATTGATGAGAAGGAAAAATAGATATAAAGAGACATAAATAGAATATCCAGATGTATTTTAAATAAAGGGAAATAAATCTGGAAGAGACAAGCATCAGATTAGACACTGCAGAAGAAAAGATCAGTGAACTGAAAGACATAGTAATAGAAATTATCCAAAATGAGGCACAGAAAGAAAAAGATTGAATTAAAAAAAAAAAAAAGACCATAGATAATCTGTGGGACAATTTTAAGCAGTCAATTTTTCATGTAAGTGGAGTCAGAGAAGAAGAAAAATAAAGTTGCACGAAAAATATATGAAGGAAAAATACCCAGACCAGGCACAGTGGCTCATGCCTGTAATCCCAGCACTTTGGGAAGGGAAGGTGGGAGAATCGTTTGAGCTCAGGAGTTTGAGACCAGCCTGGGTAACATAGCGAGACCTCCATCTTTACAAAAACAATAGACCCCTAATTTTCAAATCTGATGAAAACTTTAAATGCAAAAAGGGTCAAATGCAAGAGGATCAACAAGCTAAAATTAAGATACAAAAATAATTTTAGGTCACATCATAATCAAGTTTCTGCATACTAGTGATAAAGAGAAAATATTAAAAGTGCCAGAACAATATATTTAATACAGAACAATAAGAAAAATTGCTCATTTCCCATCAGAAACTATGCAAGCCAAAAGACACAAAGCTAAATAAAATAAGCAAGAAACAAAAGGCTACATTTAGTACCATTCCAAACACAAAGGAATCTATAGGAACCAACCCTATAGTGACCAAAAACTGGTTAATGGTTGCCATAGGCCAGAATAAAGTGGGGAAAGGATTGATTCCAGAGGAGCAAGGGAAACTTTTTTTTTTTTTTTTTTAAATATGGAGTCTTGCTCTGTCGCCCAGGCTGGAGCAGAGTGGCATGAACTCAGCTCACTGTAACCTCCACCTCCCAAGTCAAGCAATTCTTCTGCCTCAGCCTACCCAGTAGCTGCGATTACAGGTGACTGCTACCACGCCCGGCTATTTTTTAAAAAATACTTTTAGTAGAAATGGGATTTCACCATGTTGGACAGGCTGGTCTCAAACCCTTGACTTCAAGTGATCCACCCACCTCAGCCTCCCAAAGTGCCGGGATTACAGGTGTAAGGCACCTTTCCCAGGCAGGGAAAATTTTGATGTGATTGAAATTAAGATAGTGATGGTAGTTACATGACTGCATACATTTGCCAGAACTTACAGGATTATACAATTAAATTCAGTGAATTTAAGTAAAGTTGCTTCACAACAACACGACTATCAAAATCATAAACAATAAAAGGATAACCTATGGTAAATTTTTTGGCAAAACTTGTTTGCCAAATCTTTATTTGCAAATTAATATTGTATGTTAAATTAGATATTTAAATATGTGTTTTTATTATACAATGAAATGTTTGAGCTTGGTATTTTCTCATTTGACCCTTGGTTATTTGCTGCTTTTTCTAAATTGTGGTATTTAGTAAGAAAGTTTCATCTCAGTGGGTAAGAAAGGCTTTCAAATTCTTGAAATTTTGCAAACTACTTTTTTTTTTTTTCTATGATGAGAAAAATCCCTAGGTGTTTAAATCTAGTTGTGTTCAAATCAGAGATTAACACTTGGTACTAACTTATTGCTGGACTTAATTATTTGAATGCTTAGGGTAAAAACCTTAGTTTCTTGCCATTTTTCTTTCTTCTCACCAAATTCTCCTATATTAGATCTGAAGCAGGTAAGAAAGATTTGTTCCTGGATGACCTAATGGTATGTGTCTATTTGGTGGTATGGACTAATGAACTTACTGAGTTGAAAATGATATTAATCTTTTTGCACATGCTCACCCTGGACATGGCTGATTTGCCGGAACCAACCTCATTTTCTAGTTTGTTTTTGAATTGGGTCTGAGCTGTGACCTGAACGTACTGCTAAGTCACCAATAAATCAGAACAAAATGATCGGTACTAACTTAGGCAGCAACTGGCCTGATTTGATGGTCTGCTTAGCAGTTGAAGAGTCATTCAATGTTGATTCTTAAATGTGCCACTATGGATGCTTAATATACTTTTTTACAACCTATAGATATATAGTGATCATTTATTGATAGGAAGATTTAATGACACTTAAAGGAGAGATAAGATAAAACAGTCAAAAGTGAGGAGGTTTTCCATATTTTTTATAAAAACCTAACAATGCTATGGGGAATTTTGCAAGATTTCATAAGGATCAGAATCATGGAGTCTAAGCTGTCTGGCATAACTTAGATAATACCAAAACAGCACGCATAATAGGCAATCATTAATGAAAATAAAAACCATCCACTGTTATGACAATTGATTAAAGGTTCTCAGCCATAGCAAACTTACATATTAGTTTGTAGAATTTTGTTCAGTAGAATGCAAATCTTACCTGTCCAGTAAAACAAATCAGCCTGCTTTTCATCTAACACAACAATCTTACCTTAACATTTCTTTATTAAATTGCCTATAACCACCTAGCTCCTTAAATATTCTTTTAACTGATTTTAACATGTTACTTGTTCCCTCATTGATAAACAAAATATTTTTCCTGTTTACTTTTTACCTGTATGAAAGCCTTTAAAATTTCTTGAAAATTACATTTTATACAACCTTTCGTGTTATTCCAAAGCTTAGAGGCTCTAGCTCATTATATTAACAATGATTAATTCTCTCCAGTACCAAACACTATTCTACTCATTAGTTCCATCTTTAAAATCATCACAGTGTAGTTGAGGAGTTTATAATGTTATGTGGTAGAATCTTTAATGAAATTACTTGAAAGTGTAAGGATACTAGTTAGAGCATATGATTCTGACTGTAGTGTTGAGATCAGAGAAATACAAAGAAGCTGTATTTAGTCTAAGCTTTGCAAGTAGAATTTAAACAATAAGCCACAGGTGGAAGTGTGCAACAGAGAAGAAGAAGACATTGTAGTTAGTAAAACATATCCAGTGAAAAGAGAATGCATAGACGAGTTTGGAGCACTCATTTAACCAAAAATTTCAGTGTTGCCAGAGTAGATGGTGAGAAGAGTAGGGAGTGGCTAGAATGAGGCTATAAACAAAGGCTGGACACAGTTTGGGAAAGGCATTTTAGTGTTAAGGGATATGACATTATCTTTTTGGCAGTGGGAATCTATGGAAAGTTTTAAAAGTATCTTCATTAATTGTAATATCTGCATTTTAGAGCATGTTATCTGTGGCAGCGTGGAGAATTAATAAAAGGAAAAAGGGACTAAATTTAAAAAGAGCAAAAATTGTTTTTTCAAAGTATCCAAGACAGAATTAAGGGCTACTTCAGAAGCAGTGCCTTAGAGGTGTAGTAATTTTCAGATTCATCATGGAGATAGATTACACAGGAGCTGATGAGGTGTGACTCATAAGGATGAGTTAATGAAACTTCCTAGGTTTATTGCTTGGGTGATAAACTGGGGGATGGTCTGGAGTGACAGTTACTCAAGAGAGGCGAGACAGAATTAAGAACAACCCAGTGAATGAAGTGAGTGAAAACGTTATATATAAAATGAAATACAGCTAGGTTATAGAGCTGGGGAATAACATGCGCCCCATCCCAAAGACATCATTATCTAAAGGAAATTGGGTTTAATTTAACATAAAGATAACAGTGCTAAGCATATGCTTTGGAGCTGGGCAGACAGTTTAGAACTCTGGCTCACTGTCTGGGTGCGGTGACTCAAACGCTTGTAATCCCAGCACTTTGGGAGGCTGAGGCGGGCGGATCACGAGGTCAGAAGATTGAGACCATCCTGGCTAACACGGTGAAACCCCGTCTCTACTAAAAATACAAACAATTAGCGAGGCATGGTGGCATGTGCCTATAATCACAGCTACTCAGGAAGCAGAGACAGGAGAATCGCTTGAACCCAGGTGGCAGAGGATGCAGTGAGCCGATATCACTCCACTGCACTCCAGCCTGGGTGACAGAGTAAGACTCCATCACAAAAGAAAAAAAAAAAAATTCTGGCTCACTATGATCCAAGTGATGTGGAGCATATTATATGTAACATTTTTAAGCTTTAGAGAATTTATCCTACTTTGATGTTGTGAGCTAACGACTTTATAGAGATTAACACAGAGCCTGACAAATAGTGGACCCTCAACAAACAAGAATGTAAAAGATGACAATTCCCTTGCTCTCCTAGGAATAGTTACTTTTTTCATGCTACTTTTATTTAGGCTAAATTGTGCCAGCATTTGCCAAATTCCAGCTTTTGTATAGTTATTAATTATTTCATTTTTTTGCCTCCAAAGTTGTGCATTTGTTCGTCTTGCTAAGTATTATTTCATTTCTCACTGTGTCGATTACAGTTTTTCGCCAAATTGGTGGTTCGTAACTCATGAGATACTAGTAAAAGATTTATTTATGCTTTTATTTATAAAGTTTAGTCTTAATTTAAAAAATAATGCAAGCTTGTTTTAATAATAAAGTCTAAAAATGCTGAAACAAATAATAATTGCACTCTACCCCATTTCTACTCCACCAACTCTGAAATAGCAAATGTTAACAATTTGGTGGGTATCTTTCCATCACATTCTTGATGACACAAAAATTGTATTCAGAACAAGTTCATATGTTAACACAAATACATGCACATGTATAAAAATTCTGATTTAGTTCCAAATATAGGATTATTTTTGGCATTTAGATTTCTTGCTTGCTTAGGTTCTTGATATTAATGGACATCCCTGTAGTCATTATATTGTTTATTATGGAGTACTATAATTTAGTCAACTTTTTACTTTTCATTCTCAAAACTTTGTTGCTGTTGTTGTTGCTGTTGTTGTTGTTTTCAGATAGAATCTCACTCTATCCCCCAGGCTGAGTGCAATGGTGTAATCTCGACTCACTGGAACCTCCGCCTCCCGGGTTCAAGCGATTCTCCTGCCTCAGCCTCCCGAGTAGTTGGGATTACAGGCCTGTGCCACCACACCTGGCTAATATTTTTGTATTTTTAGTAGAGACGGGGTTTCACATGTTGGCCAGGCTGGTCTCGAACTCTTGACCTCAAGTAATCCGCCCACCTCGGTCTCCCAAAGTGCTGGGATTACAGGTGTGAGCCACCGCACCCAGTCACCTTTTTTTTTTAATAGAAATATTTAAGAAATATTTTTGAAAGTCTGCTAAGTGTCAGACACTATATCAGGGGCTGAGGCTGAGGATGCAGCAGTGAACAAAACAGGTTTAGTCTGTACCTTTGGAGAGCTTATATTCCAATTGAATGTCTTGAAGGAAATATCTCCATTAATATGGCATAGACAAAAAAAAGGAGAGCATTTTAGCTTGCATCTGATCCTCTTCTGAAATAATAATCTGTAAAATTAGCTGCTGTTGGGGGTGGGAATTAGCTGTTGAATATCTTTTAAAAATTCTTGCACTGTAATGGAAACCTGAGGGAACACGGAAGTGGGCCATGTGCATGTCCTGTGGTTTCACCTTAGACTTGGTGATAGTTAAGGAGACTCATTGCACTCTCGGAAGCTGAAAAGACATGATCAGAGAAAGTACAAAAGTTTGCAGAAGAGTAGATAATAAGTGGGCAGAATGCCAAATTTAAACTCTTAGTTCTCTGTTATTCTCTATGTATTATTATGCACTTTCGAACACTTGTAATACCAACTTCTAGAGCTAATGTGCTTTGCTAGCAAAATTTTAAATATAGGAAGTTTTAATTTAGAAATTTAGTACAAATAGAACTAAAAAAGGAAACTTTAAAGGGCAGTGAGTTGATATGAACAAGCCTCACGGGCTTTTGTTCCTTCAAAAAATATTTGTTGATTTGCTTTAGCAGCACACAGAAGGTCACAGGTAACCCAGAGAGATTAGGTGACCTCCCTGTATTACATTGCTTACAATGTTATGATCCACGCATCCTGGTTATCAACAGACTTTGTTTGACTTGAAATTGATGAAAAATATTTGAATTCATATTTTAAACTAGAGATTTAATTTCTGTAAAATATATATTTCTAGTTTCACTTGAAAAATCTAGAAAGCTGGCCATCCTGTACTTACATTTCTAGATGTCAGCAATTGACTGGTCCATTTAGATGATCTTGTATTCCCTCAGGCAATCCATTTTTTTAATTTATAAAGCATCAACTGAGGAAGCATTTGATTTTGCGAACCTGCCTCATCCATAATGGTGAGTGGATATACTGCTGTAAGCTGTCTGTTAGCACCTGATATACTTTCCTTTTCCTTCCATGCCTGTGACCACATGTTACACACTCCTTTTTCAGCTAGGTTTTAGATATTTTAAGTTTTAAAATATTATGTAGTCATACAGGACTTAGAAGAGAAGCACAAGAGAAGAAATTATAGTAGACAGATGCACAAGTGCAGAAATGTAAAACATTTTTCCCGAAATTTATTCTAGGAGTACAATTTACAAATTAATGAATGCACAGATTTTCAGTGGTATGGACTGATGAGTTTTGACAAATGCATGCAGTCATGTAACACTCAAAACCCTGTTAAAATACAGAACATTCAGTTGCCACAGAAGACTCCTTGTGTCCTTTCCCAGTCATTTCACAGCTACTACCCTTCAGTTTCTCCAGGAAAACCTGTATTTCTTTCACCATAGATTAGCTTTTCCTGTACTAGAAACTTCATAGAAAGGAAATTATACACAATGCAGTCTTTTGTATCTGGCTTATGAATCTTTGAGATTCATTCATTTCATTGTGTATACTAGTTCTTAGTTCCTTTTCATTGCTGAGAGGAATAATATTGTATAATTATACCACATATTGCTTATGGTTGTCTCAATTGCTCTGAAATGCCTAAAACACATTTCTACAGACTTCTCACACTCTAATTAACAGCTAACAACTGTCCACTTGGTTAATAAATAAGAGAAAGGAAGACAAGCATCCTCATTCCTTGAGTAATCAGCACAGATTGCTTGAAGGAAGGTTAAGGAAACCACCTAACAATGTAATGGAATAGAAGACTCTGCTGACCAACAGCCAGAGTGACTGATTTGGACCACAATGGAACAATTCTTTTCCTGCCATGTGATCATCCGCATTTCTCTGTGCTATGGTTTAGATGTGATTTGTTCATCCCCACCAAATCTCATGTCGAAATTTGATCCCCAGTGTGGCAGTGTGGGGAGGTGGAGCCTAAAGGGAGGTGTTAGATCATGGGGGATGATCCCTTATGAATAGGTTAATGCCCTCCCTAAGGGGTGAATGAGTTCTCATTCTACCAGTTCCCAGAGAGCTGGTGTTCAAAAGAGTCTGGCACCTTCCCGTTCTGTTTTTCCTCTTCTCTCTTGGCATGATGATCTCTGCTCAAGCCAGTTCCTTTTGGCCATCTGCCATGAGTAGCATCTGAGGTTCTTACCAGAATCAGATGCTCAATACTGAACTTTTCAGTTATCAGAATCTGAGCCAAATAAACATTCTTTCTTTATAAATTACCCACCTTCAGGTATTCCCTTATAGCAACCCAAAATAGTACTAGGACACTCCTTCTCAAATTAATTATGGTCCCTCAAGATTTTTAAAAGACCAAGAGAGTCTACAGAGAAATAATTTTTTTTCTTGCAAATCTTTACTCATTTTATTTTTGCTTATTAGAATAAAAATTTTAATAAAGTTTCTTATATGCATGTAAGAATCTCACACAACTATTTTAAGGGAGCATATACTCTAAATCGGATGACTTCACCAAAATTAGTATCAGATTATTTCTCCATTGACCAGGATGATAAAATAATAGTTTATAAAATTCTATGCCTGGGAGAGCAAAAAAATAACATTTCCTTTCAACTACAAATAAAATCTATATTTTATTTTATTTTATTTCATTCATCTCATTGTGTATACTATGAATACACACACTGTATGTATATTTATGAATCCCAGTTTTCACATTAAAAAAAGCTTTGTTTTTGTTTATATGGAAACTACGTATGTTGATTCATTCCACACAAATTCCACAGTAAGGTTGTCAAATGTAAAATCAGTTTATGAGATCTCACTTAAGCACCACGTGTTTGTTTCCCATTTTTTGTTGAAGAGGTTGCTTTTTGATTTTTGGCAGGTAAATTGATCATTGCACTGCTCTAAGAGATAGTTCCTTTAACCTTTCTTAATTTAGCAAACCAGAAGTAAGCTATGTTTTGCTCATTTTGGTCAGCATTGCTAGATAATTTGAAAGATATTACTTTATTTAATCATCACAGCAACATTATTGGTAACAGTAGTAATAAGTATTTATTAAGTACCTATTGTGTGCAAGCCACTGTGCACCTAGGCATTTTTTTGTATTTATCGTATTTTTGCTAACAAGAAATCTGAGGTTATGAAACCCAAGGTTTTAGTTACATTATCAGAGTTAGACTCATTCTGATAACTTTTGTGAACAAGATGAAGGAACTCTAAAAAGCAAGAAGGAGAAAAATAAAAATGGTATGTACATCAGCAACACAATTCTATACTCTTTCAAGACCTAAAATCTGGAAAGGGTAATGGAGGAAGAGAAGAGAGTATTATTTTTTTTACCATTAATTATGATTTATACCCTCTTACTCCACTACTATCAAGAGATTTTTTTAACCCACTTTTATTTAAACATAAGTGAATCTCTAGCGCTTGGTGAACACTTTGAGCAAAGCACTTCCTTTCTGAAGACAATCACCTCAGACTTTGTTGAAGGCACTTTGGCCAGTCCCAGATTTAAGTGTGAGAACTGGCTGAAATGTAGACTATCGGTATAACATACAGTATCATTTGTGAAGAAAGGTTATTTTTACACTAGATGGAGGGAGTTTAAGTAATTGTTTTCCTAAATTCAGAGGTAGGACAACTTATGGGTTACCATCATCCCTAGCATAATGGGTAGCTCTCCCTCTTTACAGACGGTGTGCTCATAGAACGGCTAGTCCAAGAGTCTAAATTATTTGCAGGCTTTGATTCTTCTTTTCTAGACATTAATAAGGGTATTTTGTGATTTTTTAAAAAAATGAGTTCCCTGATATTAAAAATAATTTAGCATAAATTGCAGTTTAAATTGAAAAAAGAAGCCAATTTTGCAAGCAGTTTTTTTTTAAACTGATCAAAATGTGCAGTTTAATCAGTTTTGATCAGTTTTTTTAAACTGATCAAATGTGTAGAATAACTATTTCCTTTATTTATTTATAAAGGAAATAGTTATTCTGGATATAGTATGAAGGGTGTGTTAGTTAAACATGTACTCATTAATACAGATATTCATTTTCTGCTTATTTCAGATTGTTCTTAAGAAGATGAAACACAATGAAATAACTAAAATTCAAGTAGTGTATTTTCAAAGAAATGAAATATTGTTCATACGTCCAATTCTTCATTGACATTACTCATATTATATATGTATATATTTCTATATTTTACACAGATAGAAAAACTAAAGAAATAATATTTGCCTAAACAGTATTGGATTTATTGGTATAAAATCAATTAACCCATAGAGATTACCGAACTTCTAGAAAACTAATAGAGATTTTTTCAGTCTTACATAGCTCTGAAAGATAGATATTATTATTTACATTTTCAACAGAAGAAACTGACTCAAGTTTCATGAGTTAAAGATATGACTTAAAGACATATATGTGTCTTTGATTCATTTATTTAAATGGTAAAGTATTTAAATGGTAAATGGCAGAACTGAAATGCAAACCATTGTCTGATGCATCATAACACTGTATACTTTCTCATAGAAAGAAAATATGATCTCATTTAAAGATGACATAACCACTTAATATATGAAACCAAAAAGCTGAACGCATGGATTATGTAAGTAAGGGTGAGTTACGCTGTTGGGATAAGCTTTAGAAAGAGTTGATTTGGTGATCGTGTTGGTGAGACAGGCAGAAGGGCAGGAACACTAGTTGTAGAAATATTTTTTATATTGATTACAGAAGTTAAAGTGGTTTCACGTTATCCTTAGAAGTATGAGCACTGCAATTTGTTTATTAATGTCTTTAGCCCACTTTTCAATGGGATTTTTTTCTTGTTGCTTTGTTTGAGTTTATTGTAGATTCTGAATATCAGTCATTTGTCAGATATGTAGATTGTGAACATTTTCTCCCATTCTGTGGGTTGTCTGTTTACTCTGCCGACTGTTCCTTTTGCTGTGCAAAAGCTCTTTAGTTTAATTAAATCCCAGCAATTTATCTTTGTTTTTGTTGCATTGGTTTTGGTTCTTGTTCATGAAATTCTTGCCTAAGCCAATATATACAAATGACCAACAAACATATGAAAAAATGTTCAACATCACTAATGATCAGGGAAATGCAAATCAAAACCACAATGTGATACCACCTTACTCCTGCAAGAATGGCCATAATCAAAAAATAAAAAAAGTAGATGTTTGCATGGATGAGGTGAACAGAGAATACTTCTACAGTGCTGGTGTAAGTATTCTGCTAGTTTAAACTAGAATGTAAACTAGTACAACCACTGTGGAAAACAGTGTGGAGATTCCTTAAAGAACTAAAAGTAGAACTAACATTTTATCCAGCAGTTCCACTACTGGGTATCTACCCAGAGGAAAAGAAGTCACTATATGGTAAAGATACTAGCACATGCATGTTTATAGGAGCACAATTTGCAGTTGCAAAAACGTGTAACCAACCCAAATGCCCATCAGTTAACGAGTGGATAAAGAAACTGTGATATATATATATATACACACGCACACACACATATATATATATGATGAAATACTACTCGGCCACAAAAAAGGAATGAATTAATGGCATTCACAGCTACCTGGATGAGATTGGAGACTATTATTCTAAGTGAAGTAATTCAGGAATGGACAACCAAACATCATATGTTCTCACTCATAAGTGGGATCTAAGCTACGAGGATGCAAAGGCATAAGAATGACACAATGGACTTTAGGGAATCAGGGGGAATGGAGGGGAAGGACGTGAGGGATAAAAGACTACAAATAAGGTGCAATGTATACTGCTTGGGTGATGGGTGTACCAAAATCTCACAAATCACCACTAAAGACCTTACTCATTTAACCAATACCACCTGTTCCCCAATAACCTATGACAATTAAAAAAAAATTAAAAATGAAGAATGATCACTGAAGGGAGTCCACACCATATTAACTAACTTCCAAAGTGCCAGGCTGTGTTTACTTAAGCTAGTTGCCATTGGTCAGTCAGGCTTAAAACGTTTGGTCTTTATATGTATCATTGTTGTAGAACTACCATGGATTGATGAAAGAAGCTCAAAACCATTTCTGGTATTTACTTGTTAACCCATGCATTGGCAGTCCCATTGATATGGGAGTGCTGGGAAGGGAAGAACATTGTCCCTTTAAATGATAGGGAAGAGGGGCAGGGAAGTGCTGGGCAGAGAAAGGCGGGTCCCTGGCTAGGACTCCACCCCCACGGACCTAGATGAGGACAGGCAAGTCTGCTTTCACACCCAAATGTTGCGTTTTTCAAGACCACCCTCGTCCACCACGCCCCCATCCTGGGCCTATAAAAACCCAAGACCCGAGCAGGCAGACACACAGGCAGCCAGACATTGAGAGGAGCACATCAGCAGAAGACATAAGCAGCTGTACAACGAGAAGACATTGAAGGAGCACACCAGTGGAAGAGCACACTGAAAAACACCAGCACGTGGGCAGGCCATTGACAGTGAGGGGATGAGGTGGAGTTTGGCTTGGGGGAGTCAGAGGAGAGTCAGGGCCGTCGAGTGGCCCAACTCTAGGGAAAAACCATCCCCCTTCTGGCTCCCCAGCTGGCGGACAGCTACTCCCACTCAATGAAACCTTGCACTCATTCTCCAAGCCCGCGTGTAATCCTATTCTTCCAGTACATTGAGGCAAGAACCCAGGATACAGAAAGCCCTCTGTCCTTGCTACAAGGTAGAGGGTCTAATTGAGCTGGTTACCACAAGATGCCTATAGACAGTAAATTAAAAGAGCATCCTGCACATGCCCACTGGGGCTTCAGATGTAAACATTTGCCCCTATACACTGCTGTGGAGTTGGAACCCCACAGCCTTCCCATCTATATGCTCCTCTGGAGGTGTGACCAGCAGGGCACTGAAGAAGTAAGCCACTCTCCCATCACTTGCCCTGCAAGGGGGACAAGGGAACCTTGTCCGTTTCACCATAATCACCTATTACTTTAGTAGTTCATTGGAAAAACTCACATACCTCCACATAAAGCTACATATATAGCTAACATTTATTAGTATAATGGATATAATGCAGTAATAGCAGGAAGGAAAAATACATTGGTAAAGGCCAGAGAAGTTGACTATAATGTTTCTTGTCTTCTTTCTGTAGGAACAAAAGGAGATATTTTTCCCTCTAGCTATGAACTGCAGGGTTATATATGGGATGTTATTGCCCAGGAGACCCTGCTTGAATCTTGGAGTCCAACTTTCTTAACGGAAGCTGTCTACCTTGTGGTTAGCCCTGGTACAGACTCCAAACCATGCAGCAATGTGCCCATCATTAATCTTTAGATTTACTTTAAACATGCTGATGACTTGGCTCATATTTACATACTGTTTCAGGCATATAGAACAACATCAATACTCAAGATCTGTGAAAACATTGCAACAGTTTACTTCACGGGATCTGATCAAGAGTCATTGTCATGGCTACAGAGATATGCAGACCATGTGAAACAGATCTGTCACATTCATTACCTTTCCTCCCACCATAACCACAGAAAGCACAGACCTATGTGGGGACGTTTCAAGAAATCTATCAGCCTTTACCCTCCCATGTGGACCACAGATATCTCCTAAGAGTGTACAGAGGGATAACTTCTTAGCTATTATTTACAAGGACTTTCAAGAGTGGCTCGTAATGGAAACAGTTTACTGTAGCACTTGAGTCTTTACTGTCATCATACTGCCTTAGTTTGTATCTTGGCTGAGTGCTTTGTGGGTGGATGATTACCCAGGTGCCAGGCAAGAAACTGAAGGCACAAACTGTTTCGGTATAATTAAAAAAAAGATAGAATAAGAATAGTTACAATACAAATTAGACATAGAGATGATCATGGACATTATCAATCATTAGTATAGACATTATTAATCATTAGCTTTTAAATTTTACTCTTTGTTGTATTACTAATATAACCAAGGAATAACCAGCAGATATGGGGTCAGGTGCTGAAGGGACATTGTGAGAAGTGACCAAGAAGGCAAGAGGTGAGCCCTCTGTCATTCCCGCATAAGGGCCGCTTGAGGGCTCCTTGGTCAAGCGGTAACGCCAGTGCCTGGGAAGGCACCTGTTACTTAGCAGATCGCAAAAGGGAGTCTCCCTTTGCTTGGAGGAGTCAGGGAACAGTCTACTTCACCAGCTTCTTGTAGGAGGTTGGATACTATCCAGGCCTGCCCACAGTCATCTGGTAGCCTAAACCCCTCCCTGTGGTGCTGTGCTTCAGTGGTCACGCGTCTTGTCCACTTTCATGTTCCTCCCATACTCCTGGTTCCTCTTTGAAGATCTTAGAAGATAGCGGTAGAAGAAATAGTGAAAGTCTATAAAGTCTTTGATCTTTCTGATAAGTGCATAGAAGAAAACGCTGATATATGCTGCCTTCCCTCTCTGCTTTGGCTACCTAAAAGGGAAGGGGCCTGTCCTATGATCACGTGACTTGCTGGACCTTATCAATCACTTGGACAACTCACCCTCCTTACCCTGCCCCCTTGTCTTGTATACAATAAATAGCAGTACATCCAGCCATTCAGGGCCACCATTGGTCTCCGCGTCTTGGTGGTAGTGGTCCCCCGGACCCAGCTGTTTTCTCTTTATCTCTTTGTCTTGTGTCTTTATTTCTTACGATCTCTCATCTCGCACACAGGGAGAACACCCGCAAAGCCCCGTAGGGTTGGATCCTACAGTGCCTTACTGGTTCTTTTACCTTGTCATTAAGTTTATGTGAGGATTAAATAAATTTATGTATACATGCTCCTTACAAAGGGTTTGGCATATAGTATGGGATCAATAAATAATGGCTTTTAATGATAATAATTACATGCATGATCTCATTTGATTTGTACAACTAGCTTGTGATGAGACAAAGAATATGTTTTCATCTTAATTTATAGAGAGGAGAAATTGAAAGTCAAAACAAAATCTAAAGAATTAATTCCAACAAAGAAAACTTGAAATAGATAGGTTTTTACACTAATAATTTTTTTTCTTTTCAAATAGGAAGAAACATTTTAAAACTGAGAATAGAAACAAACACCAAATAAAGGTTTGACTGAGATAAAGGAAGTGAATATTCTCAGGTAAATCTCAAAGTTCTGTGGCAAAATTTGTGTTGGTAGACCAGCAGGACTAATTGTGAGAGGTATGTGGTCAAACTCCTTAGTGTCTTATCTCAGAAAAACATGGGTAGGCACTGGGAATTCACAACACATTACTGGATGTAGCTCTCTAATGCAAAGGTTCTTAACTCTGGGCTCATAGATCTCCTGATATGTTACATGGATTTGGTGAAAGGTGCCATAGCTTCATAAGGGAGGATAAGGGAGGCCACTGAGTTGATACTGGGCAGGTTGGGGAAGAATTCCTAGTGAAAGCAGCATCTAAACCAGGAAATAAAGGATGGGTAGGAATCAGCAAAGTAAGGAGAGTAGAGTGCATGTGAAGAAACGTACAGGTAATAAGCAACTTCCAGGTAGAAGCAATTGTGTGGATAAAGAAACTAGGAAAAAAAAAAAAGTGGGTTGTTATTGTGAGAAGCCAAAGTTTTAGCTGTGGGTAGTCATAAAGCCTTGTTAGGCCTTACCCAAAAAGCCATACTATATGCACAAAAATATTCAAAGTCAAAATACAATGATGCATATATATCAAAGTGTCTTATTTTTTCATTTTTCCTTTTTTGTATTGTAAAACTAAACATGACAAATAGTAGCATCTTCCCTCCCCTTGGTGATGTGATACTTCACACATGAAAGCAAGTTCCAGGCAACTTTTGGCTGCAATGCACTGAGCTCTCTCACCTGTGTAAAGTGTTCAATCTTCATGTATGTGACCAACAGTTTATCCATGTTAAGATGGCAGTCAAAAGCAAATACTGCTTTTTTTTTTTTTTTCCCAAATATATCGGGAACATAACTGTCAAGTGATTGATTTCATGGCTCTAGCCTTTTTGTAACATCTTAGATTAGCACAGGAACAAGCTGAATGAAAATAAAACCTTTTGGCGCTGAGATTTCCAAAAATCAGTATAAACCAAAGCTATATCCATCAAAATACACTGATGATTTAGCAAGATCCCTAAGGCCAACATCATGTGCAGCATATGTTGATTCTTCTTCATGTCAAACCATTCCATAAGACCTATCTTCTCACATTCTCATCACACATACATATTTATATTATTGGGGTAGGAAGCCACTTTCATGTAAAATTGCCTTATTCTTTTTTTATACTTTGGCTTTTTATAGAATCTTTTCAACAAATGAAGCTGCTTCTCATATCTAGGAAACATGTTTCAAATTCCTGAACGAATGCCTGTCTCTGAAACACAAATATTCTATAAATGGGTGGAGTGTAGGATGAAGAGGCTGCAAGCTTATTCAGTGTTGGTGTAATCACTTACTGGTTTTGTACTTTTCCTTAGCAGGAAGATGAGAGACTGGAGCAGGGGGTGTGAGGAATGACAGACACATTTGTTTTTCTTCGCTTCGTCTTGGTGGTGAGCTGGTACCTGAGAATAAAGAACACTGTGAGATGTAAGCCTTGTCTGGATTCTCCATTCTGTGCTTGTTCCTTGAAGTTCCATTGTACTGCCTTTATGCCTTCGGCATGATATTTATATATTAAAAATGTTTGTATTTTCTCTGCTCTACTGAAAATGCTCTCCTTGTAAGCAGAGACTGCTTCTCTCTCATTATTTCTAGTACAACGTCTGACACCAAGTGGACTCACAATATATCTTTTGGGCTGAATGGCCATTGCATGGTATTTGCTAAATAGACCCAGATTCCAAATCTAAACTTAGTCTCCTATGCTGTGATGGTGGGAAGATCGCTTAAGTTTTTTGAACTTCAATTTAAATTAAAAAAGGTAAAATGAGGACAACCTGCTTTGCAGTGTTATTGAGATCATTATATGAGAACATATGCATTTTGTTTAGCATTTTGCAATTGTGTTTCTCACACATGGCAAGCATGTAAAAAGTTTTTATTGAATAAAGACAGGGTATCTATTGCCTCTTAAAAAAGCATCAGGTTTGAGAACTGTCTGCATTTCTGAGATGTAACAATAATATAGTAGTTCCCTTTGTCTTATGATGATGACAAAAAATCTAGTGACAATACCAAATACAATACAATACAAAATGCTGATAAGAATGTAGAGAAACTAGATCACTCATATATTGCTGTTAAGAATATCAAATGGTACAACCACTCTGGAAAACATGTAAATACCATATAACCCAGCAATTGCACACTAGGGCATTTATCCCAGTGACATGAAAATGTATGCTCATCAAAAATCCTATACAGGAATGTCCATAGCAGCATTTTTTGTAATAGCCCCCAATTTGGAAGCAACTCAGAAGTTCTCCAATGGGTGAATGACTACATAAATAGACCTAGTATATTTATACTATGCAATAGTACCCGATAATAAAAGGGAGCAAACTGAAATATACAACTGTCTGAGTGAATCTCCAGAGATTTGTGCTAAATGAGTAAATCCAATCCCAAAACATTACATACTGCATGCTTCCATTTATTTACATTCTTGAAATGATTAAAGTATAAAAGTGGAAATCAGGTAATTGGAACCCAGGGGTAATACGGGATGAGTGCATGTGGGAAGTGAGTGTGGTTATAAAAGGGAAATCTGAGCGAAACTTGTGTGAAGATTATGCCTAGTATGTGGTCTTTACCAGTGTCAATATTCTGGTTGTCATATCGTGAGATAGTTTTGCAAGATGTTACCACAGGTGGAAACTGAGTATAGGGTACATAGTATCTCTATTATTTCTTACAGCTGCATGCAAATATGTAATTATTTTTTAAATGTTTAATAATAATTAATAAAATTTTAAATAGGAAGATTGGTCTTAATTTTTGGCCAAATTTAATTATGTAGAAAATAAATGTCGGCCTAATGTATAACGGTGATCTTTCATTGAAAGTGCTTAAGTAAGGCTGAGTGAGTAATTCTGAATGATAGAATGGAAGGAAACCATGAAAGGGATAAAATGTAACACAAGGGAAATTTTAGTCTTTTAAATGACTGAGGTGCTCCTGTGTTAGCCAAGATAAGAAATAAAGTGATAGAGGAGGTGCACGGTGGCTCATACCTGTAATCCCACCACTTTGGGAGGCCGAGGCAGGTTGATCACTTGAGGTCACGAGTTTGAGACCAACCTGGGAAACGTGGTGAAACTCCGTCTCTACTAAAAATACAAAAAAAAAAAAAAAAAAAAAATTAGCTGGGTGTGGTGGCAGGCATGTGTATTTCTATATTCCCAGCTAATCGGGAGGCTGAGGCAGGAGAATCACTTGAACTCAGTAGGCAGAGTTTGCAGTGAGCTGGGATCACGCCACTGCACTCCAGCCTGAGCGACAGAGTGAGACTCCTTAAAAAAAAAAAAAGAAAAAAAGAAAGAAAGAAAAGAAAAGAAATAAAGTATTAGAAAGATTAGAATTTACAGATCTTAGTTCAGATGTGTTGAGGAAGTTAAAAGGAAATATAAGAAAAATTATTTCCTATATACCTACATAGACTGAGCTCACCTGGCTCTGAGTCAGGGCTGTCTGTCTCTTTTCATTTATAGCAAAATGAACTATAGCTGTAAGGTTTAAGTTAACAATCTTCTTGTATATTCTCCCTACTGATTAGTACCAAATCCCTAGAGTAGAGTTCTATTTTCTGTAAGTCATTTGCTTCATTTTACAATTTGATTTCCCTCAACTAGATGAAATAGTAAAACTAAAACCAAAGAAAAACAAATATTAAAATATCCTGTAGTTTGAATTTCTCAAACGCTATTGCCATACCCTTAAATAGCATATATTTTCAGAACAAATGAGATGAATAGAAACATAAATAAAAACCAACACTGTATTGAACTATGTCTTTATCAACTGAAGACCTAGACAATATAGTCAAGCATATTTTCATGCATTTGTAATCCAGGGATGAAAGTGGGAATACTATAACACAGATATTCTGTAAGATTAATTACTATAGACATCACAGGGTAAGAAGAATAAATGAAAAAATTTGAAGGACCTTTCAATGAAAGTAAATTTAAGAACAAGAAGGCAGAAACTTTGAGGAAACATAAGCTATGGTGAGAAAAATCATTGTCACTATTTTCTTAATCCTGGTAGTAATGAAAACAATTTAGGATTCTCACAACTTAAATTGAATTCTGTAGGACTCCACCAATTATCTCCATTTAAAAATAGTTTATTTATATTTCTATTAAGTTGAATCCTCAGAACTTAAATTATGTCTGCACATTTGATAAAACCAATTCACTGTAGGCCCTAAGACATGTTCTTGCTGACTATAGCAAGAATCCAAGGCCCTGACCACTTTTTACTGAGATTATTTCTCAGGATTGTGCTTGCATCAAGCAATCTTGAGGGATGAAGTAATGCCTTCCTCCAATACAAAGAGAAGACATTCTTTACACTTACTATAAAAGCGATGAGTCCCCAATCTCACTGTTTTCAAGGTTCAGTACATCCATGCAATGAACAGTACTCAGCAATAAAAAAAGAATGAACTATAATACACACACTGTAGGTGCTAAAACGAAAAACAAACTAGGCACAGCATCCACCTGGGCTCCACTACTCACCCCTATGGAACTTAAGGATCAATGAGAACTAATACAAACATTGTGTTTCTTGCCGTGCTGTGAGCAATAAAAGCCTTCATCTCTGACTCAAAAGTGTCATGTCTTTTGCCAGTATCTATGAACTAATAGTAAGCTAGTTTATTACCTTCTAAGTAAAATAAAATTAAATTCCAGAACTTGAGATGCATTTTTACGAGATTTATAAAACCATTTGATTCCCCAATTTAAATGATTGATAGTACTGAAAACATATCACTTTGGGAATCAATTTATTTAAGTGTCTTTGAGAGAATATAAGGGAAAACAAGATCTTTAAACATTCAGGGACAAGAAACAAGTGTTTTGTGATAGTTCTTTGCTTGTATTATGCAATGGAATTTACAGAGCACTCATATA
The DNA here is from genome assembly GCF_008728515.1 of Papio anubis. Classification (NCBI taxonomy): domain Eukaryota; kingdom Metazoa; phylum Chordata; class Mammalia; order Primates; family Cercopithecidae; genus Papio; species Papio anubis. The sequence goes on along the minus strand of NC_044986.1, from coordinate 53,042,466 downwards.
TTAGTACACAAATACAAAATGCACTTCTGTATGCATTTAAAGAATAGCTTGACTTTTTAATCCTATACTTAAATTTAAAATAATACAACACAAGGTTGGCAGGCATTATAAAAGCATATCAATACGATGAATATCTTTTTATGAAATTTAAGAATTATTTTTCTCCTGTTGTAATAATTTTAAAGTTTTATTTCTCTTTCATTATACCAGTGACATCATCAATGATCTCAGCAAGCGTTATAATGATTCTAGTGGTCTAATGATGAATTTGATTCTATAGGACCTCATTAATTGTATTCATTTAAAAATAGTTTATTTATATTCCTTTTAGGTTGAATCTTCAGACACCCCTATATAAGTAAAACCCTTAGGAATTTATACAATCTGAAACATAAGTATAATAGTACAACAGATATTTGCAATCTCACTAGATTGTTTCATGAATGACAAGTATTTATTGGTATCCTGTAGTAATTTGTAGAATATTAATTCAATAAGGAACTAGTAAAATAAGTCTTTCTGACTCTACTAACATATTCAATATCTGCCTACTTTATTCCAGTCTCTCTTTAATGCCTTCTTCCAGTTACTATTACATCTCCTGTAGACCAGTGTAATTGCTTTCCATCGGGTCTACCTCTATCCTTTTCTTTCTGTAAGTTATTTTCAATATAGTAGCCAGTTACTTAAAAGCACCAAAGATTTGTCACTGCATTTGGAATTAAATGTAAACTTGTTACTTTGGCTTCTGCTTTCTTCTCCCTCTCTACTCAAGTATATGGCTTTCGTTCAGATCAAGGTCATACTTTATACTGAAATTCTTCCCTCTGGTTTTGAGATTGTGGGCTTTTTGTCATTCTCAACTCTGCATAAAATGCCCGTTTCACAGAAAGAACTTCCCTGACTCATCTACATGTGAAGTTCCTATTTTCTCTTTTCACATCATCCTATGTTATTCTGCACAGAAATTATTGGTGTATGATGTTTTCCTTATTTTATGTATATAATCACTTCTTTATAGTGTGCTTTTCAGGTATAACCCTTGGAATCAGATACATGTCTCTCCTGTTCATCACATAATCCACAGCTTCTAGAAAGTCAATTACACAGTAAGTACTTCATAAATATTGAATGGGTGAATGAATGAAAAAAATAATGCTTTGGCATAAGACAGATCAGATTTAAATCTCTAGCTTTCTATTTTACTGCCTACGTGGCATTGGGCTAATTGCTCAGCATCACTAAAATTTAGTTTTGTCACCAAAAAAGTGAAGACAATTACAATTTCTACTTCTGAGTAGTATATGAAGAAAAAACACAATGAGTACAAATTATGTTCCCACTATCTCAAAAAGTAGTATCCCTTAACAATCCAAGCAGTGATTTGACTATGAGTACCTTCCCTGGATAGCTCCTTTTTAATATTTATGGCCTTTGGAATTTCAGAGTAAACTTCAAAATGAAGCTGGTTGAATCTTAAAAATTATTCCAGGAAATGACGTTACCCATACCAAGGAATCTAAGCAGCATAATAGTTCAAATCTGATTAAAAATACATTTTAACAAAGTTAAATATGAAAGTATTTTCCTCAGTCTCCTTGAAGTATACTTTCATCATTACGGCAGTGCAAATAACTAATAATAAGGGGAGAAGGAGTTTCTGATCCTAAATTGTCCAGAAACGTTGCCTCACACTGAGATATTTAAAGATGCACATTTTCATTGAAGCATTTTGCTTTGGAAATAACAGGACTTAAAATTATCAGTAGGGCTACTTGAGATCTGACAATTCATCAGGACAATTTAAAGCAATTTGTCAGGGCAACAAAAAGAACAAATGAAAAAAAAGTTACTCAACTCAAATATTTATTTTTTAATTCACAGTTATTTATTTGTAGAGGACTTGGAAGAAAAGGAACATTAGAAGATTCAAATATTTTCTGAGATATTAGACATCACTCTAATTAACATAAATATTTTATGAGTTAATATTATTCTAAGGCATGTATTATTGAAATTATTATGTAAAGTGGTGACATGTTGAAAATAAGAAAGTTTGGGAAACAGTAGAGATACTGATAGATAATAAAAGAAGAATTTTCAGAAGGCAGAAGTGTGTTTTGAGATGGACTTGGAATAATTTTGATAGCTATATCTCAAGGGGAATAAAAGCTCAAAGGGACAAAAAGAAAATTTAAAAACACTCCTTAATGTCAACACAGAGGTAACAAATTAACTCAGCCATAAAATTCTACATTTTTCAGCTATAAGATTCAATAAATTTCTATTAATGTTTAAACTAGTTTGAAATTGTTTTCTGTTGTTTACAAATTAAAACATATAAACTGATGTACTGAAGTAAGGAACTTGTCATGTGGAGAACAAGAGAATAGCATGCATTGATGCAATGAATTATAAGAGGATTATCTTGGGAGTGTGACGCATATTGAATCTGTTGTAAAGAGGGGAAGAAGATAGAATTGTGGAATATGAAGTCAGAACAGTGGCCTGGGTCAAGATTTTTGATTAAAACAATCTAACCAAACATTTAAACGAGTAACTTAAGAATTGTTTTGTCAAAAAGACAGAGTTGGGCCACTGAACAATAACGGAGACAAACACTGATATAACAAGATCCATTGAAAACTTTGTAATAAAATGACCCCATTTTATGTGTAGTCTTTATTACTGATCACCTAGAATATTGTAATTGCACAACCACTTGAAAACTCGATCTCTCTCTCTTTCTTTCTCTTTCCCCAATCCTTCAGTTATCATTGTCAGACTTTAAATAATAAAACACTGCTTTGGTTACATAACTCTCCTGATCAAATCCCATTAAGTGCCTTCTCAATCCTTACAAAAATTTCAGAAAATTTTAATCGATATATAATATTTTCTAGACTCAGAATCTATGTTTCTCCTCGTATTTTAGAGTATCCACTAAAAATATTCCGCTTCTTTGAGTTTATTATTTTCTCACTGGAATATAATTCTCTTATCCCTTCATTCATCTCCTAACCATGAAACTTATACCCACCTTCAGATCCTTTTTCAAACACTGTGTCTTTTATTTCCTACTTGTTCCTCCTCTATTGAATTTCATGCTTTCTTCCTTTCTTCTATCTTCGTGCTTTTAGTATCTTTTAAATAACATTTAATATTATTTTATTCATGTATTCACTAGTCTTATTTTCCTTTCTAAATTATGAGGTAGTTCCTTACAAGGTCCATGCCTTACTCATTCTAGAAATGTGTTGTAAATACTCAATTTGTATTTGCCCAACTGACTAAATAAGTGAATATGGACTCCCATCCACACATTCTAGATATTTAGAAATCTAGACAAATAGTTCATGAACTGCTTTTAAAATTGCATAACAACTAGAAAGTTCCCATAAGCGGGGAAATAGACTTTCTGCTACATGAGCTCATGCTCTGCATCTTCTTCAAATGATTGTTTTCATATGCAGGATGATGCAAAGTCTTGAGTGGGTAAAGCTGAGCCATCTTGAAGGAACGTCTACTCTGCCCCAACATACAAGCCAGATAGAAGGACTAGATTGATAAGTTTGTGCAACATGGAAGAACTCATGAAAATAAACATATTTTTAATAAAATGAAGCATATCATCAATAATAAATAAATAAAGCATATCACCAATAATAAAGAAATAAAGAGTTGTGCTTGATTACACTGAAGTACAAAGAAAGGTATTGGAGCAAACATCATTAATTCAAAACACACTTAACAAACCTCTATATTTTCCCAATTTGTTGCTAGTACAAGGAATGCAGCAATAAGCATGTGATTTCCCTTTTCTTTGAAAACTTCACAGATTTTGGGGGACAATATAGATAAACACAGGTAATTTTATACGTAAAAAATACATGTATACATACAGTGATCACATGAAAATCACAGCAGTTGAACTTGAGAGGCGACAGGTAGATAGTGATTGTGTATATAACAGCTACATGCATTTGTTAGTGATTGTACATTTTGAGTAACAGTAGAATTACCACGTGTAAAGTTAAACATATGTTACTTAATTTTAACTTGCATAAGGCAGAAATGCATATGTAAGGAAACTATGTACTTCTGAAATTTCACTTCCTTCAATCAAATATTAAAATTAAAAAAAATTCAAAATGTCTGAGTAGCAATTCATAGAAACTACAATAAGTACTAGTGTTACATTAGACAACTATGTGTTTCATATTCAACTATGAAAATCAGATGAAATTCTCTATCACCTAACATGGAATAAAATGGAGTAAAAATGAAATGAGAAGCATAAAAAGACTGTAGTACTATTTCAACTGAGGTATTATATACATATTCATCAAAAATGATAATCAAAGTATAATATCATACAGGAAAATTGAATTACAGCTATGAGCATAGCAAAAGATTTGTATGTGTTTCTCATACTGTGAGTACATCTCATTCCATCTGCTCAAATATATATTTTTATATCATATGGATGATATTTTCCTATTTCTATTTTCTTTCCTATACCTAGTTTCTATTATTCCTTAAAAACATTATACAGATTTAGACCAAATCTATTTGATAGTTATTATGTCAGTAAAAGACAATATATATTGCTTAAAGAACTAGAATATTAGGTGGTTTGAACAAAAAGTATTTATTTATTATTTTTATATAAAGTAAGAAAAATAAAAGCATTAACATGTTATTTACAACAACTAAGATAATTTAGAACATCATATTAGTTGTGTTATAAAGATCGGGTACTTAAGTTCAATAAAATACACTTTAATTATGTTGATTATGAATTATACATTAACATAAATTTACTTATGCATAGTTAATAGGTAATGTGTTAAGTATGAACATGGTAGTAATTTGAGTGATGTTTCTAATATTAGTTATGTCTTCTTAGGGTTGCATGGAATAAAAAGCTGACCTTGATTTCCGTGCCATTATTTTAGAAGAGAAGATAAACATCAAGCGTATAAGACTTAACCTTTTTTTTTCCAGCTGAAATGAGTAAAAAATTGCTCTCTAATTTCTATTTAAAATTAAATGGGCAGTGACTTTAAGTTTTGGTTTACTTCATCATAATGAAGGACTCACCAATTACTGACTAATTAGAGTTCCTCTCAGAAATAAAGGGCTTGCTAATTGCTAATTCTCTCATTCAGATTATCTATAGTGGCTGTTTTATCACCATGAGGGAGGTTTATGCCATAGAGTAACAACCCTAATTTCTCAGCATAATTTTACATCTTGCTTGCTGTATGTTCAAAATGGGTTACAAAGGAGGTTCTGCTAATTTGTCACTCAAACACTTCATATTTTAGCACATGGTTCTAAACATGTCATGTTAGCAGAGGAGAGAAGGTAATTCTTTTTCTGGCTCTTGAAGTCAACAGTCCACAGTTGACTATTTCTGCTAACATTACAGAGGAAAATAAAAAAGTCACATTGCCATATCTAACTTCAAAGGAAACAGGAAAGTACGATTCTACCATATAATAAAGTGTATTTACGGCTTAAATTTAACAAATTTTTTGGTCTTGTAACAACTCATCATTGTAACACCTCATCATTGTTCTCTAACAACTCATTATAGTCTTATGTTAGAAGTGTTATCCTCGTACATAGGCATCACCTAAATCCTTGTTAAAATGCAGAAAGGAAGCAGGGTCATCATAGGAAGGCCATAATTACAAGACTGCTCCGGAAAAGAATACACAGCTTAATATAAGCTTGTTCTGAGATTAATACATGCATCAGATAAAGTGCTTGAAATGGCTAGTCAAATGACCAAATTTGAATCAGGCTCTGAAACTTAAGAGTCAGGTCAAGAAATAAAGAGTTGATAAAGTATACAGCGTAAACAGACGAACTGTTTTGTTAAGAGTGGGAATATAAGAGGCACTCTGACCAGAATGGGCAGAAAGTAGACAGCTGAGGTAAAAGACAGACATTGAAACAAGCAGAGGCATAATTATCTGGTTGAGCATAACAATCTCATAAGTTGCCAGATAAAATCCAGGATGCCCAGTTAAACTTAATTTCATTTAAACAATGAAGTTTTAAACATTCATTATTCTCTTAATTCAATATTCTCTTAATATTAAAGAGACAGACAAATATTAATGTCACAAATACTGCCCAAATTATAACTATAATAAACATATTTACTTTTTAACTGAAATTTAAATTTTCCTGGATTTTTATTTGTTAAATCTCACAATCTTAACCACACATGAATTTAAAATGAACTGAAAAGCTTACTAAGGGCTAATTCCTACAACTGAAAGTTTATGGCTTGCCTTTATTGCATGATTTTTTCTTTTAAGTGCATGTTCAGATTCTGGGATCTTAGAGCATCTAATATACAAAGCAAATATCAACATAACTGAAGAGCGACAACACAATAACAACACCATAATAGAGACTTCACTAATTCACTTTCAATTATGGAAGGAACAACCAGACAAAAAAAATAATAAGGTGATAATGTACTTGAATATCACTGCATACTAAATGGACCCAGTAGGCATATTCAGAACATTCAACCCAACAACAGAAAAATACACATTCTTTTCAAATGCTCGTGGAACATTCTCTAGTATAGATCACTTATTTAGTCATAAAAATGTCTTAAAGTGTTTAAGAAAATTGAAATAATACCAAGTATTTCTTTTGACCACAATGGAATGAAACTGGAAATCAATAGCAGAAGGAAAATTGGAAAAATAACAAATATGTAGAAATCAAACAAAACACTCTTGAATAACCAGTTAGTTAAAGAAGAAATAAACAGAAAAAATTAGAAAACATCTTAAGACCAAAAAAATCACAAAATCACAATATATCTAAACTTGTATAATGCAGCAAAAGTAATACTGAGACGGAGTATGTAATAATAAATGTCTTCATTTAGAAAAGAAGATATCAATAGAGACAGCCAAACGCTTTCCAGGTCATTGTGCACAGGAGACTTGCCTAAACATGCCCATAATGAAAAATTCTCTCTTAACACATGCACAGTAAGGGAAATAAATCGACGTGGAGTAGCTCAGAGTAAAGGCACGGCCCGCCTGTGCACTGGGAGAATGGCGTGGAGCCACTGGGAATTTGCAACTTATGCAGTGGGGAGGAGCCTGGCCTCTTCAGCTCCTGTGTGGTGGCCTGGTATTCAGTCTGTGGGGTGGGAGCCTGTTGGTAAGAGCCCCTTGTTTCGCTGAGAGCTTTCTTTTAATAAATTCCACTCTCATCAACTTTCAATGTGTCCACATGCCTTATTTTTCCTGGCCGTAACACAAGAACCCAGATTTTAGCTGAATGAAGGAGCAAAACAATCCTGCATCAATATCAAATAAACAATCTAATTTATACCTCAAGGAACTGAAAAAAGAAACTCAGCCTAAATTTAGCACCAGAAAACAGTGATAAAGGTGAGTGCAGAAATAAACAAAATAGACAATAAAAAATTGAAAAAAATGAATGAAACTAAGAGTTTTCTGAAAAGATACAACTGACAAAACTTTAGCTAGACTAAGAAAAAAAGGAGAGAAAGCTCAAATGAATAAAATCAGAAATGAAAGAGGAGACTTTACATGTGATGCCACAGAAATAAAATGGATCACAAGGGACTACTAAGAGTAATTATGAACCAAAACATTGGATAAGCTAGAAGAAATGGACACACTCCTCAAAACATACAACCTACCAAGACTGAATCATGAAGAAATTTAAAATATGAACAAAGTAGTAACGAGTAAGAAAATTAAACAATAAACAAAAGGCTCCCAACAAAGAGAAGCCCAGGAACAGATAGCATTTCTGGTGAATTCTACCAAAGATAACTCTACACTGAGACACATTGTAGTTAAAATAACTCCATAAAAGTCAAACTCAAAGACCAAAAATAATTTCGAAAAGTAGTAAAATTCAGAGACCATTATCAATGCCAGATACACAGTGGTTGGCAGTGAATTTCTTCCTCTGTTTTGCTCTTACATACTAGGTCAATGGAGAACATATCTTACTAGGAGTCATGATATTGAAGCTTTAATCCGGTGTGACATGGGATAAATTTTCTGACTACTCTAGAAAGGCGATTATGCTTTTGAAAAATGAGAAAAATTTGCTTGTAAATTTTCAGATTGTTATTGTGAACCAAAGTTAGATGATTGTGACAAAAGGTTCTTGATTGACAGGGAAGACGGGGAAGACAACTATGCAGTAGTTTTAATTATTGATGTGAAAAATGCATTATTATATAAATGGGAGATATACTGGTTAGGGTAAGGTAGTGGTTAGAGTAATGCTGCCCTAACAACGAAGGCCCACATAATATAACATACAGAACAAAGAAATGTATTTCTCTCTTTCGTGACAGTCCTGAAGTGATGGTGTGAGTCTGTTGTAGAATTCTGTTCCATTGAGTTATTCAGAAAAATGGATTTATTTGTAAGGTGTTGGTCTACCTTAGGAAGTTTTGTTCATTTGTGTATTCAGTGCTTAATTGTTGCATTATTTGGGTTCCAGATTGCGGATGAGAGGAAAAAATAAGTGGTACACGCCACTGACACTTAAATTTGCTTCTGTGAGTTCGGGAAGAAAAAGAGAAATGATTTTGGTGAATACCTAGATGTTTCTATCACTGAAAAAGAAAATGTATTAGTAATAAGGAAGAAAATGACCAAATAGATTAAAGATGCACTTTATCTGGGTAATTATTACACCTTTTATGATTAATTCATCATTATGTTACATTTATATATAATTCCATGGTTAATAACATTAAAGCATACTTATATAACCATTAAGTGATTTTCAAAATTAATGCAATAGAAATATAATAGAAATATATTGTTAAATTTAAAAAAATTATGAAATTTAGGCCGGGCGCAGTGGCTCAAGCCTGTAATCCCAGCACTTTGGGAGGCCTAGACAGCCGGATCACGAAGTCAGGAGATCGAGATCATCCTGGCTAATAGGGTGAAACCTCGTCTCTACTAAAATTCCAAAAAAAAAAAAAAAAAATTACCTTGGCGTGGTGGCAGGCGCCCATAGTCCCAACTACTCCGGAGGCTGAGGCAGGAGAATGGCGTGAACCTGGGAGGCGGAGCTTGCAGTGAGCCGAGATTGCACCGCTGCACTCCAGCCTGGGCCACAGAGTGAGACTCCATCTCAAAAGAAAAAAAAAAAAAAAAGTATCCAGACATGCTTGTGGTATCTTAAATGAATTTGCAAAAATTTAAGAAAAAAACAGCAGATGTGACTTCTAAAGCTACCTTATTGATATAAGATCTGTATTATTATCAGTGTAAATGCATACTATAACATAGCAACATAGTTATATCACAAAGTCCATAACAGCACATAAATATCTTACTTTCCCAAAGCATTAAAGCAACATGTCTGAACAAGTGTTGCATTTAAAATATAAGCCAGTATTTTTTGTCTAAATGGCTTAAATATTTTAGTCACCCATTATTTATATGTCCAGAGCTTGAATGTCTGCTTACTTGTTATTGACACCAAGCAAAACAAGGGAGCACACATTTATTGTTGAATATTTTATTATTGTACATTTTTAATAACTCTACAAAATCGCTTTTTCAAGCCTTGGTTTAGAATTAACATGATCTAGCTATTTTTATTTCCTATATCAATATAAAAAGTACAGTAAAAATTCATTGGCATTAGTGTCTATATTCTGTTTTTATTTAATTGCCAAGTAGTGATTTTTTTCCCATAAACATTATATATAACAAGTATTTTCAGGTAACTTATAACCAAAGTTTAATAAAGTAAACCCAGTTTGCTGGCCTTTCCTTTTCTGTCCTCACTAAGGGAAATGGCCTCCTCCAGCCTGTGGCTAACACCAGAAAGTGTGTTCATGAATTCTTTGTTGCCCATGTATCCCCTAGAACGTACATCCTGCATGTCAAGTGCTCAAGCAATCCCTAAATCACAGCGTAATTTGTATGTTTACTCATCACACAGTTTTACATGCCATTGAGAAAGAAACAGTGAACACAAGTTATTATTCACCAGCACAGCAGCTATTGTGAACTTTACGCCAGCTCTCCTTGTCCCCCAAGTCCCATGCAGGAGATATGGGGGCAGATCCGATGAATGCTAAGAACACATTGGATCTGTGTCATATAGCTCACAAGCAGCAAGTTTGGAAACTCCCAGTCTTGTAACGAGCTTCTGGCAAACCTTCCTAATGTTTGTCCCTGAAGAAGACATTATTTCTATCATTCTAGTCAGAAAATAAATCTGATCTCTGATGCAAATAGAATACGACCTCCAACTTCTATGGCTGTTTGTTGTTAAAACATCTTCAAAAGGATAGCACAAATAGGTAGAGATGCTGCAATTATCTCCCAACATTGTGCCTGATGTTGTAGCTATAGTCACAGTACACCCTGTCATAGGAATGACCGCTGCTTAGAAATCTGAGCCACCCTATATTCATTAGGTAAATGACCACATTTTACTACAACTCAGGAGATGGAATAGAGCAGTTCTCCACTCCTTTGCACTTCAATCCTATTTGTTTCCACAAAATGAAAATCCTAGTCTGTACAGGTATATACTAGGAAAACATACTATACACAAAACAAAACAAACCCCCTGCTACTTAGCATTGCCACACGCTTTGGCCTTTGGAAAGCTGAAAAATTTTATACCTACTTCAACATCTTACAAATATAATTGATAGTTAACAGATATGATGAGGGTATGAATGATAGAGGAGTCTCACCTTATTTTATTCACATATATTCAGCTGTGTATTCAGAAAGCAGTCGCAGGATAGAATGCGTTACATGATTACCAGGCATAGCAGAGATACGATGTAGCAGTGCATCTTTCATCGTTATTCCTTAGCCATAGGCAAAGTGCATCATGTACTAGAAATTTTGGAACTTCCTCTTAATATGCTTATATAAGATGTTCAAAAATCAAGAAAACTTTATTTCCATACTTTGCAGATAGAAAAACCAATGTAGATATTCCAAAAGACATAATACCAATACGACACTAACAAGCACTGACTGCTTTAGAGAATATAGTTCATTTACTGAAACCTGATGAAGTATAGCCAAACTGACAATTTTAATAGTGAAGATATTTGTCTCATGATGCCTTTATTCTGTTTGTGGAAACTGTTAAAATTGGTATTCATGCAAGAAAAACTGAGATGCAATTGGAATACTTTTATTTATAGAATCAGATACTTCTATAGTCACACTTTTTTTAATCCAAGGTTTAAGAACACAATTTCCTCAAGTGATTGTGTGAAACAGCAAGTGCATGCAAAATGTGAAAAACATAAAATAGTGAGGACAATTTCATTTCTGAAACTACGCAGAAGGCGTTTTCTAAAGTATATGAAATGACCTTGGTGAAATTGCAACATCACTATTAAGCAAATCAAGAGTGTTAAAGAGATCACTGTATATTGATCTTCATCTTGGTCAGCTGTATTACAGGAGAAAGCAAGCATAGAACTTGATGGCAACATGACCATAATCAAGGAACCTATATAGGTTGCAGCATCCAAATCTTAGCTTGTACTTCCACTGGCGTCAGTGGAAAGTTAGCTTTCAGTACAGCATCCATGTAAGGAATTAGCAAACAATAATGCTTAAGTATTTTTCCTTCTGCCTTTAATACCAAACTTAACATGTCACCACAAAAATTTTAAGGAATAAAATTGTAATACTACCCTACATTGTCTGGATAAATTTTAAATTCATTTCCATGTATGAAATATGACAGTTTACTTCAGGCTTGGCTTTGGCTGAATATAGATTTTAACTCTTGTCCATCAAGTGTTTGGTCAAAATATGATTTCAGCACTTTTAATATATACATTTCTCTGCTTAGGGATTGGAACAATTTCTGAAAGGAAGTACACTGTAGAGTTAAATATTAAGGTTTTGGTTAACATAGTCTTCCTTTGATCTCAGACGGAGTGCTCAGGAAAATTTTCCCTCACTCCTAACCTGACTTATTTGCTTTCAGTTTGGAATATGCTTATTAAGCAGCCTTTTCTTTAAGCCCTTTGATCAGAAACTTCAATTCCTTCTCATAATAAGACAACTGCTTCCGGGAAGATCCTTCCAGGATCTCTGCAATGGCCCAAGTTTGGATTATAATCTCAAGAAATGGCCACTGACGATGTATATTCTAAGTTTCATATATAGAAATGAAGGGGAATTGGGAATGGGTTAGGAAAAATGGGTTCCTATGCCCATCCCATGAGTCAAAAACATACATTTCTTTCAATTCAAGTATCCATTTTCAAAGGTATCCACATTAATAATCCCACCAGTGAAGCAATAGGCTCGCTAATCTTTTACTATTAATGCATTAAAATAACCTGCTTAAATAACTTTTCTTATATTAAAAGTTTATATTATATTTAAAAAATCAATTTTTAAGAGAGTGCAGTGTTAGCTCATAGTGACAAAACTTTCACCCTTAATAAGGAATGTTTTTTGTCTTTGACAACATTGTGTCCTGACTGACAGATTTTTTCCTATTCTTCCATAGGCCAGAAGAATCATAAAGAAAATAGATTCAACTTTAATACCATTTTTATTGGGCCCTAAGGACAAACTCTCTATTCTACTCTATTCTTTTGTGTCAGAGCCTTGCTCTAACAGAAAGGAAAGAAGGTGTGGTGATTATCAACACACTTAACCATTGATCTACAGACACATGGCTAAGTGCTAGCACAGTAATTATTCGATCTTATAGTATATAGGTATTCAGAGTGAAAAAGTTTGGAATAGAAAAAGAAAATTTATACACCTCTTGATATTTCAGGTAATTTCATCCTATTATAATTCCCAAAGGTCAAATGTAGCTTTCCTTTGGGAGAGATGAAACTAGATAACTCCTTTTTAGAGGAAATTGATTATCACCTTGGGTATAGTCTAACAAAGTAGAATTCTGTGTACTGTGGGCATCCAATGAGTCCCAAATTAATCAAACAAATACCAAAGTTGCCTACTGAAGAAGAGAGACTGTAGAGGGTGAAATTCTAAATCATTTCTTTGTCAGCTAGAGGGAACAGGCAGTTAAGCAGAGAAGTTATTCT